>NW_024470685.1:360459-720919 GCF_017639515.1 Carcharodon carcharias
ACATGGACTCTATTGATAAGGATCATGAAGTGAAGGCACAAAAGCAGAAACAGGATAAAGGGGTTGCCACAAAAACAGGTACACGGCATCAGCAGGATTTCATGTTAGGATTGTTCTTCAGTAAATTTGAATAGCCAGTGAAAGTACTTATAAATGTGGAGTGAAATTACAATTAGCCAAGCTGTGAATTCTAGACTCCCTTATCATTTCTATTCACAGATAATATTATTGCTGGCATTCCATAGTATCATCCAGTTTGATTTGTGGGAGCTAAATTGCTGTTTTAGTCCTCTTTGTGGTGACTTTTGACATCTTTACCACAATTAGTGCACCTTAATTTACCTCAAACACATAACAAATGAAAAGTGACTTTGGTTCACTATTGAAATGTGATTATTTTAATTATGTTAGTTTTCCCTTATGCTTCTCTCCTGAGGATTACCTTTAACCTTCTCACTCTTTTAGAACTAAAGACGAGGTGCAGTTCTGTGTAGCCACGTTTAATTAGCAGTCCTGCGCAGTCAGAAGGAGCATGTTGTTTTTCCCTGTGGGATGGAGGGAGCATCTTCATATAGCCCTGTTTATATTTTCCTATTTAACATGAGATGCATTTCAGAAGTATTTTATTGAATGTGAAATACTTTGGGCATCCAGAGAATGTGAAACGCATTATGTAAATTCGAGTTAGTTCTTCCTTGTTATTTGTCGAGATTAGCACTATTTCTTTTCCCGCTGCTTTGAATTGTTCGTACTTTGTCCTTCGCATGTTTAGTAAAATGAATACATAAGTTATTACTTGAACCACCCCCCCACCCCCCCAACATTTTGACTGGGTTTTGAAAGCCTCAGAGAAAAAATTTCTCCTCATCTCTGTTTTAAATGAGTGACCCCAAGTTCTAGATTCTCCCACAAGAGGCAACATCCTCTCCGCATCCACCCTAACAAGACCCCTCAGGGTCTTAAATGTTTCAGTCAAGTTGCCTTTTACTCTAATAAATTCCAGTGGATACAAGCCTAACCTGTCCAACCTTTCCTCATAAGACAACCCACCCATTCTTGGTATTAGCCTAGTAGATGATCCAATATATTGAATATATACATAAGGCTGACGGACAGAGTTTTGGCTCCCGGAGGATTGAGGGATAGTGAGTAGATGGGAAAGTGGAGTTTAAGCCTAAGATTAGCTATGATCACATTGAATGGTGGAGCAGACTCTTCAGGCCATGTGGAATCTTGCTCCCACTTCTTTCTTATGTTTTTAGTGGAGTGCAGCAAGTAATTTAGTCTCAGCTACTTGAGTATCTATTTACAAAACAAAAACAAAATTACCTGGAAAAACTCAGCAGGTCTGGCAGCATCGGCGGAGAAGAAAAGAGTTGACGTTTCGAGTCCTCATGACCCTTCAACAGACCTTCTGTCGAAGGGTCATGAGGACGCGAAACGTCAACTCTTTTCTTCTCCGCCAATGCTGCCAGACCTGCTGAGTTTTTCCAGGTAATTCTGTTTTTGTTTTGGATTTCCAGCATCTGCAGTTTTTTTGTTTTTATATCTGAGTATCTATTTACTTGTACAATACAAGCCAGCATGCAATTTAAAAAGAAACTTAAAAAAAATAATTAGGAGGTGGGCACCTCCTGATCAGGGTTGACATTTTCAGTCTTTTTGAGGGATGGAAATATCTTATTGGTATTTTTTGCTTTGTGTAACATTCAACTGAGTGAAAGTGTTGAACCATGAAAGTTCTGGAAACGGGGGGGCGGGTTAGTGGAGTGGTGGGGGTAGGCAATGGCATTGTGGTATTATCACTGGACCAGTAATCCAGAGACCCAGGGTAATGATCTGGGGACCCAGGTTTGAATCCTGGAATTTGAATTCAATAAGAATCTTGAATTAAAAGTCTAATGTTGATTGTTGTAAAAACCCATCTGGTTCACTAATGTCCTTTAGGGAAGGAAATCTGCTGTGTCACTACACCTGCCAGACCCACAGCAATGTGGCTGACTCTTAAATGCCCTCTGACCTAGGGCACCTAGGGATGGGTAATAAATGCTGGCCTAGCCAGTGACACCCACACCTCATGGACAAATAAAAAAAAACTTGATCAATAAAGCAATGTCTGTGTGTCCACGCTCAAATCATGGAAATGTAAGCAAGAAGAGGCAAACCAAGTTCCTTTGAAGTATCCTGCTTGAAGGGATTCTGAATAATTCTAAATAAACAATGTTGACTTACATTGCTCAGTTATTTCTCAGTTTTAGGAACAAATGACAAAATACACAGAGATTGCAGTGCTTGTTAGCAATGTTGAACTTCCTTTCCTGTGCAGCTGCCTCTTTCTGCCTCAGGCCCAGCAGGAATTAGCACCTATAATAATTATACCTGTCAGACTATTTATTGTACTCCTTTATTGTATTGTCTGCAGTATCCTTGAAACAAAAAAGAAAACAAAGAGGCAAACTTTACCAACTACTGGGGTACCTCTGTGTACCTGTGAAATCCTTACACAAATCCTTATTTTGATGCCTGGTATGTTTTAGCTCCGAGATCACTTTTTTCATACTGTGCATGGAGCAGAATCCAGAGTCAAATAACAGATATCTGTAAAACTGTTCACCCATTCCCAAACAGTACTTCAAGAAGAGAGAACTTTTTATCTGAAGTTGAATCCATTGTATGATTTCGATTTAGCTGTTGAGAGATCACCTGAATTTCTTGAACTCTTTTTGACAGTTTTGAAAAGCTCAAGGGATACTGACGTGGTTGTTTTCAAGATGTTTGCCATGATGGATGCATTTAATGTGGCCGTGTGTGATGAGAAGTGCAGTATTGCAGACATTAGAGTACAAGGTAAGACATGCGCTGAGTGAGAGTCTTCATTGCTGTAATTTTTCACTTACACTGGACTGCTTACCTCAGAATCACTAAATGGTTACAGCAGAGTGGGAGATCATTCGGCCCGCTATGTCTGTGCTGGCTCTCGAAAGGGACAGTTCACCTCATGCCAATCCCCGGCCCTCTCCACCTCACACGAGCCAACAGAATGATTCACTTCTGTTCCAGAAACAGCGTTGCTAATTTGGATTTATTTCCTCATTTCCCATTTGAAAGAAATCAACATTGCAGTGATGTTGTCACTTGAAATGCATGCTGGAATATCTGAGGTTTGGAAACCTAGGGGTGAGTTTTACGACCTCCTGTTCGTGTATTTGAAGGCATGGGGCTCATAAAATAAAACGGGTGGCCTGCCCACCTTCAACCTGTCTCTCATATTAAGATGGGTGGGTAAGTCGTCGCGCAGTCTGCCCATTTGCCCTTGGCTCCATTGATGCCAGGGGCCACTTAAGGGCTTCATTCCACCTCTGCCGTCGTAACACGTGTGGCAGGGGAAAGCGGAAGCAAGGTGGACAGCCAGGCAGCTTTCATAACACAAGTTGTGGCAAGCAAGAAGGGGGTGGGGAGGGGGGCCCTCCTGTCTCTGGCAAGATTATACCCACTCTTTAAGCCTCTCCCCTAGCCTCTAAAACATCCCCCCACCCTCCCTCAGCCCCCTAATCCCCACCCCTCTTCCCCTAATTGGGGAAGGCGGCCCTGTCCAAAATGCCCAGACTTATCTAAAGCCCAGTATCCTCAACATTTCTCCAGGGTCTGCATGTAGTCCCAGCAGTGGCCACTGCTCGATTCTAAGGCTGATGGGACAATAGAGCTGTCAGCCAATCAGAGTGGCCAGCAGTGCTCTGGAGTGGGGCTTCTTCCCAGAAGGGGGCACAAGTCTCACTCTAAATCAGTTAAGACTGGTTCTGTGCATCGTTGCTGTGAGGCAGCCAAGTTTCTTGTTGGCGCAATGCTGATGGACTTTTTGGTCTTTGGGGGCAGGTAATCCACCCCCTAATTTCTAAAATACCAGTCTTTTCACTATTAAGTAAGATCTGGTGAATGGAATCTAAGTTCACTCACTGAAATTATGCAATAGTTAAGCCCCTTTCCATAGGCATCGTCATCCAACCATTCCTTCATCCTAACTTTCTGCTCAGGATCTCATTAATTTTGCCAAAGGTTGGCAATAGGCCATAACCTTGCCTTCAGTTTCCAAGCAAGATATTTTTTATTACTTCTCACTAATTTTTATGTTGATTATTCCACAAGTGTAACAGTTTCATTTCCTACTCCTTGTCCCAATTTAGCTGATGTTGTCTCATTGTAACCAATTTTTGCCAATGGCAGAGGAATTATTGTCTTGTTTGCCTTTCCCCTACATCTGAAGGAACTGTCCAAATATCACATTGTCAAATTTTCTTAGCATTATTTCCCTCCACCTCCAATGTTTTCACACTTTGAGATCATACTGACTCTGAAGTTTTCTCTCCTCTGCTAACTCCATTTCTCCTCACACATGTTCCCCTTACTGCTATCCACTCAGTGTCTATCCACTGAGTTCTTCTATCATTTCCCAAACAGGCACTTGCTTTAATGGTTTCTGGAAGAGGTCAGAATTGGGTACATACAATGACTTTCCTGTCTCTAACTGATGCTCACTGAGTCTACTTGGAGTATCTTTGCAGTCATTCTGTCTGAGATCAATAACTCAGTGGAATTATATAGATCAAACCTGGGAATGTTTGTGGTTAATATGATTCATGCCCAGGTGTACCATGAAGTCAACTTTCTTTGAAAAGGAGGAGAAATTTCTTAACTCCACAGCGTTGTAGATCTTTGGAATTCTTTACCACAGGTGGATGCTCAAGCATTGAGTAGTCTCAAGACGAAGATTGATACACTTTTGAACACTAAGGGAATTAAGGGATGTGGGGATATTGGCAGCTGGGGCTGGGGGAATGGTGTGGGTCGGTGGAGTATAGCTAGAAGGTCAGCCACGATCATATTGAATGACAGAGCAGGGCTGAATGGCTTTTGCTTGCTCCTGTTTCTTGGATTCTTCAGCAGACAATGCTCACAAAACCTTACCTTGAGAATATAATATGTTTCAGTTTCTAATGTATAGACATGCTGTAGTCCCATTCATCTTGCCAAAAACATGAATGTTTCCCCTACAATCAATAGTTTGGAAATAAATGACCAGAAACTTAACTGGACCAGCCACTTGAATAATGTGGTTAGGAGATCAAGCCAGAGACTGGGAATCCTGCAGCAGATGACTCACCTAACTTCCCAAAGTCTTTCCACCCTTCGTAAGGGACAAGTCGGGAGTGTGATGTCATGTGTTTGCCTGGATGAGTGCGGCTCAGTAATACTCGAGAAGCTTGACGACATCTCGGACACAGCAGTCCTCTTGGTTGCCACCCCATCCACCACCTTGAACATTTGCTCCTCCATCATTGGTGTGCAGTGGCAGTAGTGTGCACCATGTACAAGATGCACTGCTGTAACTCACCAAGGCTTCTTTAATATTACATTCCAAACACACAGAGGGACATGAGTAGCAGACGTATGGGAATACCACCACCTGTCAGTTCCCCCCCAAGTTGTACCATTCTGACTGGAAATATGCTCCTGTTCCTTTACTGTGGTTGAGTCAAAAACCTGGAACTCCCTACCTAATGCCATTGTGGCCTGTTCCACATACAGCAATGGTTCAAGATGGCGGCTCACCACTACCTGCTCAAGGGCACTTAGGGTTGTGCAATAAATGCTGTTCTTGCCAGTGATGCTCACATCCCAAAAATAAAGCAACTCTCATTTCTTATTTGGCATGTGTTCATATTGTGGAATTATTAGGAAGAAAAATTATTGAAGGTGCAGTTCTCTCTATTGTTTTGTGCATGATGCAATGTAGAGTGGTACAAAATCCTTTGTATGGACATGTTTCCCATTGTTGGAAAAGCCAGCGCAGGAATGTGCAGGTGTCAGGAATGTACCTTGGCAGCTTGCTGATTACTCTCACTTAACAATGGTCCCCCAGTGCATACTTGGAGATTAAATATCAATGAATGCTTGGTAAATAGGCAAAATTATGATGGTTTCCCCATGAGCTAAATTGTCTTAGGTTTACCCGCACAACAGTGATAGAACTGGAAAAAGTAATGGAGTGTGCTTTGTGACATTGCAGATACTGAGGCATGCTGTGCTCTGTACTAAAGTTCTTTCCTTGATGTACACCTCATACTGTCTGAGGACGTGGTGTTAGTGCAAGTTTTGAAATGTGCGATGAAAGGTGTGGTCAAAAAATCTATGCACATCTCCAATGTATTAACTTTATTTCACCCAAGTGAATGTTATTGTAGTAATTTTAGAATGGTTGATTTAACCATGCAGGTTTGGATGCATCTGCTTCAGTGCAATCAAAGCAAATGGAAGTCTCTGCCAGCCTTCGGGATATTGTTGTTACAGATGTGGATTCCAAGACTCTACATAAAAAGGTAAAAATATGCTGGATTTACTCATGTCACCTTTGGGTGAGTATCTGAATTCATGTGCAAGTGTGCCGTACACCAGGAAATGGTAGGAATATCTCCAGCTGTGCACCATAAAGCTAACCGAAAATTCTGTTTGTTTGAAAATGGAAAAACAGCACATGGTACAGTGTTTATTGCCACATGCAGCATAGTAGAAGCAGAAGAAACTTTAACACGCACTGGAGCAATTATTATGAAGGTTGCTAACTTGTTTAAAATAGGTTGATATTGACCTTACCCAGAGTGAGTGGGTTTTGTGTTGTATATGCAGTAACAGCACAAACATGTAAAGCACTCATAATATATTTAAGTTTCGAGATTGGCCTTCGATTCTCTGTTATCTGCTTTACACTTTTTGTGGATCTATAATTCCAGTCAGGATAAGGAAGTGGGTTTTAGCAGCATGATTTTTTGGGAGCCAGCCCACAATTAATATCCTGCCATCCATGTTAGTTGTTGCCTGGACGTGAGTGCCGTCAGGAAGGCTGCATTTAGTGCCCACCCTGAGAACGTGACATCCAATTGTCTTCTGACCTTGAACTGATGTTTCTGTGATAGCATTACAGCATTTTCATCCAGCAAAGGTGAGGGAACATTGATGCATCTCAAAGACAGCACGGTGTGTTAATTGTCCTTTGTGGTAAAGGTTTGTGGGGACAGGGTTGCTCTTATGTTTCTGCAGTGTATTGTTAGGTACAACATACTGTGAAGGTCTTGTGGCGCACTGGTAGCATCCCTCCCTCGGGGCCAGAATCTCCAGTTTCAAGTCTCACTCCAGGACTTAATGGTCATGGAAGGTGTGTTCATAATGTGGCCAAAGAGCCATAGAACACCACAGCACAGAAAACAGGCCATTCGGCCCTTCTAGTCTGTGCCGAACTATTATTCCACTAATCCCATTGACCTGCACCCAGTCCATAACCCTGCAGACCATTCCCATCCATGTATTTATCCAAAGGTTGATTGTCATTCTGTAAGTCCTTCCATTGTGCCTGAAGGCAGGTGGTAAAAGCGGGAGAATTTGCTGGTCAGCCTTACTGCAGAAGGCAATGGTAAGCCAAGGATTGGTCCATAATTATGCTTGGCATAATCATGGGCCTCCAGTAGAAGTCTGTGGCATGGCACGAGGAGGAGGAGAAGAACACACTGTAGCCACAGTGTACTGGTGATGGAAGGGCAGACATTGAATCTTGTAGCTTGGGCTCCGATCAAACAAACTCCACTGTTCTGGATTGTGTTGCAACCGCACCCATTCCGGTCAGTGATTTAGATTCCTGAGTTGAGGCTTGCATGTAGAGGAGAGGTCATCACAAAGTACCAGGCCTGTTGATCTGACCAATATAGTTAAGTTTCTGGTGAGTGCTAACTGTGAACGATGTGGTGGTCTCTGTGATAGTGGTGCTGTTGAAGTTCAGGGAAGGTAACAGGACCTTACTTGGAGATGACCCTGGCCTTGCACTTATGTGCTAAGAGTATTAGCTGCAACATAACCCAAGCCTGGAGTTGTCCAGGTCCTGCTGCCAGCAGGCATGAGCTACTTTGTTATCAAGCTCCGCACAATAGAGTTGCCTGTAAACAGCTTCCCTCCCTCATTCATCAAGCACAAATATAAAAGCACTAATTGGATGCCTGGTTTTTAGACAGTTCTCTTTCTTGCATTGAATAATTAGGAATTATGTGCTAAATAGTCAAGTGTCAAACATGCACCCAAAATGCATTCCTTGACTGATTTTGATAATTTGTATGATTTTACTTTACCTCAGACTGTCTCCAAAGTAATACAGGAAGCTGCTACATGAGATTGATTGCATCAGAGTTAATAGCTGCCACTGCATGTTTGGAGTAAATATAGTGGGCACAAACCCTTTGCCAGCTGCTGATTCCCCCCTCCTCTCTACCCAGAGTTTTGGGCTGAACAGGCTGTTTGCAATCTCAGCATCTGATTTGACAAGGAGCTTGGACGATGTATCCGCTCCATCACCACAGACAGCTGTTTTAACCGCTGCACCAGCGGTTCTGCCCATCTGCTGCTGAAACCCTTATCTACGCTTTTGTTGCCTCTGCACGCGGCTGTTCTCATTGTTGTCTTGGGTGGAAGATGGGAGGCCAGCCTGCATAAGCATGAGCTCATTCAAGACTAACTGCACCTATCCAAACTACATCAAGTCATGTCCTCCCATTATTCCTGGACTCTGATCTGCATTGGCTGCAGGTCCACTAACGCATCAGTTTTAAAATTCTTATCCTCATGTTCATGGTCCTCCATGACTTGGACCCATTCTACCTCTGTATTCGCTTCCGCCCCTACAAATGTTTTGGAACTCTGGCCTTCATGCATTCTCCCATTACCTTCATCCCACCATCGGTGGCTGTGCTGTCTAGGCCATTGGCTCTGAAATTCCTTCCCTGAACCTCTGTGCCTCTCTCCCACTCTGTCCACTTTTAAGATGCTCCTTACAATAAACCTCTGAGTGCTTTGCCACCTGCCCTATTGTTCTCCTTTGACTTTGTATCAGATATTTTATGACTACACTTCTGTGAAGCATTTTTAGATGTTTTGCTCTGTTTAAAAACACTATACAAATGCAAGTTGTTGTTATAGTTGAGCTGAGTACGGTATTCACCTCATTCAGTGAAAAGGAAGATTTAAAAAAGAAAGTGAAGTAAGTACCAAAATCAGTAAAATAGTTATGCCAACTCTCGTGAATTTATTGTGAGAGACGGAATTTCTTAGTAAAATTAAGCCTCACATGATCAAGTGAGAGGTAAGAAATCTTGAGATTTTTCACAGACATTCAAAAATGTATGTTATGTAGGCTGCTACGTTATATTCTGGAAAGCTATTTGGTGAAGGATGATACTGGAGACTATCCTTACTACTTGAATTTATTTGCAGAGTTAAACATTATCAGCATACTCAGTAACTCAGCCAGGCTCTTTCTCTCTCTCTCTTGACGAATGCTGTCTAAGGCCTTGGGAGCACATGAAAGCTGCTACCAGTTGTTAAATATTGATTGATGTGGCTGACTCCAGTGCATTCTCTGTACCTTTCATACAGGATTAGAACTGAAATGAAACAAACTGATAACTGTCCACTTGATGTTTTCCTTTTGGTTACTGATGACATTTGTTCGGTGAGCCGGGGTTGGCTGACTTGCTGATTGTCTGTCTGCTGATCAGTGACTTGGTTGCAGAGAGCTGCTCTTCAGGGCTTTTATGTATCATTCAGTCTGAACTGCTCCCTACAAAATAATCCCTCACTTTTGAAGGGGCGCAGCACACAGTGTATAAACAATTTCAACATTACCATTATTGAGTAGCTTATAAATTTTCCTAACTTTGTCTAAAATATGACAGCACATTTTACATTCACATTAAGTAAAAGCAAGTATAACAGAATTTATTTTATGTTGTAGATTGATTTATAATCAGTGTTTTGATGAAGTTAATTTAATTTAACTCCCACGTCCATAATTTAAAATGGTAAAATACTGTGTGATTTTCTACCAAAATATTTATCTAAACACACAGAAAATAATTATTTTAGTGTCCAGGTGATTAAATGATGAAGAATAATAATATTTCTATCTGCTTATATGGCTTTCTACTGCTGGAATGTTTTATATTGATGGGGATGGAGCGCCACTGACAGCATTTTCATATATGTGTCCCATAGTGTGGAGTTGAAATAACACTGGACCTAGTTTGTCCTGGGTCTTGATTAGCACTCTATTTGCAGCTAAACCTGCTTATTTATTTGGTGTTTTTGGAGTGCTCCTGAAAGTGACATCTGTTACCGTGTCTTCTCGTGTATACATTGTAAAATCTACAACTATACCCCAGCAATAGAATCATGGATCAATGGGGTGATTTATAAAGGAATAGCCTGAGATAGATAGGAAAAAAACTGCTTCCAGGGGTCTAGAATGAGGAAATGTGGGTACAAAACTAGCTTTAGGAGCAGTGGAACCATTTGTATCTATCCCCCCCCCTAACAGCACTGTGGGTGTACTTACAAGACATGGACTGCAGCAGGTCAAGAAGCTGGCTCACCACCACCTTCTTGAGGGCAACTAGGAATGGACAACAAATGCTGGCCTAGCCAGCAATGCTCACCCCCGTGAAAAATAAAAGGAATTTCTGAAAAAAAGGAGACATGCAATCGAAGCTTTTCGTCTTGTATTCATCCACAAGAATGCCAGTTCTAAAAGGAACAGCAATTTACACTACACGGAAGGAGAGAGATAAATTGTTGTGCCCTTTAGAATTGATACTCTTGCAAATCTGTCCTGATGAGTGCAAGATGTCTTTTTTTTTCAGCAATACTCAAATTCTCTACTACGAAATGACTGCTAATCAAAAAAAATGGAGGTTTGTAAGGCTGTGGAATGAACTACCAGAGGTCAGGATTGAAGCAGCAACCATGTCAATATTTAAATTAGGATAGGTGGTTGAAGGAAATGAGGATAAATGGACCACTGATCTGGGACTTGAAATTTGGACTAATGTTCTTGTAACTGATGGGAATGAGCGGCCTGTTTCCATATTGTAATCTCTATATGATTTTTATGTTAGCCAGACCATGGGCTCTGTGACTATTCCTGCCATGCAGCAATGGTGGCTATTTTTGCCAACCTGGAGCCTTGAATTAAGAGTTTGAGGTTTTAATGTGGTAAAATAAAGTACTATAAGTAAATCAAAGTAAAATAAAGTTAATTTAAGGGAAGTAAATTAAAGCAGTGGCAGGACAGCTCAGTCATGCCCTGTAATATGTGGGAGGTCTTGGATGCTACAAGTGTCCTAGATGACCACATGTGGAGGAAGTGTCACCAGTTGCAGAACCTTGAGCTGGAGTCACCCTGGCACATCCATGAGGTTGAGAGCTACGTGGATAGCACGTTCAGAGTGTGAGTCATACCGCAGCTTAGGAGCCTAGAGACAAAGGTAATGGTTGACCACCAGGCAGTCCAAGAGAACGAGGCAGGTAGTACAGGAGGCCACTGGGGTCCTACTTGCCAATCGTTTTTCTTTTGGATACCAGTGAGGGTGTTGGTTCATTGGAGGACTGCAATCAGATCCAGGATTGTGGCACCACAAGTCGCTGGAGAGGAGGAAGAAGAGAGGAAGAGCAGTAGTGATAGGGGATTCATTAGGGGAACAGACAGGCATTTCTGTGGCTGTTGATGTGACTCCAGGATGATATGTTGCTTCCCTGGTCAAGGATGTCATGGAGCAGCTGCAGGACATTCTGCTGGAGGTGGGTGATCAGCCAGAGGTCATGGTCCACATTGGTAGCAGTGACTTAGGTAGGAAAGAGGATGAGGTCCTGAAAGCAGATTTCAGGGAGCAAGGGAGGAGATTGAAAAACAGTATTCTCAGGAGTACTCCCAGTCCCACCTGCAAGTGAGCAAAGGAATAGGAGAATAGAATGAAAGCTGGTGTAGGAGGCAGGGCATCAAATTTCTGAGGCATTGGGACTGGTTCTGGGGAAGGGGGCCCCTGTACAAGCCGGATGGTCTGCACCTGAACAGAACTGGGACGAATATCCTCGCAGGGAGATTTGCTAGTGCTGTTGGGGTGTGTGGGCGGGGTTTAAACCAGGCAGAGGA
Source organism: Carcharodon carcharias (assembly GCF_017639515.1). Lineage (NCBI taxonomy): Eukaryota > Metazoa > Chordata > Chondrichthyes > Lamniformes > Lamnidae > Carcharodon > Carcharodon carcharias. Next base: position 372,479 of record NW_024470685.1, read on the forward strand.
ATGGGAACCTGAGGGCAAATTCAGAGCAGGGAATGGGACATGGAGAATTAGTGAGTGACTCTGAGACAAACAGCACAGGCTAAAATGTGTACAGCACAGGAATTTGGCCGTGTTAAAAGGTATATATGTAAATGCAAGGAGAGTGGTAAATAAAGCTGATGAGCTGAGGGCACAAATAGACACATGGCAGCATGATATCACTGCTAGAATGGAAACTTGGCTTAAGGAGGGGCAAAAGTGGCAGCTCAGCATCCCTGGGTATAAGAGTTTTCAGGCAGGATCGAGAGGGGGATAAAAAAGGTGTGTAAAAAAAATTACAGCTATGAGAAGGGTTGATATGATAAATGAAACACCAAATGAGGCCATACAGGGTGAGCTCAGAAATTAAAAAAAAAAGGGGCAGCCACACTGCTCGGAGTGTACTATAGACATCCGAATAGTGGAAGGGAATTAGAAGAGCAAATATGTAGGCAAACCTCTGAGTGTGAAAGCAATAGGGCATATTAATTGGAGACTTCAGCTACCCCAATATCAATTGGGATATGAACAGTGTGAAGTGCATAGTGGGCGCAAAATTCTTGAACTGTATTCAAAAGAACTTTTTCAGTCAGCGCAACGAGCCTAACGAGAAAGGCACAATTCTAGATTTAATCTTAGGAAATGAGGCTGGGAAAGTGGATGAAGTGGCAGTGGGGGACCATTTTGGAGATAATAACCATAATATAGTTAGATTTAGCATCATTATGGAAAAAGGCAAAGATAGATTAGGAGTAAAAGTTCTAAACTGGGGGAAGACAAATTTTACAAAACTGAGGTGAATGGTGAGAATGGATTGGATACAGCTATTAGAAGGGAAAAGAGTATCAAATCAATGGGAGGCGTTCAGAAGTGAGATTCTAGGTGTACAGTGTAGATATGTCCCTACAAAGAAAAAGGGTGGTACTGCCAAATCTAGAGCCCTCTGGTTATCCAGAAGCATATACAGGCTAAGATAAAGCAGAAAAAGAGAGCAAAAAGCTCAATACTGTAGAAAGCAATGAGGAGTATACAAAGTACAGGGGTGAAGTAAAAAAGGAAATTAGGATAACAAAGAGAGTCAAAGAAAACACAAAGATGTTTTACTAGTACGTTAAAAGCAAAAGGATAACTAAGGAAAGGGTAGGGCCTTCGGAGATGTACGTGGCAACTTGTGGATTGATGAGGATGATGTGGGCAGGGTTCATGATGAACACTTTGTCTTTGTCTTCACTAAGGTGAGGGATGATGCAGACATTCTAGTTAAAGAGGAAGAGCGTGAAATATTAGATACAATAAGCATAATGAGAGAGGAAGTACTGGAGGGACTGGCATCCTTTAAGGCGGATAGATCACCAGGGTCGGATGGATTTTATCCCAGGTTGTTAAAGGAAGCCAGGGAGGAAATGGCGATGCTTTGAGGATCATTTTCCAATCCTCACTAGATAGGGATGAGCTACCAGAAGATTGGAGGTCTGCAAATGTTGTACCAATAAATATTCATTGTAAATAGAAAATGTGGAAAGGATAGGTCATAAAATTATGGGCTGGCCAGTCTGACTTTGGTGGTGGGCAATTTATTGGAATCAATTCTGAGACCCCGGATAAACTGTCACTTAGAAAGGCATGGGTTGATAAGGGATAATCAGCATGATTTTTTAGAGGAAGATCATCACTTAGTAACATAATCAAATTTTTTGAGGAAGTGACAAGGGGGATTGATGAGGGTAGTGCAGTGGATGTTGTCTACATTGATTTTAGTAAGGCATTTGACAAAGTCCCACATGGCAGACTGATCAGGAAAGTGATAACCCATGGGATACAGGGGAAGGTGGCGACAAATGGATGATGTGGGCAGGGTTCACGACGAGTACTTAGTCTCTGTCTTCGCTAAGGAGAGGGATTATGCAGACATTCTAGTTAAAGGGGAAGTGTGTGAAATATTAGATACAATATTAGATATTGAGAGAGGAAGCACTGGAGGGATTAGTGTCCCTGAAGGTGGATAGATCACCAGGACTGGAGTTGGATCCAAAATTGGCTCAGTGACAGGAAACAAAGGGTAATGGTTGATGGATGTTTTTGAGAGTGGGAAGTGGTTTCCAGTGGCGTTCCACAGGGCTCAGTGTTGATGCCCTTGCTGTTGGTCATTATATATTAATGATTTGGACTTAAATGTGGGAGGCATGATTGGGAAATTTGCAGATGACACAAGAATAAGTCATGTAGTTGATAGTGAGGAGGATAGCTGTTGCCTCCAGAATTATATCAATGGTTTGGTTGAGCAGATGGAAACGTGGCAAATGGAATTCAGTCCAGAAAATTGTGAGGGCAGACAAAGCAAGGGAATTCTCAATTAATGGGAGGATATTGAGAGGGGTTGAGGAGATGAGAGACCTTGGAGTGCATGTCCACAGGCCCCTGAAGGTGGTAAAGAAAGCATATGCAATGCTCTTGTTTATTGGATGAGGTTTGACTACAAAGCAAGGATGTACTGATGGCACTGTATGAAACGCTGATTAGGTCCAGCTGCAATTTTGTGTACATTACAGGAAGGACATAATTGCTCTGGGGAGAGTGCAGAGGAGATTTACAAGAATGTTGCCAGGGCTTGAAAATTGCAGCTATGAGGAAATATTGGATAGGTTAGGGTTGTTTTCTTTAGAACAGTGGAGGGTGAGGGGTGACGTAATTGAGGTGTACAAAATTATGAGGGACCTAGACAGGGCAGACAGGAAAGGCCTGTTTCCCCTAGCTGAGGGGTCAATTACCAGAAAGCATAGATTTAAGGTGAATAGTAGAAGGATTAGAGGGGACATGAGGAGAAACCTTTTCACCTAGAGGTTGCTGGGTGTCTGGAATTCACTGCCTAAGTTGGTGGTTGAGGCTGAAACATTCAACTCATTTAAAAGGTACCTGAATAAGCACTTGAAGTAACCTGCAAGGCTACAGACCAGGTGCAGGAAAGTAGGATTAAAAATGAGCAGCTAGTTTTTTTCCTATTTATAGCCAGCACAGACACGATGGGCTGAATGGCCTCTTTGTGCCATAATTTTTCTGTGGTTATATGGTTCATGTTTTTGTTGTTTAGTATTTGATTAGAAAATAAATATTTTGAATTGATTGTTGTATCTCTTTTTCTAGGCTGTCTCCATTGTTGGAAATGAAGTGTTCAGCTTTAATGTAACCTTGTATCCGAATGCTATTGATGGTGAGGACTATACTGATATGTCAAAGGTGGATGGCAAAGTCACATTACGAGTTGGCTGTATTCAGATTATATATCTACATAAGTTTGTTATGTCATTACTGGTAAGTCCGATGTGTAATGTCAATTTAAATGTACTAATCAATACAAATTTAATATATAGGTCCTGTTAAATATCATTTTTAGTATTTTTAAATGATTTTTTTTGGTGTAAAGTGCACTGTACATAATAACCCCTTCTAACCTACTGCCCTCCCACCACAAAACCAGGTCCCTCTGGTTTATTTTTCTCCCTTAGTAAAGTTTCTGCAGAGAATATCTGTTTATCCAGAATCTTTGATTTTTCACTTATGTCAATAATTATTTTCTGTTCCCTGATAACCTGATGTATGTAATGCTCCTGTCTCCTGTCAAGGAGTAGCATGATGCTGCCTGCTGTAATGTGCATCCTGTGGAGGAAAAGGGGTAGAATATTTGAAATGTAAATGAAGTAATATTTGAGTAAACTTTGTTATATTTGTCTTAATCCTCGCACAAGTAGTTGGCCTGATGCTGCTTATTTTGGTGGCTATATGGTTTTGTTTAGGGGGCTGGTTAGCACCATTGGCTAGGTGGCTTGCGATTGGTTCAGAATAACGGCAACAGCGCGGGTTCAATTCCTGTTCTGGCTGAGGAAGACTTGGGACCTGCCTCCTCGCCCTGCCCCAGAGAGTGGAAAGCACTGGCAAACCAGCACTGAAAGCACAACAGCCAAGGAAACAGCTCAGGATGAAGCATCGGCAGACAATGAGCTGAGGACTTGCCTTCGGGTAGAGCATACAGCAATGAATGGCTTTGTTTGCTCGATTCATTTACAATCATAGAATGGTTGCAGAACAGATGGTGGCCATTCGGCCCATTGTGTCTGTGCTGGCTCTTTGCAAGAGCAATTTGCCTAGTGCTGTTACTCTGCCTTTTACCTGTAGCCTTGCAAATTTTTCAGTTTCAGATGATAATCTAATTTTTTTCTGAAAGCATCAAATGAATTTGCCTGTACCACCATTGTCAGGCAATACATTCCAGATCCTAACCACTTGGTGCTTAAAGATTTTCCCCATGTCACTTTTGCTTCTTTTGCCAGTTACCTTAAATCAGTGTCCCTGGTTCTCTATCCTTCCACCAATGGGAGCAATGTCTCCCTATTTGCTCTGCCAAGATCCCTTGTGATTTTGAATATCTCTATCAAATCTCCTTCCAACATTCTGTCCTCCCAGAAGAACAGCCCAGGTTCTCCGTTCTGTCTACATAACTGAAGTTTCTCATCCCTGTAACCATTCTTGTGAATCTTTTCTGCACCCTTTCTAATGCCTTTATATCCTTCCTAAAGTGTGGTGGCCAGAATTGGATGCGACACTCCAGGCCTTTTTTATTCTTTGATCTGGGAAAAGGAGTGCTGGATAGTTCAAGGTTTTGCGTGGGGAACGAGTTATGACTTATTCACTCAAAACATACTTTTAAAAAATTCATTCATCGGATGTGGGTGTTGCTGACTGGGCCAGCATTTAATGACCATCCCTAATTACCTCTTGAAATGAGTGGCTTGCTAGGCAGTTAAGAGTCAACCACATTGTTGAGAGTCTGGAGGACTTCCCTAAAGGTCATTAGTGAACCAGATGGTTTACAATGGTTTCATGGTCATCATTAGACTTTTAATTCCAGATTTCTTTACTGAATTCAAATGTCACCATCTGCCATGGTGGGATTCGAGCCGAGGCCTCCAGAGCTTTACCTTGGGTATCTGGATTGCCAGTCCAGTGACAATGCCACTACGCCATTACCTTGAATAGTTTAATCAAAAGTATGAAAACAATCTGTTTTACTGTTTACTGCTCTGTGCAAGCTAAGTCAAAGGGTGAACTGTTTTTCAGTGGACAGGAGCTTTATATTGTGCAATGCCTGATGTATAATTATGGTGTTAAAATGTAGGTGTGTTCCTTTTAAGGCTATAAACAATTTGTTTGATGTGGTTTAACAACACTATAGAGGCCAGAGTATCTTCTCACAGTTCTAAAGGCCACAGTTTAATTGTTAAAGTAAAGGTGGATTAGTTTAATTGTTTTTTTCTGGGAATTGTGCAGATTGGAAAGTACTCCTTGCCTTCAGGTGAGAATCTGCACACGTACCACAAAAGCATGACACAGAATTTGACTGAGACACTTGACATTTGATGACTACGAAGTCCAGTTTCAGCCTGTGATTTACTGTTAATCAGCTTTGCAGCCTGTCACTTTCTGCCCATTCATTTATGCTCTGCTTCCTGCTACAGCAGTTGAAATGTAGTGGCCTTGTAGTTACTGATTCCTCCTACAGCAGTTGAAATGTAGTGGCCTTGCAGTTACTATTGGGATCTTTGCACTGGAAAGTTACTTGTTTTTTTTAAAAGTAGAGGATGACATAGGATACAAGCACAGAAACAGGCCATTCAGTCCATGTCAGTGTTTATGCTCTACTTGAGTCTCCTTCCATTTTTCCTCATCTAAGTCTACCATTGTCACCATCTATTCCCTTCTCCCTTAGATGCTTGTCCTTAAATGCTTCAACTAGTCCCTGTAGTCATGAGTTTCACAGTCTCACTACTCTCTGGTAGCAAAGCTTCTTCTGAACTCCCCAGCTGGAATTTACAAAACTTCAACACATTTACTTCGATTTGCTGAAGGAAAGTTTTTTTTCAAATATATTTAACTGGAAATGATCAAATCTCTTGAATGCAAACTGCTGTTAACTGTTTATTGCAGGACTTCTTTGACAACTTCCAAGCAGCAAAGGAAGCATTAAGTGCAGCCACAGCCCAGGCTGCAGAAAAAGCAGCCTCCAGTGTGAAGGACTTTGCTCAGAAAAGTTTCCGACTGGCAATGGACATAAATTTGAAAGCTCCAGTTATCATCATTCCTGAGTCCTCCATCTCAATGAACGCCCTAGTAGCAGATTTGGGTTTAATTACTGTTCAGAATAGATTCACTCTGATCCTGGACGAGGGCTTCTTGGTACCACCTGTGATGGACATCATGGATGTTCACCTAACACAGCTGAAACTTTCAAGGTAAAGTTGAATTTTTATATCTTGTGGTCCAGTGAGTTTTATATATTTGATTGCTTTCAGCTCAGGATCTTCCTAATAAATAAAATGCTCCAGGCTGTTAAGCGATGATTTACAAAATGCTTTAATATGATATTATATGCTCAGAATTTCACATGTTTCTGTCTAGCACTACATAAATGGAACCATAAATGAATTTTTGAGGAACTTAGAGAGGCGGAAAAGCTTAGGGAAGGAATTCAAAAGCTGGAGACCTTGGCAGCTGTAAGCATGGCCACCAATGGTGGATCAATTAAAGCAGGGATGCTCAAGAGACCAGGATTAGAGGAGTGCAGAATTCTTTGAGGGATGACTGGAGGGGGACAGCGATAGGTAAGGTCGAGGGCTTTGAGTGGTGAGAATTTTAAAACCGAGCCATTGCTAGACCAGGAGCCAACCTAGGTCACAGTGATGGGTGATTCGACTTTGGATGCAGGCAACAGAGTTTTGGACAAACTTAAGTTGACTGAAAATGGAAGATGGAAGGCCAACCAAGAGTCAGTTGGAATAGTCTACTCCAGTAACAAAGGCAGGGATGAGGGGTTCAGCAGCAGGGATGGAGTGGAGCTGTCATGGGTGTATGCACTGCCAGGATGGAGTCTAGCTGTAATGCCTCCTTCCCCATGACTGACTAGCCTGTATGTAATTCACTGTCTGGCCTCTCACATGAAGAGTGCGACTTGGGTTATTTGGAAGATAGCATTAAGACTGCACTTCAGCAAAAGCAAATGCCTTCAGGAGACTTCTGGTGGAAAAATGGGTGGAATGATTATTCTCCCCCCACCCCAAAAATAGGTGTAGATTTGTAAATGAAAGATTTAAAGCCATCGTTTACAGTCAAACAGATTAAAGTAATTATCTTATTGGTATGAAAGGAAGTGGATTGTTACTGTAACATGACATAATTACCGTTGGAGCTTTCCTGGGTGATGCACTGATTCCCCTACACTTTTCCATTAGAACTATCCTGCAGACCAGTTCATCTCAGCTTGACATTCAAATGCTGCAGCCCATCGACTTACACCTCACTGTGCAAAGAAATTTGGCAGCAGCCTGGTATCTCAAAATACCGAGTGTGGAAATCAAAGGACATTTAAAGACTATGAATGTGAGTAACAGCATATTTTATGGTTTTATCATTTTGACATCATACACTTGTTCTGGCGTGAGAAGTAGTACATAGAGCTGTACCTGTTATAGTCAGTATGCTGTATTTTATATTTGCAGTGCACCCCTGTATGGGCAATAACTTGTGGAGCCTGATTTCTTTTACTTTGCTCTACATTGTCCAATTGATTCTTTATTTATGAATTTAGCTTGTGGGGTTTAGACGTGGGAAGTCATATCATGTCTACGCTTTCTGGACTGCATCCAAAGTTGCGGCCCTGGCTGATATTTGCTGCATCCTCGTCGATTGGAGAGGGAAATTGAGGTCCCTGGTAGTGTCCTAGCTGTTGGTTAAATAGCGAAACAAAAATAAAAATACCTAGAAAAACTCAGCAGCATCTGCAGAGAGGAACACAGTTAATGTTTCGAGTCCATATGACTCTTCAACAGAACTAAGTAAAAATATAAAAGAGGTGAAATATAAGCTGGTTTAAGTAGGGGGGGGTGGGACAGGTAGAGCTGGATAGGGGGCCAATGATAGGTGAAGATAACCAAAAGATGTCATAGACAAAAGGACAAAGAGGCGTTGAAGGTGGTGATATTATCTAAGGAATGTGCTAATTAAGGGTAGAAAGCAGGACAAGCAAGGTACAGATAGCCCTAGTGGGGGTGGGGTGAAGGAATCGAAATAGGCTAAAAGGTAGAGATAAAACAATGGATGGAAATACATTTAAAAATAATGGAAATAGGTGGGAAAAGAAAAATCTATATAAATTATTGGAAAAAAAAGGGGGAAAAACGGAAAGGGGGTGAGGATGGAGGAGAGAGTTCATGATCTAAAATTGTTGAACTCAATATTCAGTCCGGAAGACTGTAAAGTGCCTAGTCGGAAGATGAGATGCTGTTGCTCCAGTTTGTGTTGAGCTTCACTGGAACAATGCAGCAGGTCAAGGACAGACATGTGGGTATGAGAGCAGGGTGGAGTGTTGAAATGGCAAGCGACAGGGAGGTCTGGGTCATGCTTGCGGACAGACCGAAAGTGTTCTGCAAAGCGGCCACCCAGTCTGCGTTTCGTCTTTCCAATGTAGAGGAGACCGCATTGGGAGCAACGATTGCAGTAGACTAAGTTGGGGGAAGTGCAAGTGAAATGCTGCTTCATTTGAAAGGAGTGTTTGGGCCCTTGGACGGTGAGGAGGGGGGAAGTAAAGGGGCAGGTGTTGCACCTTCTGTGGTTGCATGGGAAGGTGCCGTGGGAGGGGGTTGAGGTGTAGGGGGTGATGGAGGAGTGGACCAGGGTGTCCCAGAGGGAACGATCCCTGCGGAATGCCGCTGGGGTTGGGGAGAGGGGGTTGGGGGGGGTGTGAAGGGAAGATGTGTTTGTTGGTGGCATCATGCTGGAGTTGGCGGAAATGGCGGAGGATGATCCTTTGAATGCGGAGGCTGGTGGAGTGATAAGTGAGGGCAAGGGGGACCCTATCATTATCAAATAGCAAACCTTGTTTGCCTATTGAATTCAGCATTACACAATCCTGTGTGCCCTTCTGGTGTACAATATTCTAGCAAAAGGGAAATTATTAACCCTGTGGCACCCTAACTCATCAATCCACACTTGTTGATAGATTCCAGTTCATTGGAGGTACAGCTCCAGATGTGGTATCTTGTCTGCATTACATTTGCTTGTGAGATGTATAACAAAATGTATTATTGCAGACATCTGGAAGCTAATGTTGTGGCATTTTGCTAGTTTGTTATTTGACAATTCCATCAGTATAAATTGCTTATTTAGTTACTTTTGTTGAGCACAGATGCATTTGACCAAGAAAGTACATTAGCTGAGTTACATTTGTGTGATGATCAGATGTATCCATCTGGCAATGCCTGTTATCCAAAGGCATGATTGCTTTTGTCCATATGTGATCCTGGTTTTGATAAGCTTGTTGTCTACAATGGTGAATAATATCTTTTTAGTATACACTTCTTTCAGTAACCTGTTACAGGGTTTTATTCATACTTACGAAGTACAGTACAAAAGGTTAAAATATTGTTAAAATACAGTCATATAGTCAAGAGGAGCAAAATCTTTTCCCCATTTGTAATAAACCAATGCTGGTGAGTACAACTACCCGCTGTCCTCGTTGGGGAGACCAGTCAGTCCCAGCCTTCATACCATGCTCCCGCATTATTGGGGCCACTTGTTCATTCAATTCACCTGCTGCTGTTTGGTCAGGAACATGATAGAGCTGTGATAGCATGAGATTTCTATGTAGGAAGCAGAGGTAGCACTACAATATTATTGAGTGAGCATCAGAATGTTTACACACAGGACGTAGATGATTCTCCTAACACCTGGGCATTGAGCATTGGGTGGAGCCGAATGAATCTTACAATATGGGAGGAGGCTCTTTGAAAGAACATCCAAATTAGTCCCATTACCCAGTTTTTCCCCGGCCCTGCATATTAGTCCTCTTCAGGTACATATCGAACTGCCTTTTGGAAGTTCCTCTAGAGTCTGTTTCCACCACTATTGCAGGTACTGTGTTCCAATCTTAACCACCCCCTAGGTGGGGTGGGGGGGGTGGGGGGTGGGGGGGGGGGGGGTGGGGGGTGAAGTTCTTATTTCCCCTCTAGTTCTTTAACCAGTTATTTTAAATCTATGACCTCTGGTTATCCACCCACTTGCCAGAGGAAGTTGTTTCTCTTTATGTGCTCTATTAAAACATGTCATAAGGTTACACACCTCTGTTGGGTCCCCCCTTAACCTTTTCTGCTCAAGAAATAAAAATCCCAGCCTCTTTAGTTTCTGTACATGGCTGAAGTCCCTCATCCCTTATCTCACCCTGGTAAACCTTCTCTATGCCCTCTCCACCAAGGCCTTACATCCTTTCTGAAGTGTGGTGCCCAGAGTTGTACATAGTACTTCAGCTGAGGCCTAACCAGTGATTTGTAAGGGTTTAGCATGACTAGAGAGGAAAATGTGGAAGAGAGTTTTGCTTGCTAGTGACAGGAACCGACTGATATTACTTCCATTGAAAATAAGGCAGGTTCTGTAAGGGATGTCCAGTCCTCCCTGTTAATTTTACCTGTGGAAGTGTTGTTTATCTTTGGAATCTCAGCCGCAGCAATCAGTGTAGGCTAGGTCATTGAATATATTCAGGTCTGAGTTAGACAGATTTCTAATCCACAAGTAATTCGAAGGCTGCTGGGAGCAGGCAAGAAAGTGGAGTTAAGGCCACATTCAGGCCAGACATTGTCTTATTGAGTGACACAGCAGGCTTGAGGGGCTAAAGAGCCAACTCCTGCCCTTGTTCCTTATATTTGTTCCTATTTTTAATTTCTGGGAGATTAAGGTGAAATTTTACATCTCAGACCAGAAGAGGCATAATTGTAGATAGTGTTGCAGAACAGAATGTTTTCTTTTTTTTGGAGTTCTGTTTTACTACATCTTATTTTCCTGTTTCAGATTGTTCTCAGTGAAGAAGATCTAACTGTTCTGATGAAGGTCTTTCAGCAAAACCTTGGTGAAGGCAGCAAAAAACCAAGTGCAGCAAAAGCACTTAAGGATGAAGGAAAAAGTAATGGCAGTTATTCAATTGGGAAAAAGTATTATTTCTGCTAAATCTTGTGTTTGAAATCATAAAACATTACAATTTGAGTAAAAAACAGTGACCTACAAAAAGCTTAAATCCATATCTATTATTCAGTTAATTTCAATCATGTGCAGTCTCCTGAGAACAGTTGTCGTCTTTTGATTGTTTACTGATGACACAGTATTTTTTTTCCTCGCTGTCTGGTACCACAATTATGTGCAAAAGCCGATAACATTCGACCTAAGTTTAAACATTCGATTAAGGAATGACATTGCTGAACGAGCTCTAACTTAATTGCCTAATGCTTACACAGAACTGGTTTTGTTGGGTTTGAGTTGGAAAACCTGCAATTTTGTAACATGTTTAATTGAGCATTTTCTTTAAATATGTACTTGCGCCTGTAATTTGAGAGCAAGTCAGGCTGATTTCTACCCTTTGATCTCACTGACTTTGTTCATCCTTTGTCTCTACAATTTACCAACACAACCAAAAGCTGTTCTGGTATGAAGCCGAGTAGCAAAACACATTACTTGACCAGGACCAAGACCAATATAGAATTATCAAGGTTTATGAGCTGCAGTCTTCATATCCGCGTGGAAATGATGGACTAAAACCATAAACAAAAATGGTCTTATTGAGGAAATGCATTTTCTTTTTTTAAAAAGAGCTTGTTTCTTTGAATTGTACTTCCTAGCCTTGGTCAAATGATGTCTGCTAAAAACTAGTTAAAATCACAGAAAAGGATTTTTAAATAAATTAAATGCTTCAAATATAAATTACCTGTAGATTAATCAACCAAGCTTTGCAAGAAAATACATAAAGCAGAGTGATCCTTGGTGTATTCATTTCATAAAATGTCATTCTTCAGTATTGCTGTCAAAATTAGGCTAACAGTTTGTGTATCAATAAATAAACAGAAAAACTGAAAGATCCCAAAGAGGCTGCTAAGACTGAAAAAATTGTGGCAAATGAGAGCTCAGCAGCAGGTCATCTTTTGGAAATAATGAAAGGAGTGCCAAATGACAGTGTCGACGTTCAGCTGAATTTTGAAATCAAAGAGGTGAGTTGTATTATTACATTAGAAATTTAAACAAGCTTTAATAGATAACACAATGGAAGCCTCACAAAAACCTGTTTGTTCACATGGCCTTAGTGCTACAGCTCCCCAAATCACTAAGCTATACATTTTACAAAATGAAAAATGTAGTGGTACTATTTGGAGCCATTGGAGTGGGGAAACAGCATAATAAAATTTTAAAAATCCAACTGGTGGTTGACGCCAGATGAGTGGGTAACTCAACATCCACTGTTTTTGTGCCAGTCTGTGTCATTATGAGCCTGTATCAGTTAGGAAAATTAACTTTTAAAAGCTTTAATAGACGTATTGTAACGGATTAACTTCACAACCTTTGTGTGGCATCGCCAGCCTTGTGTAGTAGTGCAATGTAGTGCAGGCGGTTGAATGAAGCCCTCAGCCTGGATTCAGGAATACAATGTAACTTGGTCAAATCTATTAGATAACAGGATATTGAGGTGGGTGCATGTGCAAAGGCTCAACAAGAACCAAAATTTGCAGTGGCTTTAAACCATGACAGAAGGGACGGGTGATAGATCGAGATAAGCTATTGCATGCTGGAAGAGTGGGAGACACTTGATCAATATTGTGTTAACTTTGGCTCACTGTAGCACTTCCTAGGTCAGTAGGTTGTGGGATCAACCCCTAGTCCAAAGCTTGGGGCATTTTGACATCCGAGTGCTGCACTGTCATAGGTGCCATCTTTTGGATGCAACATTAAACTGAGGCCCTGCCTGCCCCCTTGGAAGATGTAAAAAAAAATCCCGTGGTTTTACTTTGGACAGGAGTAGGTGAATTCTTCTGTTGTCCTGGTTTAATATTCACCTCTCAATTAACAGATTTGTCTAATTTCTGTTTGTGAGACCTTGCTGTGCTCAAATTGGCTGTTGTTTCCCTAAATGACAACAATAACAGACTTCAAAATTAGTTTATTTGTCTATGAAATGCTTTGAAAGATTATAAAAGGCGCTATAGAAATACTAATTTTTTTTAGCTGAAGGCAAAAGCAGTCACCAATTTGTGCATAACAAAATCCCACAAAGAGCAGTGAGGTGATTGTTCAGTTTATCCCTTGGATGAATAGATGTTGGCTAGGGGATCAGAGAATTGGCTTCACTTCTTTGGAATAGTGCCAGGATTTCTCTTACATCTACCCATACAGGCAAAGATAGGCTGGGGATAGTATCTAATATGAAATGGCACTTCCAACAATGCTGTAGTCTGCCATGACTGCACTGAACTATCAGCCTTGATTATGTGCTGTTTTAGGGGATTATGGTGGCTAAAAACTGCCTTAAATCTTTTTGTGATAAATTGATGTCTGGCATTATGTGGATTCATTTTAGGACCTGATTGGCCTATGGCATCACGTAAGCAAATCAGCAACATTAGACAGTTATACAATATTAGATAAATATGCAGAAGATTCTTAGTTTTAATTGTACAGATTTATATATGTTGTAGCCACTGGTAGAACTGTAATTTAGAGGTATAACACTGCCATCATCTGGCTTGTCCTGATACTCACTGATCAGAGCAGTATTTTCATTGACTGGTCTCATCCACAGCTTCATCCTACAGTACAAAAGTAGGATAAAACCAAGAGAAACATTGAAGACGATGATCTTTTAGAAGCAGATATTAATTGGATGCTGTTTATTAATCATTTAAAACACTATATTGATTAAAATCAAAATGCTGTTAAACTTGCTGTCGAGACTAGTAAATCTATTCTGTTGTAATTTCAGGTTGTAGTAGAATTAACAAAACAAATTAACAAGCAGAAGAGCTCGTTTCTTGTGTTTCATGTGGTACAATTGGGAAGTGAGACCAAAGTAAGGAAATATGACTTGACTGCAACAGCCTACTTGAAGAAAATCTCTCTGAACTGCTGTGAATTTCAAGGTGGGATAATAAGTTGTAAGGTCATGAAAAGCAAAGGGAGAATAAATTGGCTCCTGGGGTAAGGGGATTGTCCTATAATGAAAGGTTAAGCAAATTGGGCCTATTCTCCCTGGAGTTTAGAAGAATGAGAGGCGATCTCATTGCAACATACTAAATTCTGAGGGGGCTTGATAGGGGAGATGTTGAGATTGTCCCCACTGGTCGGGGAACCTAAAACATGGGGGCACAGACTCAGGATAAAGGGCCGATTGTTTAGAACTGAGATGAGAAGTTTCTTCACTCAAAGGGTTGTGAATCTTTGGAATTCTCTACCCCAGAGGGCTGAGGATGCTTTTCCATTATTGAATATATTTAAGGCTAGAAAGACAGATTTTTGGTGCCTATGGGAAGCAGGCAGGAAAATGGAGTTGAAGCCCAAGATCAGCCATGATCGTTTTGAATGGTAGAGCAGGCTCAATTGGCCATGTGGTTCTGTCCTGCTGTCATTTCCTGTGATCTTATGAGGGTGAGAAATTATCACCGGCCCTGTTGAAGCACATCCCTCAGAACCTAACTCACCCATCATAGTGTCCAGCTATATTTTGAACACCCAGCTTGCCTTTATTTCTAGTCCCCAGTTGGGCATACTATTTGAAGCATTTATCACTCCTGCTGTAATGAAACTCTTGGTGTTGACATTCTCCTTCCCCAGCTTGCTTGCAAGTAATCTGATGGCATAAAATATTAAAATGTACGTAAGATAAAGAAGTTCACCTTTTTTCACTTACAGCAGTGCTTGACATTCACTAATCTCTAAGCCTTTAGGTTAAGACTTGTTGGTCTCCTCTGTATATGTTCCAGTGCCATTGGAGCACTTTGTTATGCATTGTGCAGAATGCAGTACTGCATGAGCTCTGAGCAGTGCATTGTAAAGACTTGACCTTGGGTAGAACGTTTACAGCACTGAAATAGGTCTTAGGGGAGGGAGATGATGGCAGCATAGTGATATCGTCACTGGACCAGTAATCCAGAGACCCAGGATAACGCTCTGGGGACCCGGGTTTGGATCCCACCACCGCAGATGGTGGAATTTGAATTCAGTAAAAATCTGATTCAATAACATCCTTAAGGGGACATTGCCTACCTTAAGAGGAAGGAAATCTGCAATCTTTGCGGAGATGAAGCCCTGTCTTTACATTGAGGATACCCTCCATCGTGTTGTGTGGCACTACCACTATGCTAAATGGGGTAGATTTTGAACAGGTCTAGCAACTCATGACTGGGCAACCATGAGGCACTGTGGACCATCAGCAGCAGCAGAATTGTACTCAACCACCAGCATATCCCCCACTCTACCATTACCACCAAGCCAGGGGATCAACCTGGTTCAATGAAGATTGCAAGAGGGCATGCCAGGAGTAGCATCAGGCATACCTAAAAATGAGGCATCAAGCTGTGAAGCTACTTGTGTGCCAAGCAGCAAACGATAGACAAAGCTAAGCAATTCCACAGCCAACAGATCTGCAGTCCTGCCCCATCCACTCGTCAATGGTGGTGGATAATTAAACAACTCACTGGAGGAGGAGCCTCCACAAATATCCCCATCCTGAATGATGGGAAAGCCCAGCACATCAGTGCAAAAGATAAGGCATTTGCAACCAACTGCGGCCAGAAATGCTGAATGGATGATCCATCTCGGCCTCCTCTAGAGGACCCCAGCATCACAGATGCCAATCTGCAGCCAATTCGATTCACTCCATGTGATATCAAGAAGTGGCTGAAGGCATTGGATACTGCGAAGGCTATTGGCCCTGACAATATTCCAGCAATAGACTTGTGCTCCAGAATGTACTGCACCCCTAGCCAAGCTTTTCAGCACAGCTGGCATCTAGCCAGCAATGTGTAAAATTGCCCAGGGATGCCCTGTACAGGACAGATCCAACCCTGCCACTCACTGTCCCATCAGTCTACTCTCGATAATCAGTAAAGTAATGGAAGGGGTCATCAACAACGCTCTCAAGTGGCACTTGCTTAGCTATAACCTGCTCACTGGCACCCAGTTTGGGTTCCACCAGGGCCACTCGGCTCCTGACCTCATTACAGCCTTGATTCAAACATGGACAAAAGAGCTGAACTGCATAGGTGAGGCGAGAGTCACTGCCCATGACATCAAGGCAGCATTTGTCTGAGTGTGGCATCAAGGAGCCCTAGCAAAATGGAGTTAATGGGAACTTGTGGGGTGGGAGCTGGGGTATGGGGAAAGCTCTCCACTGTTGGAATCATACCTAGCACAAAAAGAAGATGGTTGTGGTTGTTGGAGGTCAGTCATCTCCGTTCCAAGGCATCACTGTAGGAGCTCCTCGGGGCTGTGTTCTAGGCCCAACCATCTTCAGTTGCTTCATCAACGACCTTCCTTCCATCAGAAGGTCATAAGCAAGGATGTTCGGTGAAGATTGACCAATGTTCACCATTTGTGAATCCTCAGATACTGAAGCAGTTCATGTGCAAATGCAGCAAGACCTGGACAATATCCAGACTTGGGCTGACAAGTAACATTCATGCCCAAAAGTGCCAGACAATGACCATCTCCAACAGGAGAGAATCCACCCATTTCCCCTTGACATTCAATGGCATTACCATCACTGAATCCCCCACTATCAACATCCTTGCGTTTATCATTGACCAGAAACTGAACTGGACTTGCCATATAAATAGTATGGCTGCAAGGGCAGGTCAGAGGCTCGAAATTCTGTAGCGAGTAACTCACCTCCTGACTCCCCAAAGCCTGTCCACCATCTACAAGGCACAAGTCAGGAGTGTGATGGAATATTCTCCATTTGCCTGGATGAGTGCAGCTCCAACAACGCTCAAGAAGCTTGACACCATCCAGGACAAAGCAGCCTGCTTGATTGGTATCACAAACACTCACTCCCTCCATCACTGATGCATAGTGGCAGCAGTGTTTACCACCTACAAGATGCATTGCAGGAACTCACCAAGGCTCCTTTGGGCAGCACCTTCCAAACCCACGACTGCTACCATCTACAAGGACAAGGGAGCAGATACATGGGAACACCACCAACTGGAATTCCCCTCCAAGTCACTCACCATCCTGACTTGGAAATATATCGCTGTTCCTTCACTGTCACTGGGTCAAAATCCTGGAACTCCCTTCCTAACAGCACTGTGGGTGTTCCTACACCACATGGACTGTGGTGGTTCAATATGCCACTCACCACCACCTTCTCAATGGCAATTAGGGATGGGCAATAAATGCTGGCCCAGCCAGCGCAGCCCACATTCCACGAATGAATAAAAAAATTGGTTCAACATGTCAGTGTTTATACTCCACACAAACCTTCTCCCATCCTTCTTCCTGCCACTCTAACAGAATAGCTTTCTATTCCATTACTTACCTAGGATGTACTTATCTAGCTTCCCGTAGAATCCATCTATCGTATTCACCTCAACTACTGCTTATGGAGGTGAATTCCATATTCTCTCCAATCTGAGTGAAGAAGTTTTTCCTCAATTCCCTATTAGATTCATTAGTGACTACATTTGTAAACTTGATTTCTACTCTTTTTTGCCCATGAATCCCAGCGTTTTTAGTTTTTCAGTTTATTGTCAAATTGCCCATGTATTGAATATGAAGAAGTTTGGTATTGCTAATAATTGTGGCCTGCCTTGCAGCACTAATTCAGCGCCATTCCTTGTATTAGCTGGAGTATTTCCGAGTATCTTCATCAACACTTATATTTGCAGCCTTTTTGACATGGCAGTCTATTTAAAACCATGGAACTAGCCATCTTCACTTTGCTCTATAAACCTTGCCCCATTGATGTCCTTATCAAACATTATTTTGCAAACTTTCATCCTATAATAAACATTTAATTGGTGTTTTGAGCTGTATTTTATATGAAGAGTTGTGTGCTGCCAGAAAATTCTAGAGAAAAAGGCCTGATTGAGTTCTCTGGCGGAACATGTATTTTTGAAAGCTTTTGTTACTGTTATGTGTAACCCTTAAGTGTATTTTATGGAAATCAACTCTACATGTGCAGCATTTGTTTATATAAAAATAAAGACTGTTACTGAAGTCATAAGGTATGAGCAGTGGTCTAGCAGTAATTGCTAAGACTGGTCTGGAATTCAGAGGCATAATGTGTGTATAGATTAAACCACATTTATAGCTTAAACTAAATTTCCAGCAATGGTGAGTCTACATTTAACTCTGGCATCAATGTGACTTGGTTTCACACTAGTGATGAAATATCTTCCTTCTCACCCAGCTCACTCATGCCCAATGCAACTTGCATGGAAAATTCCTTGTTTCCTTTGAACAGAAATGTGTCCTTATGAGAAAAGTAATCTCTGATCGCAAGGCCTGTGTGAAAATCACATTTATTGTTCTGGGTAGCTGACAGGAATTTTACAATTCTTGGATCATTTTGGAATACATGATGAACCATTCAAGATATTTTTCAAGGCAGAATAAACCATTAAATGGAGTTGCATTATTTACAGCCACACTATTAGTATTATTTGCTAACAGTCCAATACAGAAGCTGAATCCAGTTCATTATTAGACAAAGCAATTGGATAAGATCTTTTTGGAGCACTTGGATGCAGTCATTCTGAAACAAAAAAAAGCAGCAGTTTTATTTCTTGTCCAAACAAATCAGATATAGTTCTTGGGAGATTTAGATAGATCCATTGCAGAAAGCTGCTGTCTATCCATCCAAAACCGACCTGGCACATGAGATGGGTGCATTACTCAAAAAATATAAACAATCCCGACCTGCAAAAGCAACAGCATCACCATGTTGGTTCTTAGTGTTTTATACACGCTGTTTGAACTGATACGCATGTCTCAATGGCATCTTGAAACTCAGTCCGCTCTGTTTGGATTAGAGCAAAACCAGACTGCTTAGTTGTGTAACAGTAATTGTTTCTTGTGGTACATTTACAGCAATACACTGTAAGATTTTCATATTGAGGATACTTTATTGCTATAACACAGTTTCTTATGCCAAATTACTCTTAGGCTTCTCCATTGGCTTCTAAATTACTGTGTAAGTTCTTTTTTGAGTGTAATGTTTAAAACTTAGCTCAAGAGTGACAATGAATTAAACAAATTAACAACTCTAGATGAAGTATTACATTTTTGGTGCTAGTTTGATCTATTATTTTACACTTTTTAAGAAAAACAAATTTGGACTAATTTTAAAAATTAGCTTCTGGGCTTCTTATCTAAATTTTATTGGGCTTTTTTATCCCCATCACTTCCATTATTGTGTTCTGTTTTTGAAAGTGTATTTATAGTTACTAAAATACAACCTATTGCAATCTAGGCTGATGTTCCTCATGCAAAGCTCACTAATTATTATTTTGTTGCAGATTCAAATAACTTACCACTTAACTTGATCAGTTCTTCAGACAAACCCGGAGCTGATCTTCTGAAAGTGGAATACATTAAGGTAGAGTTTTAAGCTACTTAACTTTTCAGAAAAATGGCATCTAAACACAAACTAGGCCAGTTCCAGCCTACTTTAATATGACTAGGATCATGAAGTCCCATTTATACCAATTGCTGAATGAGCCCAGAAAATACTATGTTATAACATGCTTGGATTCACCACATGGGTTGCATGAGGTTTCCCATTGCCATGCTGTATAAAGTTCTATCAGGTTTGCTTTTCACCTCTTATTGCAAAAAGTCCAGCATTGCTACAGATGAGGATCAGCCTAGGTGGATACTTGATAGACGATCAGAAATTTTAAACTCTTTTTCTGATTCAGATTTCTTCTCTTGAGGCTTTTTTGAGAATTTCGGGTCTTTTGCAGGTGCCAATACCCGTTGATGAATTTGTAGGTTAGCATTTTGTAGCTTTCCATTCCGGCACAAAGATAGAGAGAAAAAAGTAAAATCACCAACTGGGTCGTATAATTTATAGAAAGTGGCAGGGGGGCTGCAAGGAAATCCGTGCTTTTTTTAGGTGAGCTCCTGCCTGAAGGTTATGCCTTTGAATTACGTAATATGTTTTATTGAAGATTTGATGTCCTGAGCAAGACTCTTGGTGTCATGCTGTCATTCATAATGGGCAGACTGGACCTCCAATCCAGTGAAGAGTCAAAGGCCAATACAAAGCAGCACCCAGATTTGTTGGAGCCTTTGTGTGGCATCCCAGCAGCGCATGCCACAGTTGTTCCTGAAGTTATCTCATACAGAAAATTCACCGCACAGGAAACCTGAGATAGGTGCTCCTGGTTACCAAATTCACTGCTGGTGGATCTAATTTAACTTTCATGGTGTGCCATCAGGACCACTGATGAGGAGAGCCCATTGACCAAAGAGCCAAATGTTGTTCGGCCGTTGGGAAACTGATCAGAACATTTGCTGTAGTTCGTAGTCGTTTACTGAAGATTTGCTCTCATGGGAAGCAGAAGTGCATAATTTTCTCATTGCTTTTGGCATAATTCCCATGGGAGAAATGTTAACTGCCATTGTGACTACCCTGAAGGGGAAGCAACCTTGATGTAGCATCAGGAAACTTTTAGAACATGTCAGATATCAAAGCATGAATGCTATTAAAGTGATGGGTATGAAAATCAAGAACATGGTCGACCCAACAAACTAAAGTCTGAATTAACATCTAGCATTTTATGGCACTCCCCAGAGTTTGTTGATTTCATGCCCAAAGCTGCAAGTCTTTTGGATTGCCTACTCCCCTGCCACCCAATTTTACAGCACAAGCTGGGGATTAACTGTAGAAAATTGTGACCCTTCGCAGGAAAAGTCCCTGATGCATGGACCCCATAATTGGAGATAAACCCCTTCATTTTGGGCTACACTCCAGGCTGGTCAGGTTGGACTAACAGCTGGTGCCAGTCTTTGTGACCAAGTTGTTGGTTGAGTACATCCTAACCAGGGAATGGGCTTCTACAGCAGATCATAGACGGTTGCAGCACAGAAGGAGTCTATTTGGCGTATTTTGTCTGTGCTGGCCTGTTGCAGGAGCAATTCTCACCTAGTGCCACTCCCCTGTCTTTTCCCTGTAGCTTGCATATTTTGCCTTTTCAGATAATGGTCCAGTTCCGTTTTGAATCTCTCAATTGAATCTGCCTGCACCACATTCTCAGGCAGTGCATTCCACATCCTCACCACTCACTGTATAACAAAGTTTTCCCTCATGTCACCATTGCTTTGTTTGCCAATTATCTTGAATCTGTGCCTTCTGGTTCTTGATCCTTCCACCAATGAGAGTGGTTTCTCCCTATCCACTCTGTCCAGACTGATGATTTTGAATATCTCTTTTAAACCTTCTCTTCAGGAAGAAGTCTCGGCTTCTCCAATTTATCTACTTAACTGAAGTCTCTTATCCCTTGGACCATTCTTGTGAACCTATTCTGTACACTCTAATGCCTTCACAGCCTTCCTAAAGTGTGGTGCCCAGAATTGGATGCAAAACCCCAGTTGAGGCTGAACCAGTATTTTATACAGGTTTAAAATATCACCCTCGCTTTTGTACCCTGTGGCCTTGTTTACAAAGTCCAGGAGGCTCTATGCTTTATTGACTGCACTCTAAACCTGTGCTGCTACATTCAATGATTCATGCACATATATACCCAGGTTCCTCTGTTGCTGATATTTTGTAGCCACATTAAAGATGTGACCTGATTAATATGAGCTCTGAGTAATAAACTGATTCTTTTTATTCATTTGCGTGGGCATTGCTGGCTGGACCAGCATTTATTGCCCATCCCTAATTGCCCTCGAGAAGGTGGTGATGAGTTACCTTCTTGAACACGGTGCTGTTATGTGGGGCGTTCTAGGATTTTGACCCAGTGACAGTGAAGGAACGGCGATATATTTCCGTGTCAGGGTGCTGAGTGGCTTGGAGGGGAACTTCCAGGTGGTGTCATTCCCATCTATCTACCACCCATGTCCTTCTAGATGGTAGAGGTCACAGGTTTGGAAGGCGTTGTCAAAGGAGCCTTGGTGAGTTTCTGCAGTGCATCTTGTAGATGGTACACACTGCTGCTACTGTGCATCAGTGGTGGAGGGAGTGAATGTTTGTGGAATGGGTGTCAATCAAGCGGGTTGCTTTGTCCTGGGTGGTGTCAAACCTCTTGAGTGTTGTAGCTGCACTCATCCAGGAAAGTGATGAGTATTCCATCACACTCCTGACTTGTGCCTTGTAGATGGTGGACAGGCTCTGGGGAGTCAGGAGGTGAGTTACTCACTGCAGAGTTGTAGCCTGCTCTTGTGGCTACAGTATTTATATGGCTAGACTGGTACAGCTTCTGGTAAATGGTAACCGCCCAGGATGTTGATAGTGGGGGATTCAGTGATGTTAATGTCATTTAATGTCAAGGGACAATGGTTAGATCCTCTCTTGTTAGAGATGGTCATTGCCTGACACTTGTTTGGTGTGAATGTTACTTGCCACTCGTCAACCCAAGCCTGGATATTGTCCAGGTCTTGCTGCATTTGGATATGGACTGCTTCAGTATTTGAGGAGTCGCAAATGGTGCTGAACATTGTGCAATCATCAGTGAACATCTCCACTTCTGATTACCTGATGGAAGGAAGGTCATTGAAGCAGCTGAAGATGGTTGGGCCTAAGACACTACCCTGAGGAACTCCTGCAGTGATGACCTCCAATCACCACAACCATCTTCCTTTGTGCTAGGTATGACTCCAACCAGTGGAGAGTTTTTCCCCTGATTTTCATTGACTACTTTTGCTTGGGCTCCTTGATACCATACTCGGTTAAATGCTGCCTTGATATTAAGGGCAGTCACTCTCACCTCATCTCTGGAGTTCAGCTGTTTTGATGATGTTTGAACCAAGGCTGTAATGAGGTCAGGAGCTGAGTGGCTCTGGCAGAACACAAACTGAACGTCAGTGAGCAGGTTATTGCTGAGCAAGTGCTACTTGAAATCATTGTCGATGACCTCTTCCATCGTTTTGCTGATGATCAAGAGTAGACTCATGGGGCAGTAATTGGCTGGGTTGGATTTATCCTGCTTTTTGTGTGCAGGACGTACCTGGGCAATTTTCCACATTGTCAGGTAGATGCCAATTTTGTAGCTGTACTGGAACAGCTTGGCTAGGGGTGAGGCATACTCCGGAGCATAAATCTTCAGTACTATTGTCGGAATGTTGTCAGGGCCCATAGCCTTTGCAGTATCCAGTGCCTTCAGCTGTTTCTTGATATCACGTGTGTGACGAAAGTATAATCATTTTCATAATATTTTTCTGGCTTATTGTGAAGAAGGTTTATGGGGGTAAGCATAGTTGAGCCTGTCTGTCTGATTTAATACATTTGGAGTCAAGTAGACTGCAACTTGAAATCATCAGAAGAAGCTAGGTGATTGACATGCTAATGAGTAAACAAGGATGCTGATTTAGCATGTAAGGTGTGAAGGGAATTTGCATTTTTAGATAAATGAAGGGATTATTTGGATTTCAAAGGGATTTTAGTCTGTTTACAACTAGCCAGATAAGCAAGGCTAAGGAGTGTGTTTATTTTTCCCAAAGGTTACTGACAATATTGTCAACATGAAATTTTTTATATCATGAGGAAGATACAGTTTCAAAAACATATGGAACAACAGAATTTACATTTTACAAAGAGAGAAGCATATATAAAGGAGAATGAAAGGCTATGTGGGAGAAGTCCATGTAAGATTTAACAGGAGTGTGCGGAATAGCCTTATTGAAGCCTCCAGCCATTTGTGCATAAGTCTGCTATTTAACAAAACTGAATTTGTGGAAAAGCCATTTGGAATTCCACTGTCAAGTGGGTATTGTGTTAACTTTCTGGTTCTGTTTTAAATCTAAAATCTATTTTGGATTGTTGCCTTAAAGGGGTTGTACTGAGGGTCAGATTAGTTTGGAATTTTAGGAGTTATTATAGTAGCATGTAATTGTAGTCTTATGTGCTTGAAGCTTTTTATTTTGTTAATAAATATTTTAATTTTTAAAAAATCTCTAAAGATCTTGGTGAACTTGTTACTCCTTAATTCAGTGCACATATCTCATAATAAATACAAATTGCAAAACATTGTGATAGTGTGACTAAGCTTCCCTTGTGAATTTGGTCTGCCTGGCACATCTCATCTGCCATGTCATAACACGTGGAGTGAGTTGAATTAGCTAAAGACTGGCATCTGTGATGCTGGCGACCTCTGGAGAAGGCCAAGATGGATCATTCATTCAGCACTTCTGGCTGAAGTTGGTTGAAAATGCTTCAGCCTTATCTTTTGCACTAATGTGCTGGGCTCCTCCACCGTTGAGGGTGGGGATGTTTGTGCAAGATGTTCACACTCCTATATATTATCCAACTACTGTACCCAAGGGATCAGTTAGCACCCATGGACATAAAATAAACGTGTTCTCCCTTTTGTGTGTTGGGAGAATGAATACACAAGAATAAAACCATGTAAATTGTAATATTTGGAGGGAAATGAGGAAGAAGCAGGAGAGTAGGATTAATTGGCTGTCTCTTTCAAAGAGCTGACTGCTTTTACTTTCCCTGTAACTTGATATGTGTATAACTTCCATAACTTTTTGTTCACAGGCAGATCGAAATGGACCACATTTCAAAAGTACTTATGACAGTACTGAACAGAAACTGAGGGTAAGTAATGTACAACATACTATATTGGAAATGTATTAAATGCATATCTGTTCATTACTCTTTCTACCAACTAAACTGTACCAAGTCCACTTGCACCCCATTTTGAGTTTCATATGTTTCCTGCACTTCATTCTGGTTTCTCCTCTGGATGAGAACGAGAGTTTTTATATTAAATAGTATCAGCTGTTAATGGAGATGTTTGGTTAACAGGACCCTTTACTCGGGTGTGGATTTATTTGTTTTATGTACTAGAAGTTGTAATATATTTGCTGTTTGAGGCACACTTACAATAGTACAACTGATGCCTTACAAAGTTATCTTCAGACAAGGTTTTTGTACTTAATTCTGGTTTCATTTGGATCTTAAATTCAATTACCTCTGTGTGAAGAGCATAATTTCCAATAATTTGGAGGAGCTTTGGGTATTATTATTGGGGGTTAAAATAAAAATAGAAGCAAAAAAATTACAACTTCTCTACAAATAACGATGGAATTTCTAAACTCAGCTCTCCATAACTGAGCTTCTTGAACTTCCTTGGACCATGCATCAGAAAATTCTCTCCCAGCTTCTCTGATTGAGACATAGGACCCTATGAAATCTCTATCATTGACTGGTGGTGTGGTTTCCTGGGTGGTTCAGCCCTCGGGCCAGCCTAAAGCCACTCTCAATGTAAGACATCACTGGAGCATTCTTGAAGAACGTGAAATCCAACATGGGTGGTTGACACTGGCAGAAAAGTTCATGTTTTCAGTATTATAAAGGGAAATAGCTGGGAGAAAAGTACTTCTCTCTCTCTCTCCCTCTCACTCCACCTCCTGCCCCAGCAACTTTCCTCATTTCTTTAATTACATGCACTGTCATGGTTAGTGTTTTTAATATTAGACTAAGTGTAGCTGGAATGATTGCCAGAAACCTGACCTGGGTGTCTTGAAGACCTTTTATGGTGTACAATCATTCCAGAGTGCACCTTTTGCTGGGTGGCCCTCTATCTTGTTCTCTTGCTTGCTTATTTATTCAGGAGTGACTTCCTTTGACCAGTCATATATAGTGGTAATTTCAGAATTTTCATCTGCTGTAATCATTTCCTCTTCATTCAGTACCCCCACGCTCTGGGCATTGCCCCAGGCCTGTGTTGGTTTGAGTATTTCTGCTGTTGCTGCTTTTCCTTCAGATCAGTGTGTTGGTGTCCTGTTGGTTCACACCATCATGTAGAACTGCCTGCCAGCTTGTGTATTTAATCATGAAGTTTTTTCTTGCTTGACAGTATTTCGTAGCTTGAGGTTTACTTAGGTGTGCCATTGTATCTTTCCCTGCTCACCCTCTCCTGTTCCTGTACCAACTAGTTGTATCAAACCCTTGGAACATCCTGTAGTTATCCAAGTGACATGCCCTCCCAGCCCAGCAGTGCTTAATATCAGCCTGATCTCAATTTCTCTGGTTGGAACATGCATAATTTTGCTTTCCACTCGGTGAGCATGAAAGTCCTCAGGTTCTCAAGGTGAAACCCTCAAGTTACAGATTGTGATAGTGGTAACCCTGTCAGAGCTCATGCCCCAATGAATGAAGATAACAATTCTATTGTTTTTCTTTGTTCTGTGCTGAACCCCTTTACTTTTGTTATCTTCAGTCTTGATGACTCGAATACTTCTCGTTGGTGTTCCATCCTTTCTTCTCCATAATTTCCAACTTTTCCAAAACTCTAAATGGAATCTGCCTTGTGTGAATCCTGTTCTCCTATACCTCTGTTCTTGGTGACCTACACTTGCTCTCCACCTGCCATGCAATATATTCAAAATCCTTGCCTTTATTTACATCTCTTCAGACCTCCCCCCCACGAATGCTTCCTCTCACCTTGGCATTTCTCCCCCCGTTTTCTAGCACAGTATTGTTGGCAGAGCTTTTTAGCTACTCTTTGAAACCCCCTTCCTAATCCCTTTCATCTCTCTCTATCTGTTAAAACCTCTTTAAAATCATGAATACCTTGTGGTCACCTCTCCCCTCCTGGCTCATTATCTGTTTTATTCCAGCTATTTCTGAAGCACCTTGGGAAATTTCTTTACACTAAAGGTGCTATGTAAATTAAATTTGTAGTAATTTTGGAAGTTGAACTGCCCAAGAACACCAAATGATCGTTCCATGGTATTCATTTTTCATCTTCGCACACTTGTTTCGCAGGTTTGTTCAGAAAATTTCATTTATATCATCTGACACTTGACTAAATGAACCTGGAGTTTAAATCAATTCCAAGTTGTTTTTCCCTACTTCATCCATTTAGATTTTTTTCCAAATAATATTTTGATTATGAATATCTTTCAAGTAGTGTCTCCAAACAGTTCCTTGTGGAGCAGTACCTGGCCCCTTTCATTATGTGTACATCTGTAACGTTTGGATGAAATTATAATTCATTTCTATCAGACTCATGAACACTTGGGAAGTAAATGGAGCTGGTTACTATTGACATGTATTGCTGCAGGGAGCTGAGATTAAATTATATTTTAATTATCTTTCTACTTGTAGTTCCGTATACCAGCATCTGAAGCTGTGCTGGTTCCTCTCTACTCCCTTACTCTTTTCATAATATGTAGCCAATGCTGCACACTGTCCTCGCACTGTGCTCTTACTAAAGTTTTACATAGGTTCACTCCTCCATCCCTGTACCTTGTGCCATAAATCCAGGAAGCTATCAGTTTTTTTTAATGGCCTTTTCCACTAGAGGTGCTGCTCTTTATGTCTTGTGGATCTGAAGCCTAAAATGCCTCTGCTCTTAGATGTCATAGAGTTTACAGCATGGAAAGAGGCCCTTCAGCCCATCGTTTCCACGCCAGTCATCAAGTCCCTATCCACTCTATTCTCATTATCCAGCACTTCACCTGTAAAAAACAAAAAATAAAAACAAAAAAACTGCGGATGCTGGAAATCCAAAACAAAAACAGAATTACCTGGAAAAACTCAGCAGGTCTGACAGCATCAGCGGAGAAGTAGAGTTAACGTTTCAAGTCCTCATGACCCTTCGACAGAAGTTGAGTTCGAGTCCAAGAAAGAGTTGAAATATAAGCTGGTTTAAGGTGTGTGGGGGGAGTGGAGAGAGAGAGAGAGAGAAGTGGAGGGGGTTGGTGTGGTTGTAGGGACAAACAAGCAGTGATAGAAGCAGATCATCAAAAGATGTCACCAACAATAGAACAAAAGAACACATAGGTGTTAAAGTTGGTGATATAGCCTTGTATGCTATGGCATTTCAAATGTTCATCTAAATACCACTTAAATGTTGTGAGGATTCCCACCTCTACCTTTCAGGTAGTGAGTTCCAGATACCCCCCCCGACCCTCTGGGTGAAAAACAT
Organism: Carcharodon carcharias; assembly: GCF_017639515.1. Taxonomy (NCBI): domain Eukaryota; kingdom Metazoa; phylum Chordata; class Chondrichthyes; order Lamniformes; family Lamnidae; genus Carcharodon; species Carcharodon carcharias. Next base: position 400,456 of record NW_024470685.1, read on the forward strand.
TTTCCTTAAATCCCCTCTAAACCTCCTGCCCCTTACCTTAAATCTATGCCTGCTGGTTATTGACCCCTCTGCTAAAGGGAAAAGCTTCTTCCTATCTGCCCCTATGCCCCTCATAATTTTGTGCACCTCAATTAGTTCCCCCTCAGCCTTCTCTATTCCAGGTAAAACAACCCCAGCATATCTAAGCTCTCTTCATAGCTGAAATGCTCCAGCCCAGTCAACGTCCTGGTGAAACTTCTCTACACCCTCTCTAGTGCAATCACATCCTTCCTATAGTGTGGCGACCAGAACTGCACACAGTTCTGCACACTCCTGGTATGGCCTAACCAAAGTTTTATACTGCTCCATCGTAACCTCCCTGCTCTTGTATTCATTGCCTTGACCAATAAAGGCGAGTATTCAGTATGCCTTCTTAACTGTCTTATTTACTTGTGCTGCTGCCTTCAAGGACCTAGGGACATGCACACCAAAGTCCCTCTGATCTTCTGTACCCCTAGGGTCCTACCATTCATCCTGTATTCCCCTGCCTTGTTAGTCCTCCCAAAATGCATCTCACTTTTCAGGATTAAATTCCATTTGCCACTGTTCTGCCCATCTAACCAGCCCTCTATATCATCCTGTAGTCTAAGGCTTTCCACCTTGCTATTTACCACACCACCAACTTTCGTGTCATTTGCGAACTTGCTGATCATAGCTCCTGCATTCATGTCTAGATTATTAATATACACTACAAACAGCAAGGGATTCAGCACCAAATCCTGCGGTACTCCACTGGAACAGGCTTCCAGTCACAAAAACAGCCTTCGACCATCACCCTCAGCCTCCTGCCACTAAGCCAATTTTGGATGTAATTTGCCAAGTTGCCCTGAATCACACAGGCTCTTACCTCCTTGACCAGTCACCCGTGTGGGACCTTGTCAAAAGCCTTACTGAAGTCCATGTAGACTACATCAACTGCAGTACCCTCATCTACACACACAGTCACCTCCTCAAAAAATTCAAACAAATTTGTTAGACATGATCTTCCCCCTGACAAAGCCATGCTAACTATCCTTGATTAATCCTTGCCTCTCCAAGCGGAGATTAATTCTGTCCCTCAGAATTTTTTACAAAAGTTTCTCTACCACCGATCTACTTATCTACTTATAAAACACCTTTGGATTTTTCTTTATTTTACCTGCCAGTGTTTTTTCATGCCCCTTCTTTGCTCTCCCAATTTCTTCTTTAAGTAACCTTCTGCGCTTTCTATACTCCCCTAGGGCTTCTGCTGTTTTGAGCCCACGGCATCTCCCATGAACTTCCCTTTTTTTCCTTATCCAGTCCTGTACATTCTTCAACATCCTGGGTTTTCTGGATTTATTGGTCCCACCCTTCACCTTTATGGGAATATGTTGGCCCTGCAGTCTCACTATTTCCTTTTTGAATGACTCCCACTGCTCTGATGTAGATTTTTGCTACAAGTAGCTGGTCTCAGTCCGCTTTGACCAGATCCTGTCTTATCATATTAAAATTGGCCTTCCCGTAGTTCGGAACCTTCATTTCATGCCCACCTTAGTCCTTTTCCATAACTAGCTTAAACCTCATTGAGTTTATGGTCGCTATCACTGAAATGCTCCCCCACTGACACTTATACCCTTGCCTGGCTTCGTTTCCTAAAATTAGATCCAGCACCGCCCCCTCCCATGTCGGACTCCCTACGTGTTGGCTTAAAAAGCTCTCCTGGATACGTTTTAAGAATTCTGCACCCTTTACGCTTTTCACCATTTGTCTATCCTGGTTAATATTGGGGGAGTTGAAATCCCCTACTATTATTGCCTTATTAATTTTACACTTCTCTGAGATTTGCCTACATATCTCCCTTCTATCTCTCCTTGACTGTTTGGGGTCTATAGCACACCTCCAGTAGTATAATTGTCCCCTTTTTGTGTTTAAGTTCCACCCATATGGCCTAATTTGAGGAACCTTCTAAGATGATGTCCCTCCTTATTGCAGTAATTGACTCCTTGATCAATATTGCAACACCACCTCTTTTACACCAGTGCCCCCTCCCCATCTCACCTGAAGATTCTATACCCTGGAATATTGAGCTGCCAGTCCTGCCCCTCCCTCTACCATGCCTCTGTAATAGCAATGATATCATATTCCCATGTGTACATCAACACCCTCAACCCATTTGCCTTACTCGCGAGACTCCTTACATTAAAGTAAATGCCATCCAACCTTGCCATGCTCCCTTGTGTCTTAACTTGACTATATATGCTCTGCCTTTCAGACTGACTTGATTTTTTTTATCCTATACTGTGTATCACCCCCTACTATACCTCCATCCCATAACCTACCCCCCTGTCAAATTAGTTTAAACCCTCACCAAAAGCACAGGAAAACACCCCCGGCAAGGATGTTGGTCCCGTTCTGGTTTAGGTGCAACCCTTCGGACTTGTACAGGTCCCACCTTCCCCAGAAATGGAGCCAGTTACCCAGGAATCTAAAGCCCTCCCTCCTGCACCAACTCTTCAGCTATTCACTCATCTACTCTTTCCGCCTACTCACTAGCATGTGGCACCAGGGGTAATCCAGAGATTACAACCTTTGAGGCCCTGCTTTTCAATCTGCTACCTAGCTCCCAAAATTCTTGTTGAAGGGGGCTCATTCCTCTTTCTACCTATGTCGTTGGCACCAATGTGTACCACGATCTCTGACTGTTCGCCCTCCCCCTTCAGAATGCCCTTCAGCCGTTCAATGATATCTTTGACTCTGGCCCCAGGGAGGCAACACACCATCCTGGAATCACATCTGCAGCTACAGAAACGCCTGTTTGTACCCCTCGCTACTGGTCTCCTACCATTATTGCTCTTTCTCTCTTTCTCCTCCCCTCTTGTGCAGCTGAGCTCTGGCTGCACTCTCCAGAGGAACCATTGCTCTCACCGTTTTCCAACACAGAAGAACTGTTCTTGAGTGAGTTGCACTCTGGGGCTTTCCTGATGACCTGCCTGCCTCCCTCCTTTTGACTGGTGGTCACCCATTCCTCCTTTGACTGCATTTCCTTAAGCTGCGTGGTGACTACGTCTAAAAACGTGTTATCCATGTAACTCTCAGTCCTGCGGATGCACTGCTGTGCCTCCAGCTGACGATCAAGCTCTGAAAACCAGTGCTCAAGCTGGTCGAACGGTGGCGCTTCCTGCTGATGTGATCATCCAGACTTACCACATTCTGCAGGCCGTGCAACACATGGGACTGAGCGCCCCCGCCATACCTTTCATTATAAACTCTCATCCTAAATTTAAGCCAAGTAGAAATTTATTTCAGTTTCTTTCTTTTATTTTAAAAAAGATCTGCCCCGAAGTGTGGCTGTTTAAACTGCCCCGCCTCTACATCACTCAACCTCCCCTTTAATCCAAACATGCTGATATTAAATTCCACCTGCTGCCTTTTTGCCCATCTCGCAACTTATTCCTTGCAGCTTCCAATGGAATTATTATCCTAGCTTCTATTTTACCATCAGGTGCTATTTCGACACCATTCTCCCTAATCCTAGATCCGCATCCATGATGCACACAATGAACAGAAGTGATCCAGAACCGAAACCTGTTGAACACCTTTTCCTGCTTCCAGCCAATCCTGAGAAAGTGTCCTTAACTGCTGGTCCCTTCCTTCCTTCCTTCTAACCAGCTTTTAATCCCCTTTGCTACCCTTGCCCTAATAATCTTTAATAGTCTTCACGCATTCATTAAAAGTGGATTTGAGCTTGGAAGTGTTTTGACAGGTACGGCACTCTATAAATTTGGATGTCTTGCTCCGGTTGCTTTTTTTTCCTTGGAAGCTTTCTCATGAGTTTGTTTAGAAGATTGCACAACTTTTCCATCAATTTTTTTAATTGGAGGATTATATGAAAGCACTTGAAATTGTATTTGCCCTGTTCAGCTTGATTGCAGACTTGAGTTTTTAGCCTACAAATAGAAACCAAGTATATTTTAATCTAAAATAACAACAAGAATTGCTGGAAAAACTCAAAGTCTGGCAGCATCTGTGGAGAGAGAAACAGTTAACGTTTCGAGTCTGTATGACTCTTCTTTGGATTTCATACTGTTTATAAGAGGGAGTGGAAGAGCTGGAGCAAACTAAAAGTTCAGGGATAGATGGGAGCTATGGAGAAATTTGACAAAGATGTCATGGATGCAAGACAATGGCTGTATTAATGGTAGTGTTAAAGACTAAAGAAGGTGTTGATAGTGGCACAAAGGTAATATGTTAATAGCAGAACAAGGGTTAGTGCTCTGTGAAAGCACAACATAGAAACAAGTGACAGATGGCCTAGTGGGGCAGGTGGTGTTGGGGGAAAAGGATTAAAAAAAAAAGAAATATTAAAAATGGGGTAAAGATGGAGGAAACAGTTCATGGTCTGAAGTTGTTGAACTCAATATTATGTCCAGAAGGCTATAACCGGCAGATGAGATGCTGTTCCTCCAGTTTGCATTGGGTTTCACTGGAACAGTGCAGGACAGGCACGTGGGCATGAGAGCAAGATGGTGTGTTGAGATGGCAAGTGACAGGAAGGCCTGGATCGTGCTTGAGGACTGAGTGAAGGCGTTCTGAAAAACGTCTTTTTAATCTGCACTGTATCATGTCACTCTTCTCTTTAACAGGTTCCCACAACCAGTTCTAAGGCTAAGGTTCTCTATATAATGAGCACTTAATTTATTTTTGAATTATTTCTTATAAACTGCCTTAAGCTTATTTTTAGATGTTTATACTTTGGTGTTTCCTCTTAATTTCTCATCATCTTTTGTAGCGCAGTGAAGTGGAATCATGCAAAATACTGAAACTCCCCTTTTTTGATGTCAGGTTGCCTTCTCTTCCCTCGATCTGATCCTGCATTCTCAAGCCTTGCTTTCAACCATGAACTTTATGGCAGCTGTGTTTCCATCAGGTGACATTGATAAGGATCGTGAAGCAAAGCCAAGCACAGACCATGCGAAGGAGACTTCGATAAAAGCAGGTTGGTTAGTAAGTAGGGAAGCTGAATAGTGTCTTGAATTAAAAATGCACCTGTTTTTGATCAACTTTTAGTTTTCGTCCTGCATTGCTTTTTTTTTTAATTGCCTCGTATTTGCAGAAATAATCCATAAATTGTTTAGAGAAAGATTTGAGCAGTTTGCTTTATATAGTGCAATGTAAATGTGCCTTTTGTGTTTGTTATATTCGGCTGTGAGCAGTGGAACCTTTCCCCATAGCAGATTGTAAGCAGAGTCGCTCTTAAGCTCGGTTCTGTTGCTACTAGAATCCTTTCTTGTGTTAAGTATTTTGGAGGTACAGAGATTTATCTTTAGGATAATGTTTCGTTGAGAGCATCTTATAAAGTGGTATCACATCATCTACAATGAGACGTGATTCACCTTTGAAACATACTTCCTTGAATGTTGGCCTGTACTGTGCATACAGGTAAGGATTGTAGATCCATTTCCCCTTCCATCAGCATCCGATGGTGCAGACAATTATAGATGATCTGTTTCCAAATGGAATTGTGATTTGAGCTGCACCGTATAAATGCAACTTCAATATTGGGTGTTCTCTATTACGTTTTTAAGGAAACAGTTTAGAGGGAAAAATTCCCATTTTTCTTTCTCCCTTTGGTTGCTCAGTACCATACATCACTTGTAAGCGGTGACATGCTTCCAACACTGTCAGTGCTTTTCCAAACCAGCTTGGGTTTGTGCCCCTCTCTTTTTCAACCCCTCTTGATAGAGAAGCTTTTGTTATCTGCTCATTGCTTCCCCATAGTAATGTGGCTTAAACAGCAATTTCTGTGGGTTGCGAATCATGGTTGTGAACCTAAGCTGTGGGTTGCGAATCATGGTTGTGAACCTAAGCTTTGCCATTTTGCTCCTCTGTTCTGCACCACCCACCTCACTGCCATAATTTTACTCCAATTTCCTAGGTCATGGCTCTTTGTATCCCTTTTCTACACTTCTTAAATTTGTATAGCTTATTTTAAGACACTCTAAAACAACCTTTGGTCACCTGTCCTAATCACTCTGTTGTTCAGCATCAAATCTTGCCCGATGGTGTTTCTGTGAAGCACTTTGAAATGTTTCACTATTGTTGTGTACAAAGTTATTGTATTTACAATATCTGTATTGTCAGATTCACCATTTAGATTGAAATAAGTTGTGCAAACAAGTTTATATATTGTGATTTGTTACAATTGCATTTGGTTGTGTTCTTTCAAATTATTGACCAAACTAATATTTTTCTATTTAGTACCTGTAGACACAGCCGTTGATGTGTTTGATCTGAAGTTTTCTGTTGAACTGGGGGCATTGAACATATTTGTTTGTGATAAAAATTTCAGCATTGCTGATATCAAAATACAAGGTAAACAAATCCATATTGAGCTTTGGATTCCGTAGATGATTTGTAGTGTTTGGTGTACACTAGCTTTGTTTGCAGAACTATGCCATTTAGCGCCAGTAAAACAACATGTAAATTAATTGCTACATGCCTAACATCTGAGGATATCACGGCGAGGGGGGTTTCTGGGCAGCTGCGTGGCGAGGGGTTTCTGGGCTGTGTGGCGAGGGGGGTTTCTGGGCTGTGTGGCGAGGGGGGTATCTGGGCTGCGTGGTGAGGGGGGTTTCTGGGCTGCGTGGTGAGGGGGGTTTCTGGGCGGCTGCGTGGCGAGGGGGGTTTCTGGGCAGCTGTGTGGCGAGGGGGGTTTCTGGGCTGTGTGGCGAGGGGGGTTTCTGGGCTGTGTGGCGAGGGGGGTTTCTGGGCAGCTGCGTGGCGAGGAGGGTTTCTGGGCTGCGTGGCGAGGGGGGTTTCTGGGCGGCTGCGTGGCGAGGGGGGTTTCTGGGCAGCTGCGTGGCGAGGGGGGTATCTGGGCTGCGTGGCGAGGGGGGTTTCTGGGCTGTGTGGCGAGGGGGGTATCTGGGCTGCGTGGCGAGGGGGGTTTCTGGGCTGCATGGCGAGGGGGGTTTCTGGGCGGCTGCGTGGCGAGGGGGGTTTCTGGGCAGCTGCGTGGCGAGGGGGGTTTCTGGGCTGTGTGGCGAGGGGGGTTTCTGGGCTGTGTGGCGAGGGGGGTTTCTGGGCTGTGTGGCGAGGGGGGTTTCTGGGCAGCTGCGTGTCGAGGGGGTTTCTGGGCTGCTGTGTGGTGACGGGGGTTTCTGGGCTGTGTGGCGAGGGGGGTTTCTGGGCTGTGTGGCGAGGGGGTTTCTGGGCTGCTGTGTGGCGAGGGGGGTTTCTGGGCTGCTGTGTGGCGAGGGGGGTTTCTGGGCTGTGTGGCGAGGGGGGTTTCTGGGCTGTGTGGCGAGGGGGGTTTCGGGGCAGCTGCGTGGCGAGGGGGTTTCTGGGCTGTGTGGCGAGGGGGTTTCTGGGCTGTGTGGCGAGGGGGGGTTTCTGGGCTGTGTGGCGAGGGGGGTTTCTGGGCTGTGTGGCGAGGGGGGTTTCTGGGCTGTGTGGCGAGGGGGGTTTCTGGGCTGTGTGGCGAGGGGGGTTTCTGGGCTGTGTGGCGAGGGGGGTTTCTGGGCTGTGTGGCGAGGGGGGTTTCTGAGCTGTGTGGCGAGGGGGGTTTCAGGACAGGGGTTGGCTTTAGATATCTGCACTTTCAAGTTCCATCAAAATCCACACAATCCTCTTGACCCTCCTCTTCCCAAAACCAGGACTCACAACCAGTACTCATATCAGCTGGAATAACCTGTTCATAGCATACCTCCTGCTCCTACAGGTATCATGCCTTAAGAGGCTGTTGGCGACCATGGACTTCCATTTGTTTGGTCCTTGATTATGCTTAGCAAATTACTGCAGTGATTTGCTGTTGCTTTCTGCGATACAATATCTAGATAGGACAAATAATATTTGTAACTCATGTAGTTATGCTGCGCGTAATGGGATCTGCATGACTTCCAGTCATTGATAATTAACCTCCATGTTTATTCAGGGCAGGCAATGCACTGTAAATATATCTGTTTCACAGAGCTTCCAAAATAAGGAGGGACCTCAAATTAAGCTATATAATGTGACAGTGTAATTTAACCTGATATAATGTTGACGCATAATGGGTGCCAAAATGTGAGATCTAAATTTAAAATGAATGGTATAGAATTAATACATGCCTTCTGTATTGTTTTTAAGCTTGAGTTTGTGGCTTACAGGCCATTATACTTACAGCCTTTTCACACTTAAACTATTGTTCTTATTTATCCTAGCTTACATCGGTCTTGAATTCATACTATTAAGTCATTAATATGGGTAGTTATATCGTTCTAGGATCAGCTTGGATGGATAAACAGTTTATTTCTGTGGTAAAACATTCTGTAGCTTGATATTAAATCTGTAATTATATGATGGTCTTCCAACAAAACCTTCCAGGTATGGATGCATCTGTGTCTGTGCACCCAAAGCAGACAGAAGGTTTTGCCCGACTCAGAGATATCATTGTCACAGATGTTGTCTCAAGGACTCTACATAAAAAGGTAAGCTGTTCGATATAAGTGGTAGCTGTTTTGAGCAGTGCATTATTCCGCGCAGGTTTGGACTTGACCACACCATTTCTTGAAGGCAGCTCACCACTACCTTCTCAAGGGCAATGAGGGATCCGCAATAAATGCTGGCCCAGCCAACGACACCCACATCCCAAGAATGAATGAAAAAAATCATGACGCTCTGAAATTAAATAGCCCACTTTGTTTTGATCCGTATGATAGTTCACTCTTTATTTTATTCAGATTGCTGGCAGAATTTATCATGTAGACTGCGACTTTAAACGAGTACTCCTAGGCCAGTGAGATGGCTCAATTGAAGTTTCTGTTTGAGCCAGACAGTTTATTGGATGCCAGACTTTGAGAAGGTGGTAAATTGCCCTCTTAAACTGTTTCAGTATGTGGTAAAGATGAGCAGTCTGCGACAACTGAGATGGTTTCCTTACTTCAAAGGGAAGCTAAGAGTCGATCACCATGGTGTGGGACTATAGTTTCATAGATATATACCATAGAGACTGCGTTGGAAGAGCAAGTTTTTTTCTCCTTGATGAAGTTCGCGAATCAATTTTTGGTCCAATAGCAAGTGGGTCTGGGAGGTTAATAATGGAAAATAAAGACATTGGCAGATACCCATGTGCTATGGGTACACCCACAGCACTGAGTGTACCCACATCACATGGACTGCAGCGGTTCAAGAAGGCAGCTCACCACTACCTTCTCAAGGGCAGCTGGGGATGGGCAATAAATTCTGGCTCAACGTACAAAGCCCACATCCCATGAATGAATTTTAAAAAATTAAACATGTATTTTGCATTGGTCTTCACTATAGAAGGCACAAATAACATCCCAGAAATAGCTGTAAATCAGGAAATGGAAGAGAGGGAGGAACTCGAGAAAATCACAGTCACCAGGGAAGTAAGTTGGAGCTGCAGGCTGACGAATCCCCAGGCCCTGATGGACTTTATCCTGGGGTCTTAAGAGAAGTGGCTAGTGAGATAGTTGAAGCATTGGTTTTAATTTTCCAAAATTCCTTAGATTCTGGGAAGGTGCCATTAGATTGGAAAATAGCAAGTGTAACTCCTTTATTCCAAAAGGGAGGGAGACAGAAAGCAGGAAACTATAGGCCAATTAGTCAAAAACCTGTCATAGGGAAAATGTTAGAAGCTATTATTAAAGATATTATGGCAGGGCAGTTAGAAAAATTCAAGGCAATCAGGCAGAGTCAGCATGGTTTTGTGAAAGGGAAATCATGTTTAATCAATTTATTGGAGTACTTTGAAGGAGTCACATGTGCTGGAGATCAAGGGGAATCAGTGGATATACTGTACTTAGATTTCCAGAAGGCATTTGATAAGGTGCCACATCAAAGTTTATTGCAGAAAATAAAAGCTCATGGCATAGGGGGTAATGTATTGACATGGAGAGAAGAGTGGCTAGCTAACAGGAAGCAGTGTGTAGCCACAAATGAGTCTTTTTCTGGTTGGCAGGATGTAATGAGTGGTGTGCCACAGGGATCAGTGCTGGGGCCTCAATTTTTTACAATTTATATTAATGACTTGGATGAAGAGACAGACGGTATGATTGCTAAATTTGCTGATGATACAAAGATAGCTGGGAAGGTAAATGTGAAGAGGACATGAGGTTACAAGGGGACATAGGTTTAGTGAGTGTGCAAAGATCTAGCAAATGGATTATAATGTGGGCAAGTGAGAAATTGTCCATTTTGGCTGGAAGCATATAACCTAAATGGTGAGAGATTGCAGAGCTCTGAGGTTCAGAGGGATCTCTGTGTCCTAGTGCATGAATCACAAAAAGTTAGTGTGCAGGCACAGCAAGTAATTAGGAAAGCTACTAGAATGTTATTTATTGAGAGGGGAATTGAATATAAAAGTAGGGAGGTAATGCTTCAATTATACAGGCCACTGGTGAGACCACATCTGGAGTACTGTGTATAGTATTGGTCTCCTTATTTAAGGAAGGATGTAAATACATTAGAAACGGTTCAAAGAAGGTTGTCTAAAGTATTACCAGGAACGGGCAAGCTGTCTTCTGAAGAAATATTGGACAGGGTCAACTAGTATCCACTGGAGTTTAGAAGAGTAAGAGATGACTTGATTGAAACCTTTAAGATCCTGAGGGTCTTGACAGGGTAGATGTTGAGAGGATGTTTCCTTGTGTGGAAGAATCTAGAATGAGGGGTCACTGTCTAAAAATAAGGTGTTGCCTATTTTAAGACAGAGATGCGAAGAAATTTTTTCTGAGTGTTGTGATTCTTTGGAACCCCCTCAAAAGGAAGTGGCAGCAGAGTCTTTAAATGTTTTCAAGGCAGAGGTAGATAGATTCTTGATAAGCAAGGGGGTGAAAGGTTATCAGGGACAGGCAGGAGGTTACAGTCAGATCAGCCATGAACTTATTAAATGGCAATGCAGGCTCAAAGGGCCGAATGGCCTACTTCTACTCCTAACTCGTATGTATGTATGTATGATTAGGTTTTTACAACAATCCGACAGCTTGACACTCGGTTTTCTTACTGCTAACAACTTTGTTTCCAGATATTTTAAACCATATTTAATTTTCAAGATGACTTGTTGAGATTTAAGCTCTCATTTGCTAGACTGTTTGTTCAAGGCTGTAGAATATTACTTCAGTGAGATAATCCCTACTTTACTGTATTCTGACATCACCAAGATAAATGGGATCAGGCTCCAAAATAAAAATCCAACTCTACATTTAGAATCATAGGCTACAGTGCACAAAGAGGCCATTCAGCCCATTGTGTCTGCGCCAGCCATAAAAAGAGAAAAAAGAAACTGGTCGCTCATTTTGAATCCCACCCTCCAGCACCTGGTCTGTAGCCTTGCAGGTTACTTCAAGTGCATATTCAGGCACCTTTTAAATGAGTTGAGCGTTTCAGCCTCAACCACCAATTCAGACAGTGAATTCCAGACACCCAGCACCGCCTGGGTGAAAAAAGCTTTTCCTCATGTCCCCTCTAATCCTTCTACCTTAAATCTGTGCCCTTTAGTAATTGATGCCTCAGCTAGGGAAACAAGCCTTTCCTGTCTACCCTATCTAGGCCCCTCATAATTTTGTACACCTCAATTAGGTCACCCCTCAGCCACCTCTGTTTTAAGGAAAACGACCGCAGCGTATCCAATATTTCCTCGTATCTGCAATTTTCAAGCTCTGACAATATTCCTGTAAATCTCCTCTGTACTCTCTCCGGAGCAATTATGTGGTGACCAGAACTGTACACACAGTTCCAGCTGTGGCCTAACCAACATTTTATACAATTCCAGCATTATATCTCTGCTTTGTATTCAATACCTCATCCAATAAAAGCAAGCATTCCGTATGCTTTCATCACCAGCTTATCCACCTGTCTTGCCACCTTCAGGGACCTGTGGACATGCACTCCAAGGTCTCTCATTTCCACTAGCCCCCTCAATATCTTCCTGTTTATTGAGTATTCCCTTGCTTTGTCTGCCCTCCCCAAATGCACTACCTCACACTTCTCTGGATTGCATTCTACCTGCCACTTTTCCGCCCACTCAACCAAACCATTGATATCATTCTGAAAACAACAGCTACCCCCTTCACTAACAACTACGTGTCCAATTTTGTGCTATCTGCAAATTTCCCAATCATGCCTCCCACATTTAAGTCTAAGTCATTAATATATCCAACAAACAGCAAGGGCCCCTGTGGAATGCCATTGGAAACAGCTTTCCATTCGCAAAAACATCCATCAACCATTACCCTTTGTTTCCTGTCCCTAAGCAAATTTTGGATCCAACTCACCACCTTCCCCTGTATCCCATGGGATCTCATTTTTCAGACCAGTCTGCCATGTGGGACCTTGTCAAATGCCTTACTAAAATCTATGTAGTCAACAGCCACTGCACTACCCTCATCAATCCTCTTTGTTACTTCCTCAAAAAATTCTGTTAAGCTAGTAAGACGCCATTTCTCTTAACAAAACCATGCTGACTATGCCCAATCAATCCATGCCTTTCTAAATTAGTTTATCTGATGTCTCAGAATTGATTCCAATAACTTGCCCACCACCAAAGTCAGACTGACCGGCCTATAATTTTCAGGCTTATCCCTTGCACCCTGTTTAATGTTGGTACGATGTTCGCAGACCTCCAATCCCCTGGTACCTCGACTGTATCTAGTGAAGATTGGAAAATGACCCCCAGAACATCCGCTATTTCCTCCCTGGCTTCCTTTAATAACCTGGATACAATCCTTCTGGCCCTTGTGATTTATCCACCTTCAAGGATGCCAGTCCCTCCAGTACTTCCTCTCTTATTATGCTTATTGTATCTAATATTTCACACTCTTCCCCTTTAGCTGGAATGTCTACATCATCCACCTCCTTAGTGAAGACAGAGACAAAATACTCATTGAGAGCCCTGCTCACATCTTCATAATCAATGCGCAAGTTACCATGTACATCTCTGACAGGTCCTACCCCTTCCTTGGTTATCCTCTTGCTCTTAATGTACTGGTAAAATGTCTTTGGGTTTTCTTTGATTTTACCTACCAATATATTTTCATATCTTCTCTTTGCTTTCCTAACTTCCATTTTTACTTCACCCCTTTACTCTCTATACTCTTCAAGGCTTTCTACAGTGTGACTGTTCAGTGTCACTTTTTGTGACTGTCATAAGCTTTCTTTTCTGCTTTATCTTGACCTGTATGCTTCTGGATAAGCAAAGGGATCAAGATTTGGCAGTTCCACCCTTGCCCTTTGTGGGGACATATCCACACTGTGCCCATAGAATCTTAATTTTGAATACCTCGAAATGTGGACAATAGGAGCAGGAGTAGGTAATTTGGCCCTTGGAGCCTACTTCACCATTCAATATGATCATGGCTGATCCTCTATCTCAATGGCATACCCACGGTCTCTCTGCATAACCCTTGTCACCTTTTAGAGTCAAGAAATCTATCTATTTCATTCTTAAATATACTGAGTGATTTAGCCTCCACAGCCTTCTGTGGTGGAGAATCCCATAGGTTCACCACCTTCTGAATGAAGAAGTTACTTCTCATCTCAGTCCTAAATGGCCTACTGAGACTGTATCCTGAGACTGTAACCCTTTGTTCTAGACCCCCAGACAGAGAAAATATCCCTGTGTCCAGCCCTGTCAGAATTTTATACGTTTCAATGAGATCCCCTCTCATTCTTCTGATCTCCAGTGAAAATAGGCCTAGTCGACTCAATCTCTTCTGGAACAACAATCCTGTCATCCCAGGAATCAGTCTGGTGAACCTTTGCTGCACTCTGATAAAAGCAAAATACTGTGGATGCTGGAAATCTGAAATAAAAACAGAAAATGCTGGAAAAACTCCGGTCTCTCAGCATCTGTGGAGAGAGAAACAGAGTTAACATTTCGAGTCTGTACGACCCTTCTTCAGAGAAGGAGGATAACTCTGTGTCTCTCTGCACAGATGCTGTCAGACCTGTTGAGTTTTTCCAGCATTTTCTGTCCTTTCTTTGCTGCACTCCATCTGGCAAGTATAACCTTCCTGAGGTAAGGAGACCAAAGCTGCGCACACTATTCTAGGTGTGGTTTCACCAAGGCCCTGTGCAGATGCATTAAGACACCCTTGCTCCTGTGCTCAAGTCTTCTCGCAATGCAGGCCAGCATACCATTGCCGCCTTAATGGTTTACTGCATGCTTGCTTTCAGTGATTGGTGTACAAGGACACGCAGGTCCCTTTGTACATCAACAGTTCCCAATCTATCACCATTTAAATAATACCCTGCCATTCTGTTTTCCCTTCTAAAGTGGATAACTCCACACTTACTCACGTTATACTGTATCTGCTATGTATTTGCCCACTCACTCAACCTGTCTAAATCACGTTGAAGCCTCTTAACCCTCCTCACCACTCACATTCCCACCAAGTTTTGTGTTGTCAGCAAACTTGGAAATATTACATTTGGTTCCCTCATCCAAATCATTGATATATATTGTGAATAGCTGGGCCCGAAGCACTGATCCATGCGGTACCCCACTGGTCACTGCCTGCCATTCTGAAAAAGACACAATTAATTCTACTCTCGGTTTCCTGTCTGCTAACCAGTTCTCAATCCATGCCAATATATTACCCCCAATTCCTTGTGCTTTAATTTTACACACTAACCTCTTATGTGGAACTTTATCAAAACAGTTCTGAAAATCCAAATATAGCACATCCACTGGTTCTCCCTTACATATTCTGCTACTTACGTCTTCAAAAAACTCTAGTAAGTTTATCAAACATGATTTACCTTTCTTAAATTCATGTTGACTTTGTCTAATCCACGTGATCTTTTCCAAGTGTTCTGTTATAGTACACTCTAGCATTTACCCTGCTACTGATGTTAGGCTAACTGGTCTGTAATTCCCTGTTTTCTCCCTCCCTCCTTTTTTAAATAGTGGGGTTACATTTGCCACCCTCTGATCTGCTGGGACTGTTCCAGAATCTACAGAATTTTGGAAGATGACAACCAATGCATCCATGATTTCTATGGCCACCACCTTTAGTACCTGGGATGTAGGTTATCGGGTCCTGGGGGTTTATTAGCTTTCAGTCCCATTAATTTCTCCACCACTATATTTTTTAACTAATATTAATTTCCTTCAATTCCTCCTTCTCACTAGACCTTTGGTTCCCTAGCATTTCTGGAAAGTTATTTGTGTCTTCCTCCGTGAAGACAGAACCAAAGTAGTTGTTTAATTGCTCTGCCATTTCTTTGTTTTCTATTATAAATTCTCCTGTCTCAGATGTAAGGGACTTGTCTTCATTAATCTTTTTGCATACTTACAGTCCGCTTTTATTACTCTTGCAAGTTTACTCTCATACTCTATTTTTCCCCTCTTAATCAATCTTAGTCTGCCTTTGCTCCCAATTCTTAGTTCCCTAATAGTTCTGAAATGGTTTTTGTCTTTTATTGTGAATATGGGTACAGAGTATTTGTTTTAATGTCTCTGCCATTTCTTTATTTCCCCTTATCATTTTTCCTGATGAGACCATGTTTACGTTTGTTAATCTCTTCCTTTTCACATACCTATAGAAGCTTTTACAATAAAAACAAAATGCTGGAAAAGCTCAGGTCTGGCAGCATCTGTGGAGAGAGAAACAGAGTTAACATTTCAACTCCAATGTGACTCTTCTTTGGAAACTTTTGCAATCTGTTTTTATGTCTCTTGCTAGATTACTCCCATTTTTAAAACATCTTTATCAATGTCTTGATCAATTTTTGGTGAATTCTAAAATCCTTTTGATATTTAGGCTTATTACTCATTTTATCAACATTATTATAAGCCTCTTCCTTTACTCTAATGCCATGTTCCTGTTAGCTGCAGGTGTACCATTTTCCATGGGGTTTGTTATCCTTTTAAGGAATGTACATTTGGAACCATAGAAAAGTTACAGCACAGAAGGAGGCCATTCAGTCCATCGTGCCCAGGTGCCCTTTCTAATCCCACCTTCCTGCACCTGGCCCATAGCCCTGCAGCTTACAGCACTTAAGGTGCAGATCCAGGTCCTTTTTAAAAGAGTTTAAAGCTTCTGCCTCTACCACCAACTTGGGCAGCGAATTCCAGACACCCACTACCCTCTGCATAAAAAAGTTCTTCCTCATGTCCCCCCTATACCTTCTGCCACTTATCTTGAATCTATGTCCCCTGGTTCTAAAATTCTCCACTAAGGGAAACAATTTTATCCTGTCCATTTTATCTATTCCCCTCATAATTTTGTACACCTCAATCAAGTCACCTCTCAGCCTTCTTTATTCTAAGGAAAATAACCCCAACCTATCCAATCTCTCTTCGTAGCTACACTTTTCTAACCCTGGCAACATTCTTGTAAACCTCCTCTGCACTCTCTCCAGAGCTATTACATCCTTCCTGTAATGTGGTGACCAGAACTGCACACAATACTCCAGTTGTGGCCTCACCAGTGTTTTATAAAATTCCAACATTATATCCTTTTATATTCTATACCTCTGCCAATGAAGGAGAGCATTCCATATGCCTTCTTTACAACCTTGTCTACTTGAATTGCTGCCTTCAGGGACCTGTGTACTTGTACACCAAGATCTCTCACTTCATCTACCCCTCTTAGTATATTCCCATTTATTGTGTAACCCCTGTAACTGTTTGACTTTCCTAAATGTATGACCTCACATTTCTCTATGTTAAAATCCATCTGCCACTTTACTGCCCATTCCACTAACCCATGTATATCGTTTTGGAGGTTTTGGCTATCCTCTGCACTATTCACTACTCGACCAATATTTGTTGCAAATTCTGAATTAAATCTTTGAGTGTTTGCCATTGCCTATCTACCGTCATATCTTTTAATCTAATTTTCCAATCTACCTTGACCAATTCACCCCTCAGACCTGTGTAGCTTGCCTTGTTTAGGTTTGACACCCTAGATTTGGACTTAACCCAATCATAATCAAACTGTACAAAATTTTATCATATTTTGATCACTATTCTCCAGAGGCTCCTTTAATACGAGGCTGTTAATTAACTGTTTCTCATTGCATGATACTAGATCTAAATTAAACTGCTGGTTCTTTGACGTACTGATCTTTGGAATCAAACTTTAAGAAATGTAGCAGTAGAGTATGAATTCAGACAGATAGAAATAGTGAGCTAATACTGTTCTTATATTTTTAGGTTGTCTCCATTATTGGTGAAGAAGTCTTCAGCTTCAAGATGGTTTTGTGTTCCAATGCTACAGAGGGAGCGGACTATCTTGATATGTCAAAAGTGGATGGGGAAGTGACTTTGCAAGTGGGTTGCATTCAATTGGTGTACCTACACAAATTCTTTATGTCATTGCTGGTAAGTATACTGCTTGCAAATTTAACACAAGCTTAACAACTACACCAAGTCCTAATTTTAAGTTACCCCAGTTTAAGTTGTTTTGCTTTAATGTCAGTCAGTTAATGGACCTGCATTGTTGTTTTGTGCTGTACTGGATGTTGGGTCATGTGATCCAGTCGGCGCCATTTTGGAGTGGCCTCTGCTGCTCCTTGACCCTTCCTTTCACTACTGACCCTCCAGTTCACGGCCTCTGCCACTCCCTGATCCTCCAGCTGCAGACCCTCTGGTTCATGGCCTCTGCTGTTCTCTGTCTCTTCTTCTCGCTGCCAGCCATCCAGGTCAAAGTCGAAGCTGCTCTTCCTGCCTCTTGCTGCTCACCTCCAGAGTCCTTGTTCATAGCAAGGGTTCGGGAGAAGGGATTGACAGGCGGCGGAGGTGGGAGGTTTGGCGAGAAGAGGGAGTGTAAGGGTCAGGGAGTGGCTGAGGCTGCGAATTGGAGGGTTGGTGACAGGAAGGTCCTGTAGCAACCCAGAGGGTCAGGAAATGCTGTGTGTGGCAAGCGGGAGTTGCAGCCAGCAGGAGAGGCACCGGGCTGGAATTAAGTAGAAGTTAGCATATTGCTTTATAATTGTAAATTAATTTTATTTTAAAAGTTATTTCATTTACCAATATAGGAATTTAGCAGTGTAAAATATTTCAACTTACAGGGTATAATGTTTTTTCTGATGATGGTGGCCCTACAGAACCTAACTACAGCTTTCACGTTGGCTTAATCTGATTCACTTAAAGTTGTTTCACTTAAAGTCGCACTTTTCAGAAGCGCAACTGCAACTTTGTGAGTACTTACTGTATTCCAGTGCATTCCTGACCAACCATCCGCCTTCCTAAACTTGATCATATCCAAAACTCTGCTGCCTGTATCCTAAACTGCATCAAGTCCAGCTTGCGCATCACCTCTCGTGCTTGGTGTCCTACTTGGGGTCTTGGTGCACCAATGCTTGGATTTTAAAATCTTTGCTCTTGTGTTGAAATCCTCCCAATGGCCTCGCCTCACCTCCCCCAAAGCCTGTAACTTCCTTCACCTCTATATGCCTCAGAACTTTGGTGTTTCTCCAACTCCATCTCTTGTGCATCCCTCACATTCTTCGTCCCACCTTTTCCCTTTGAAAACCAAGCTGAGAGCAGGCATCGCTTGTTTGAAGAGGGTGAACCGATCTCAGTAGCAGTTGATGCTGGATCGTGGGACGGTAAATGCTCGAATGAGCTATTGTGGGGGAATACTGATTGAAACTGAGTATTGTGTCCCCTACCACTTGCAAACATGTTTATCTGTAGGGAATTTTTTTTGAGACTTTTATACGAAAAAAACTAAAGCTGTTTTTTTTTAAATGGCCAATAGAACTTCTTTGACAACTTCCAAGCAGCAAAGGAAGCATTAAGTGCAGCCACAGCCCAGGCTGCAGAAAAAGCAGCCTCCAGTGTGAAGGACTTTGCTCAGAAAAGTTTCCGACTGGCAATGGACATAAATTTGAAAGCTCCGGTTATCATCATCCCTGAGTCCTCCATCTCAATGAACGCCCTAGTAGCAGATTTGGGTTTGATTACTGTACAGAATAAATTTACTCTGATCTCTGCTGAAGAGTGCACACTGCCACCTGTGGTGGACATCATGGAGGTTCAACTAACACAGCTGAAACTCTCACGGTACGATACATTTGGAGTAATTGATTCCGTAGATGTAATTTAACCTGCATGGGAAGTTGTCCTATTTCTGCTTTACTCAATTAGTTCTGAAGAAGAGTCATACGGACTTGAAACGTTAACTCTGTTTCTCTCTCTCCGCAGATGCTGAAAGACCTGCTGAATTTTTCCAGAATTTTTCTATTTTAATTTCAGATTTCTCGCATCCGCAGTATTTTGCTTTTACTCAATTAGTTGTTTGGGAATAGGAACTCAATGCTTTCCATTGTCCCCATGTTTCCATGAATTTTAACTTATTTTATTGATTTCTTCTCCGACCCCTGCAAATTTTCACATTCATTCATGCTTTTTCTTACTAGTTATATATCTGTGTATTCAGTAGAAATTTCTGAGGATTAATCTATTTGGAACTCCATGCATTAAAAATTTGGGGCAAAAAGATAACATTCCCTTTCTAAAAATTGCTTAAATCATAGGATACGAGTTCTATGAATGAACAACGTTCGTTTCTGTTGTGAAGGTGTACAACAAGATGCATGTAGCAAAGGCAAAAAAATAATTGGCAATGGAGAGAGAGAGACAGACGATTATGGTTGGCAAGTGACAATTAACTGACTTGGTGACATAGAAGCCACATTGTACAAGTCTATTCTATATCACTGTGAGCATTAAACTGGTGCTGACTCCACGGGCAAATAACAGTGATCAGCAGATTTATTGAATTTGGACAATATTCGCCAGATTGTACACAGTCTGTAATATACTTGCACCTATGATTGCATAAGACATATGATGCAGTGTATAAATGTCTGGTAAATGAAGTGATACTTCCAACTTTCAATTTAAAAAATAAATAATATTGATAAAATGCTGCTTCTGGCAGGATCTGGTAGCTCCTAACATTTTAAAGGGCCCAAACGGACTAAAGTCTTCAAAGCACTCAGGGTGAGAGTACACATCTCCATGCTATTGGCCCTCCAGCATGTTCCAGTGATCACTCCTGTGATGCATTTATGAAGCAATAGGGAGGAATATGTTCAAGCCTTGTGCTTTTTTTGAATTAAATGGGAGCTTGGGGAGCCAATAGTTCCCCGTTGCCTTCTCCATGGCAAAGTTTCGGCCAGCCAGAGTCAACTTGCCAACCAATCAGCACCCTTTTCTCCTGTAGTATAAATTGTTGTGATGGTTTGAAATTAGACATTCTTGTGTTTGTCCTGATGAGTGCAAGACGAAAAGCTCCAGTAACATGTCTCCCGTTTCAGCAATAATAAGGGAGAATGGTACTTCGTATTTGCGAGTGTCTGCTTGTGATCTGCTCTTCAG
This sequence comes from Carcharodon carcharias, assembly GCF_017639515.1. Taxonomy (NCBI): domain Eukaryota; kingdom Metazoa; phylum Chordata; class Chondrichthyes; order Lamniformes; family Lamnidae; genus Carcharodon; species Carcharodon carcharias. Next base: position 420,791 of record NW_024470685.1, read on the forward strand.
CGTCAATATAAAGCATCGCCATCTAGAGTATACATGACCTTTTTTAATTTTTCTATAATTATTTCACATTCTCTTTATCTGTTGGCGAGAGGTTTTGTAAGCCATTCTGTTCTAGTTTCTTGGATTCTGCATTTTCTTCCCATTTTAGAACTGTTCTGCAGCAAGACTCAGCACAGCCTGATTTTCAAATGTTGCAACCAGTGAACATGCTGCTGATGATAAAACGAAATCTGGCTGTAGCGTGGTATCACAAAATCCCTGGCATAGAAATAAATGGAGATCTAAAAGCAATGAATGTAAGTATATTCCTTCCAGACTCCAAAAAGATATGAAAATGAATTTGCTGCAGGTTCGACATTGGGATGTTCTCTGGTTAATGAATGCTGTCAACTTTTAGTTGAAGAACATCTCTCAAATTGGAGATACGTTAACATTATCATGTGCAGCATTATTCCCTGAAGCATCTTTGAGCTGAAGTAAAGCAGCATATTATTTTATAGGGAGTTCTTATTGATGTATTATATCCCTTACCTTGTTTTCACAATCCTCTCTGAGTTTCCCCTCTTTGTGCTGTGTGATCAGTCCTTAGCAAAGGCCTCAGTTTTGTCTCTTACTTTCCATCTCAAGGAATTTCGAGCCTGTCATTGACGGTGAACCCTGCCCTCTTCGCCTCCACTTCCTGGACCAGGGGACTTATCCTGCACAGTGTCTTCAGAATTCTGGCTTCTCACCCTTTCTGGATCTTTTCATTGAGAACTGCCAGTGTGGCATGAACTATCTCAATTTCTCTGCTGCCCTCAATTATTCTAACTATCTCCCTCTGAACTTGGAGCCCTCAATTCTTTCAGATCCAACATTGTTATCACATCATTTGTTGTCGGTTGGCCTACAGACCTCTAGCTAATAGAGGCCGAACAGCAATTCGTTGGTACCTCCTCTTAACTCCCCCCAACATTGACTCCACCACCGGACATCAAGCCATTGTTTCCAAGACTATCACTGACCTCATCTTCCTTGAAGAACTTTCCTCTCCTACTGACTCTGAACAGTCCGCCTCTACTTCTTTCCCAAGATCCACAAACAGGACTGCCTGATAGACTCATTGTTTCAGCCTGTCCCTTCCTCACTGAACTGATTTCTTTGTATTACAACTCTTTTTTTTCTCCTCCTGCTCAGCCTCTTCCCACCTCCACCTGCGTCTCTTCTGACATCCTTTATCACTTGATAACAGTTTCTTGTTTCCTGGCCTTTTCCGTCTCCTTTTCCCCCTAGGCATTCAACCCCGCTATGTTTCCATTCGCCAACAGGATGGTCTGAGGACTTTGTTTCATCCTTGAACAGAGGCCCGACCAGTACCTAACCACCACACCACCTCTGCCTGCCTGAACATGTTCTTCCATTGAACAGCTTCTCCTGTAATTCCACTTACTTCCTCCAAATAAAAGGTGTTGTTATGGGAGCCTGTATGTTTTCTAGCTATGCCTGTCATTTTGTGCAATATGCAAAACATTCTTTGTTACTCCCTCACTTCTTTTTCTGATACATTGATAACTATATCCAGTGTTTCCTACTTTGAATTGCAAAATTTCATCAACCCTGCTTCCAATATTCACCTTTTTATCACTTCCATATGGTCCATCTCTTACTACTTCACTTTGTTTCCTTGATTCCTCTATCTCCCTTTCTAGGGATAAGTTATTGACCAGTATCCACTATAAACTCCCTGACTCCCATAGCTCCTCAACTACACTTTCTCACTCCGTTTCCTGCAAGGATTTTATTCCATTCTCCTAGTTTCTCCTTCTCTGTCGGATGTATTTTAACAATGCAACCTTCCACACCAGCCCTTCCGATATATCTTCCATTTTCCTCAAACATAAATTCCTCTCCGCTGTGATTAACAGGGCTCTTGATTGTGTGCATTCCATTTCCTGCACTTTGCTCTCAGCCCTTCACCCACCTCCATAACCATGATTGTTCCCTTTGTCCTCACACTCAACATTCAGTAGATCATCCCTCCAATATTTCTGCCACTAGTTTGATGCCATCACGAAACGCGTCTTCCCCTCCCTATCTCCTTTCGGCATTCTGAAGGGATGTTCCCTTTCTAACATCCTGATCCACTGCTTAGTCACTCCCAACACCTCCTCCCCTTCCTACAGCACCATACCATGTAACCACAGGAGATGCAACTTCTGCTCATTTATCTCCTATTTCCTCACTAGCCAAACTCCCCTTCAAAGTGAAACAGCAATTTACTTTCAGTTTAGTATACTGTATTCGCTAATCGCAGATTGGGTGACCACTTTGTAGAGCACCACCGTTCAGTTCACAGTGTTACCCTAAACTTCCGGTTGCCTGTCATTTTAATTCTCTGCTCCACTCGCACTCTGAAGCCTGTATCATTGACCCCCTAACTGCACCGATGAGTCTCAGTGCAAGTTGGAGAGACAGCAGCTCATCCTTCAATGAGACACTCTACAGCCTTCCAGACTCAACATCGAGTCAAACAATTTCACTTCATAACCTCAGCTGCAATTTTTTTGTTTGTTTCTGGGTGACAGCTTTTGGGAATGATTCTCCATTTTCCTTTTAACACTTCCTCTAGACACTTCCCCAGCCCTTGGGGAACTCCATGGGAAATCTTCCTCCAATCCAAAAAACAATTGTTTCTTGTCATTCAGCCAATTTCATATCCATTTTGTGACTGACCCGTTTATTCCATGAGCTATAATTTTATTCACAAGTTTGCTGGATAGCTCTTTATCAAGTGCCTTTTGGCTGTTCATGTACACCATTACTCTCACTTGGCCTAAATAGCCAAGTGGTTATAGTACTGGGTTTGTAACCCCAAGATCGAGAGTTCAAATCTCACCATGGCAAACTGTGAAACAATGTAACTTCATCTGAATAGGAACAGATGGAAACGTGTTTGTACTCGAAAGAGTTACATCATTACTCTCATCAACCCTCTCTCTTACCTCATCAAAAAAACTCAAACAAGTTAGTTAAACATGACTTACCCTTAAGTCTATGCAGTCTTTCCTTAATTAACCTGCATTTGCCCAAGTGACTATTCATTTTGTTCTATGACTATTCATTTTGTCAGAGAAAATAGCAGAGATGTATTCAGAAAGGAGAGGCAATAGGAGGAGATTGAACAAGCAGACCAGAAGTTGAAAACAATCTAAAGGATTTGTGTTATGTTGAGTGACCGATTGATATGTAATAAATATGATTTTCAGAAGAGATTTGGAGATCTATATCACAGGAGGCTTATTCTTAGTCAGCAAAACTGCTTAGTAGCTCTACTGGCATCTTTGTCACTGAAACCCTTATCCATCCTTCTTGACATATTCATCGTGCGCCTGTTAGCTGTTTCTCTACTCTATATGAACGCCATATTGTCAAACTCTCTATCCTTATCTTATGCTATTTTAATTTCTGACTGTTCATCACCTCTGTCTTCATTGATGTGCACTGGCTCTGCCCCTCAATGCATTAAATTTCAAATTGTCAACCTTGTCTTCAAATCCCTCGATAACCTTGCATTGTGTTGCTGTGGAACTTCCTCCTATTTTGCAGTCTCTGCTGCGCACTTTAGTCTCCTTGCTTTTTGTGCTTCTCGGCTCCCTTTACCTCTAACCAGTAAGACCTCTGCACTTTTTTGAATTCATTCTTTACCTTTGCTATATGGATAAATATTTGTTCCCCTGTTGTTTTAACGTCCGCGTTGAGAAAGCCTTAAATGACACTTTGTTCAACAGTTCAATTCTCCACATGTGGTTTTTAATGTAAGATGTCAGATTTCTGACCTGTTGCTATTTGTCAGAATGTTCCAAGTACTTGAGCTTCTGATCAGTATGTAAGTATGCAAAAAGAAAAAGATTTGTGAAGATAAATGTAGGTCCCTTACAGTCTGAAGTGGGAGAATTTATAATCGAGAACAAGGAAATGGCAGAGCAATTAAAACAACTACTTTAGTTCTGTTTCCACAGAGCAAGACACAAATAACTTCCCAGAAATACTAGAGAACCAAGGGTTTAGTGAGAAGAGGCATTGAAGGAAATCACAATTAGTAAAACAATAGTGCAGGAGAAATTAATGGGACCCAGGGCCCAATAACCTATATCCCAGGGTATTAAAGGAGGTGGCCATGAAACTAGTGGATGTATTGGTTATCATCTTCCAAAATTCTGTAGATTTTGAAACAGCCCTGGCAGATTGGAGGTTGGAAAATATAACCCCAGTATTTAAAAAAGGAGGGAGGGAAAGAACAGGGAATTACAGACCAGTTAGCCTAACGTCAGTAGTTGGGAAAATGCTGGCGTCTATGATAAAGGATGTGATAACAGGACACTTAGAAAATATCTAGACAAAGTCAACATGGATTTATGAAAATGAAATCATGTTTGACAAAATCACTGGAGTTTTTTGAGGATGCAAATAGCAGAATAGATAAGGGAGAACCAGTGGATGTGGTGTATTTGGATTTTCATAAAGCTTTTGATAAAGTCCCAAATAAGAGGTTAGTGTGTAAAATTAAAGTACAAAAGATTGGAGTAATATATTGGCATGGATTGAGAATTGGTTAGCAGACAGGAAACAGAGAGTAGGAATAAGGTCTTTTTCAGGGTAGTAGGTGGTGGCTAGTGGGGTACTGCAGGGATCAGTGCTTGGGCCCAGCTATTTGGATTTGGATGAGGGAACCAAATGTAATATTTCTAAGTTTGCTGACAACACAAAACTTGGTGGCATTGTGAGCAATGAAGAGGGTGTTAAGAGGCTTCAAGTTGATTTAGGCAGATTGAGTGAGAGGGTAAATACATGGCAGATGCAGTATAACATGGATAGGTGTGAAGTTATCCACTTCAGGAAAAACAGAATGGCAGAGTATTATTTAAATGGTGATAGATTGAGGAATGTTGATGTACAAAGGGACCTGCGTGCCCTTGTACACCAATCACTGAAAGCAAGCATGCAGGTGCAGCAAGCAGTTAAAAAGCAATTGATATGTTGGCCTCATTGTGAGAGGATTTGAGTACAGGAGCAAGGATGTCTTACTGCAGCTGTACAGAGCCTTGGTGAGACGAGTATTATGTGCAGTTTGGTCTCCTTACCTAAGAAAGGATATACTTGCCATGGGGGGGGTGCAGCGAAGGTTCACTAGATTGATTCCGAGGATGGCAGGATTGTCATATGAGGAGAGATTGGGCCGATTAGGCCTGTATTCACTGGAGTGTAGAAGAATGAGAGGGGATCTCATTGAAACATACAAAATTCTGACATGGATGGACAGATTGGATGCAGGGATGATATTTCCTTTGTCTTGGGGGGTCTAGATCAAGGGGTCACAGTCTCAGGATACAGGGTAGACCATTTGGGACTGAGATTAGGAGAAACGTCTTCACAGAGGGTGATGAACCTTTGGAATTCTCTGCCACAGAATGCTGTGGAGGCCAAGTCACTAAATATATTTAAAAAAGAAATAGATTTCTGGACTCTAAAGGCGTCAAGGGTATAGGGCGTTGAGATAGAGGATCAGCCATGATCATATTGAATGGTGGACTAGGCTCAAAGGGCCAAATGACCTACTCCTGTTTGCTGTGTTTCTTTGATCGTTTGTCCTTGCTTGCGTCCAACACTTGGGTTCCAGCTGATGCACCCAAGTTGTTGCAGCAGTGTGGACAAAGTAGCATTTTAGTTCAAAACAAAAACAGAATTAGCTGGAAAAACTCAGCAGGTCTGGCAGCATCAGCGGAGAAGAAAAGAGTTGACGTTTCGAGTCCTCATGACCCTTCAAAAGAACTGAGTGAATCTAAGGAGAGGGGTGAAATATAAGCTGGTTTAAGGTGGGGGGAGAGAAGTGGTGGGGGGGTGGTGTTGTAGGGACAAGCAAGCAGTGATAGGAGCAGATAATCAAAAAATGTCACAGACAAAAGAACACAGAGGTATTGAAGGTGGTGATATTATCTAAACGAATGTGCTAATTAAGAATGGATGGCAGGGCACTCAAGGTATAGCTCTAGTGGGGGTGGGGTGGAAAGAGTAGCAGGGCATAAAAGATTTAAAAATAATGGAAATAGGTGGGAAAAGAAGAATCTATATAAATTATTGGAAAAAACAAAAGGAAGGGGGAAGAAACAGAAAGGGGGTGGGGATGGAGGAGGGAGCTCAAGATCTAAAGTTGTTGAATTCAATATTCAGTCCGGAAGGCTGTAAAGTGCCTAGTCGGAAGATGAGGTGCTGTTCCTCCAGTTTGCGTTGGGCTTCACTGGAACAATGCAGCAAGCCAAGGACAGACATGTGGGCAAGAGAGCAGGGTGGAGTGTTAAAATGGCAAGCGACAGGGAGGTTTGGGTCATTCTTGCAGACAGACCGCAGGTGTTCTGCAAAGCGGTCGCCCAGTTTACGTTTGGTCTCTCCAATGTAGAGGAGACCGCATTGGGAGTAACGAATGCAGTAGGCTAAGTTGGGGGAAATGCAAGTGAAATGCTGCTTCACTTGAAAGGAGTGTTTGGACCCTTGGACGGTGAGGAGAGAGGAAGTGAAGGGGCAGATGTTACATCTTTTGCGTGGGCATGGGGTGGTGCCATAGGTGGGGGTTGAGGAGTAGGGGGTGATGGAGGAGTGGACCAGGGTGTCCCGGAGGGAACGATCCCTATGGAATGCCGACAGCGGGGTGAAGGGAAGATGAGTTTGGTGGTGGCAACATGCTGGAGTTGGCAGTAGATAGACTGTCCACCAATATCCATTACAAGCCTACCAACTCCCACAGCTACCTCGACTACAGCTCCTCACACCCTGCTTCCTGTAAGGACTCCATCCCATTCTCTCAGTTCCTTTGGCTCCGTCGCATCTGTTCTAATGTTGCTATCTTCAAAAACAGTTCCTCTGACATGTCCTCCTTCTTCCTTAACCGAGGTTTTCCACCCACGGTCGTTGACAGGGCCCTCAACCGTGTCCGGCCCATCTTCCGTGCATCCACCCTCACACCTTCTCCTCCCTCCCAGAAACATGATAGGGTCCCCCTTGTCCTCACTTATCACCCCACCAGCCTCCGCATTCAAAGGATCATCCTCCGCCATTTCCGCCAACTCCAGCATGATGCCACCACCAAACACATCTTCCCTTCATCCCCCCTGGCGGCATTCCGTAGGGATCGTTTCCTCCGGGACACCCTGGTCCACTCCTCCATCACCCCCTACTCCTCAACCCCCACCTATGGCACCTCCTCATGCCCACGTAAAAGATGCAACACCTGCCCCTTCACTTCCTCTCTCCTCACCATCCAAGGGCCCAAACACTCCTTTCAAGTGAAGCAGCATTTCACTTGCATTTCCCCCAACTTAGCCTACTGCATTCGTTACTCCCAATGCGGTCTCCTCTACATTGGAGAGACCAAACGTAAACTGGGCGACCGCTTTGCAGAACACCTGTGGTCTGTCCGCAAGAATGACCCAAACCTCCCTGTCGCTTGCCGTTTTAACACTCCACCCTGCTCTCTTGCCCACATGTCTGTCCTTGGCTTGCTGCATTGTTTCAGTGAAGCTCAACGCAAACAGCACCTCATCTTCCAACTAGGCACTTTACTGCCTTCCGGACTGAATATTGAATTCAACAACTTTAGATCTTGAGCTCCCTCCTCCATCCCCACCCCCTTTCTGTTTCTTCCCCCTTCCTTTTGTTTTTTCCAATAATTTATTAGATTTTTCTTTTCCCACCTATTTCCATTATTTTTAAATCTTTTATGCCCTGCTAGCCTTTCCACCCCACCCCCAATAGAGCTGTACCTTGTGTGTCCTGCCATCCATTCTTAATTAGCACATTCGTTTAGATACTATCACCAACTTCAACACCTCTGTGTTCTTTTGTCTGTGACATCTTTTGATTATCTGCTCCTATCACTGCTTCCTGTCTCTACAACCACATCCCCACCCCCCCCCACTTCTCTTCCCCCACCAACACCCCCCCACCACCTTAAACCAGCTTATATTTCACCCCTCTCCTTAGATTCACTCAGTTCTGTTGAAGGGTCATGAGGACTAGAAAAGTCAACTCTTTTCTTCTCCGCCGATGCTGCCAGACCTGCTGAGTTTTTCCAGGTAATTCTGTTTTTTTTTGGATTTCCAGCATCCGCAGTTTTTTGTTTTTATAGTATTTTAGTTCATGTTGCTCTGTGTGTTTTACTGGCTACTATTGTCTCCTCGGTGGTGGAAAATCAATGGTAAGTAGCCTGGAAAATTTATGAAAACTAAGATATTGACACTTGAGTTTTCTTTGTATGTTTGCAGGTTACAGTTAGTCAGGATGACTTGACAATCCTACTGAAAATCCTGCTGGAAAACTTTGGTGAGGCCATAAGTGACCAGGGTGATGCAGCAAAGCCAAAAGACTCGGACAAAATAAAAACCAAAATTGTTGCCCCTGGAGCCAACCTGTGTGAAGGTACTTCACCATTTTGAAAAAGCTGACCCCTTTTTCCCCCTTGACTTAATTCTGCTGTGTATTTAAGACCGAGAAAGATAGGTTCTTGATTGGTAAGGGGATCAAAGGTTTCGGGGAGAAGGCAGGAGAATGGGGTTGAGATAACTTATCAGCCATGATTGAATAGCGGAGCAGACTCGATGGGCCGAATTTCTGCTCCTAGGTCTTATGGTCTTACTCAAATCATGGTCAACATTTTAACTGTCCTGATGACCTAATGCAGATTAAATAGTTTTCGCTTTTAATTTTGTTTTATTCAATTACAGATGTGAGTGCCTTTGGCATTTGTGGTCCATCCCTTTTAAGGAGCCGCTGCCTTGAAACCATTGCAGTCTGTGATTTTATTCTTTTAGTTTTTCATAGCAGTGTGATGCCAGGCCATTTTGTCAGACATTTGAGAGTGAACCACATTGCTGTGGATTTGGATTCAAATGCAAGTCCAGGCTGGTTAAGAAAGGCATATTTCTTTCGCTAAAGTACATTGCTGAACCAGATTGAGTTTTACGACAGTCAGTAGTTTTATGGTCGCCATTACTGATGCTAGTGTTTTTTCATTTCAGCTTTATTTAATTAATTGCATTTAAACTTCACAGCTGCATGCTGGGTTTTGAACTCATGTCTCTGGATTAATAGTCAAGGTCTGGATTACTAGACCAGTAACATAACCACTAAGCTATTGCACCTTGCTAACCCACATACTTTGTATTGTGAGAGCAGCACTTATATAACATAATACACCTGTCCAGATCTACTGTCTCCTGCCAGAGTTCCTGATGTTAGTAGATCACCATGGGAAGCGCTGATTGGCTAGCAGGTCTGTTCAAGGAAGGAAGGAGACAAAATTAAGCCATCCCTGAGAACTTCCAAGGAGACCAGCTCAGAGCATCGATGCTCTGATTGATCAGAGCTTTGCAACAGACCTTGCTGTCTTGGATACAATTGGAGTGTAGACCCAAGGAAACTAAAGGAAGAGAAAAGGAGAACAAAATATATTATGCCCAACCATATTGGGTTTTTTTTGCCAATTATTTCCTCTAGACAATGACTCTCTGGGTACGAGTACACGGGTATGTGCAACTCATCGGTATCTCATGTGAGTGTAAGTGGTGTTGACAATATTCTTGTCCTTTGGAACCTGACCCTGTCCATACCTTGTGTTTACAGAATTACACAGTGCAGAAGAGGCCCTTCGGCCCATTGAGTCTGCACCGACACATGAGAAACACGTGTTAATTTACATTGTCCATCTTCATCAGATGGCAACCAGGATCTGAAGTCCTGATTGAAACACTTTCCCCAGCCCAGTACATCAAGGTTAACTGGAGTGCAATATGATTTCCCTGCCTAAGATCAGTCAGGGCTAAAAATCCTGGCTTCCTCGTTTGTACCCCTCAGTACTAGTCTCCATGCTCATTTGGTTGCTTATTAAGATGCTGTGTCCACAGAGTGTTATGCTTTTATCATCAAAGGCATTCATTTAAAACCACAAGTACAGTAGTATTGCTGTGATTCATAGAAGCGAAATCTCGATTTGTTTATCTCCTCAAACATTTCCAAGCACCTTGTGTACATTTGCAATACAGTGAATGTTACATGGGTAAATCCAACGGCCATTTGTAACAGCAAGATCCCAGAAAAGGAATGAGATGAATGACCACTCAATTTCTATTTGATCTTTATTGAAGAAGGAATATTAGGCCATTTTTCCAAGAGCATTGCGAGATCCTTACTGCACCCCACATGAGGCCAGTAGTATCTCTGTTTAGCTTCTTAACGTAAAGAAAATACGTTTGATAATGCAGCACTCCCCCAGTACTGCACTGGAGAACCCATAATGATCATGACTTCACACCAGGAGTTTTGAACCCATAACCTTCTGAGTTGAAGGCAAGAATGTTGTGGATTGACTCAACCCAACACAAAATTAGGCTGGGGTAAGTAGGACAATTTCCAGCAATTGGATGAAATGCTCCCTCATGAAAAATTAGTTAGATTAGGCTTGTTGCTAGTTTTGATGCCAAACTGGCATATGTGTTGTAACGTATCATAAGGGCTTTAATTAAGTTGTTACTGACTGAATTCAATATCTCATTCACAGATTGTCCACAACTGAAAACAAGTGATATGACCCATGGAGAATCCGAAAATAAAGCTGAACCATATGAGACTTTGAAGTTTGATTTAAAATTTGAATCACTTTCGATTGTGCTGTATACTAAGGATCACAAACAGGTCTGTAGAATTTGCTTTATCCAGAGTTAAAAATAGTCAAGTATACTTGTTTTAATCTTTCCATATTTGTCTAAAATTGTACAAGCAAGAATTCTTCCTGTAAGAAAAGATTCTTTTTACAAGCAATACACAAAGATCAGAAAGACATGTTATATAATTACTTTTTCTCCTAGGCAATGCATTTAGTTGAAGCTCCACTCTAGGTGCTCAGCCCATTCTTGCTTCGAAAGACTGATGCTGGTCCAGGTAGAATTATTAAAATTCAGCTCCTTCCCAGCACCCTTTTACAACAAAAAACAGTTTTTATAAGCAGACCCATGTCTCCCCAGCAATTAAAATTTGCCAGCTTTTTGGCAAACTCTTGCTTCTTAAATATCAAAAGACGCCACAGGTTCTTGTATCAATTCAAAATGTGGTAGCTATCACACTGTTGAATTTCACCTGCCAATGCCTTGGTTTTGAAGTTGTCATTCTTGTCTTCAAATCTCTCTATGGCCTCGTCCCTCCCTATTTCTGTGTCCTCCTCCAGCCCTACAACACTCCATCTCTTTGCTGCTGTAATTCTGGCCTCTTGCATATCTCTAATTTTGATCATTCCACTATTGATAGCAGTGCCTTTTGCCTGGGCCATAAGCTGCAATAATTCTCTTGCTAAACCTCTCTGCCCCTCTCACCTCCTTAAAACTCAGCTCATCTGATGTATATCACCCTTTTGTCTCAATATTTGATAACGCTTTTGTGATGTGTCTTGGGGTGCTTTTATGAAAAGGTGCTATATAACTGCATTGGTCATCATTTAGATACCCAATAGATTTATTTACAGATTAGCAGAATTACTCAAAACCAAAAACACACAGCATATCATTTCCATAATACTTAAACTGTTTTTTCCACAATCTTCGTTCTGAGTGGTAACCTCCGTGGAACCTCTTTGGGCTGCCTGTAGTGAAAATGAAGAGTCAAAGCAGAGATAAAGATGACCCAAACCACCTGAATGTTCTGAGTCTCCAAAGCCAGACTCTAGCCAACTATGATACTCATTCACTCCTCTTGGCTGCCTGCTGCATTAATTGTTTGACACGTGGTCAGGCCATGAAATCTGTCTTTCCACCTGTTTGAAATTCCTTTCAGCCACCAGCACTCTTCTCTTCCAGTTGGGAGTGTGTAAATTTGTGCTTAAAGGACATGTAATTTCTGATAGCTAACTTGTGAGTATTGGTAATATTCAACTTAATTGCTTCCCCATGGAGACCCAGATGGTTGCAGAAAACTTAATATGTTATGTACCCCAGCAATGACTGCAAAAGATCTATTTTTAAAAAGAAGTTAGGATTTCACAGGGTGCCATTCAGCCCATTGTACTTATGTTGGATCTTTGAAAGAGCTGTTGAGCTAGTTCCACTTGACTGCTTTTTTTGCCAAGAGGCCCGCAAATTTTCTTTTTCAAGAACTTATCCAATTTCCTTCCATAATCGCAATTGAATGTGCTTCTACCACACTTTTAGCTAGCACATTGCAGATTGTAAAACCTCAATGTGTAAAAAAAACCTCATCTTTCCTGTTTTTTTGCCAATTACTTTAAACCTCTGTCCTCTTGTTACCAACCCTCTTCCAAACACTGGTGGAAATGGTTTTGTCCCTGTGTAGCCTATCAAAATCTCTCAAAATTATGAACACATCAGAAGTCACATCAATACAACACTGCTTAAATTGATTAATGCTGAATAAATGGCTGGTGGATGTTGAGCAGTTGAATGTGTTCTCAATTTCTGAGAGATTTGATGTCATCTGAATTTCTAGTCAGAGAGAAATGGTAAACATTTGGAAAATATTCAGTTGAAAACCTGAAGCAAAGCCTAAGACCTAAATCAAAACCTAAGACCATCGTGGTCCACTTCAAGCAGTGCTAGGCAGTTTTGTTTATTTTAAAAGCAAAATACCGTGGATGCTGGAAATCTGAAATAAAAACAGAAAATGCTGAAAAACACAGCAGGTCAGGCAGCGTCTGTGGAGAGAGAAACCCGAGTTCACGTTTCGAGTCCCTTTGACACTGTATGTTCTCACTGCGCGTTCTAAAATACTTTGGCAAAACCCTTCAAAGGATTTGTGCATGCTACACACTGCATTGTAATTTGAATGGGCAAATGTTTGCTATGCTGAGCATGAACACTAATTTGAAGAAAATAAAAGTATTACTTTGTTCAATTCAGTGTCTTACTAAGTACCTCAGTGCTGCACTGTTGGAGGTGCTGTCTTTTGGATGAGATGTTAAACTGAGAATCCGCCTTCCCTCTTAAATGGGCACAAGATTCTGTGGCACTATTCAAAGAAGACCAGGGAGTTCTCATGGCCTGGATGATATTGAATCCTCAAACAGCACCCAGTACAGATGCAAAAGCAAAATACTGCAGATGCTGTAATTCTAAAATAAAAACAGGAAATGCTGGAAATGCTCAGCAGATCAGGCAGCATCCGTGAAGTGAGACAGAGTTACCGTTTCAAATCTGTGACCTTTCATCAGAACTATGAACTGTTTTGACAAAACTGTCACAAGCCTGAAAGGTTAACCCAAAGCAGATGATCTGGTAATTGATTTCCTTGCAGTTTATAGGATCTGCTGTGCTGAATTGGCTGCCATATTTCCTGCATTATAGCAGTGACTGCACTTCACAGCTAATTAATTTGCTTTAAAGCATTTTGGGTTGGGTAAAAGGTTCCGATATAAATGCAGGTCTTCGACAGCCAAAATTGATGATCTAAGGATACAAAAAATTTAACTTAAATGTTCCCACTTAACTTTATGATTCTATGTCATTTGTATAATATATTGAGGATTCCACTTTCTCCCGTTGTACATCTTGTACAGATGGATATGCAATGCATTATCTTTTTACAGTGATACTGAAATTTGAATTTTTCAGTGTACGTGTTTAAACCCTTAACTTTCTAGCTGTATGGGTGTTTTGTCGAGAGGGCTACTCCAAACACGCTTGTAGAATGATTTTGTTTATTTTGCATATTGAAGCCCACTGACCAGCTGCAGCGTCTGGAAAGTTCACGTCTCGGAGAGTTCAGGCTACATCTCACCACAGCCTCAGGGATGATGTTCACGAATGGATCGCTGAGTTTCGACATGAATCTCACCACGTGTACCCTGGATGACCTAAGAGAGGGGATTGAAAAAGTTACCCAGAGGTTAGAATGAATTAATTATCTCTTTTAAAGCCTCTACTTGCGTACTAATCTCAGCAATCAGCATCAATACTATTCTTTTTGCCACTTATTATTTTTGGGTTTTTTTAGATAAAAATCACCTCAGGTCTATGTAAACTCTGCTCATTTAACATCAGGAATTCTGTAAATGATCACCTTACTTGGAGTGATATGCTAAGATAGGAATATGATAATATATTCCAGGAATCCGATAACTGGAAAGCTTTATTCCTGTAACTAGTATATACATCTCTTGATGCGCCTTAAGTATTTTTCATTTTCCCTGCAGTCGTGAATTCTCTCCCTCTCCAACATGCTCCTATTCTGTGTGCTTGACTCTACTTTTCTCTACATGCAAATTTCCTCACTGCTTTCCCCTTTTGAAAACCTTTCCTTCCCTTCATTCTTTGTCTCATTTATAAATTATCCTGCGTCCAAGTTGAATGTTTCCCAGCGCCTAATTCATGAGCTATTCTGCTGTGATGTATAATGTTTATAAATGATCAGAATGCTTCTCTTCACCACAGAATGATTGAGAAAAAACAAGGTGCTCAGGAAAATGTCATGATTGAGTTGCAATACAACCAGACAGAGGACGAGATGTCGATTGTTGCTGTATTGGAACATTTATACCTTTGTGCCAGTGTAGAGTTCCTGCTGGATGTGGCAGATTTCTTCATCAAAGCTATGCCTGAAAAGTCAGCAGACAAATCTGTCCCATTATATCTGAAGCAAACTGGAAAGGCCTCTCACAATAATGGTTGGTATAACTTGCCTGCACACCCCAAATACAAATAACTTTATTTTACCACACTCTGCTTTAAAAACAGAAGTTTATTTCTTACATTAAAGTAGCATATTGTTCTGTTTAACTGTTCTGAGGTGTACAGATTGCTGACATTCTAGAGGGGCAGTAGTATACATTCTCCTTCACAGAAGGCAACTTAAGAATTATATCAACCAAAAACAACATTTTAGAATTATTATGGAATGACATCCAATATTCACAATTGTTATTTTTGGTTAAAAGTGCTAGCTGAGGGAGAGAAGGCAGATGATTCGACATCATTTTAATGGCATTCGTGAACATGATGACTTTCATTGAATTGTGTCATTGCTTTATTTGTATGCAAAAGAGAATGTATGTATGAAGCTGGTGCTTCTTTAAAAGGCTGCCGTACAAATTAGTCGCTGATGCTTTGTTTTGGACTGGGGGAGAGCAGATTTTAGTAAAATAAGGCAGGATCTGGCCAAGGTAGCCTGGGAACAGATACTTGTGGGTAAATCTACAGAAGAACAGTGGGGGACGTTCAAAAAGGAAATGGGGAAGGTACAGGCTCAACATGTTCCCTCTAGGGTGATAGGAGGGAGTAACAAGCCCAGAGAACCATGGATGACCGGAGATATTCAGGATACGATGAGAAGGAAAAGAGAGGTTTTTAGCAGGTAAAAGGGGAGCAAATCAGTGGACTACAGACAGTGCAGGGTGGAGCTTAAGAAAACAATTAGGAGAGCAAAGAGGGGATATGAGAGAGCTCTGACTGGTAAAAGTAGGGAAAATCCCAAGATATTCTATAAGAATATCAATAGGAAGAGGATAACCAGGGATAGAGTAGGGCCCATAAGGGACCAAGGGGGTAATCTATGGGTGGAGCCAGAGGACATCGCTAGAGTGTTGAATGAATACTTCACATCCATCATCACCCAAGAAAATGAGGATGAAGGTATGGAACTCAGGGAGAGACTGCGAGGTTCTTGAGCAAATTGATATAGGGAGTGACAAGGTATTGGAGGTGTTGGCAGGCTTAAAAGTGGACAAATCTCCAGGTCTGGATGATTTGTGTCCCAGACTGCTGAGGGAGGCAAGGGAGGAGATCGCAGGGGCTCTGACCCAAATTTTTAATTCCTCTCTGGCCATGGGGGGAGGTGCCAGAGGACTGGAGAACAGCTAATGTGGTTCTGATTTTTAAGAAGGGTTGTAGAGATAAGCCAGGGAACTACAGACCAGTGAGTCTCACGTCAGTGGTAGGGAAACTATTGGAGAAATTTCTGAAGGAGAGAACCTACCTCAACTTGGAGAGACAAGGTTTGATCAGTGATAGTCAGCATAGCTTTGTCAGAGGGAGGTCATGCCTAACAAATTTGATTGAATGTTTTGAGGAGGTGACCAGGTGTGTAGATGAGGGTAGTGCAGTTGATGTAGTTTATATGGATTTCAGCAAAGCCTTTGACAAGGTTCCACATGGGAGACTTATAAAGAAGGTAAAGGCATATGGGATACAGGGTAATTTGATAAGGTGGATTCAAAATTGGCTTAGTTGTAGGAGACAGAGGGTGATGACAGAAAGATGCTTTAGTGACTGGAAGCCAGTGTCCAGTGGCGTACCACAGGGATCTGTGCTGGGTCCCCTATTGTTTGTCATTTATATAAACGACATCGATGGCCATGTGGGGGCTAGGATTAGTAAGTTTGCGGATGACACAAAGATTGGCCGGTTGGTTAACAGTGAGTTGAGTGTCTTGGGTTATAGGAAGATATAGACGGGATGGTCAAATGGGCAGATAAGTGGCAGATAGAATTTAACCCTGAGAAGTGATACACTTTGGAAGGAGTAATTTGACCAGGGAGATTTCAATGAATGGCATGACACTAGGAAGTTCTGAGTAACAAAGGGACCTTGGTGTGTGTGTCCATAGATCTCAGAAGGCTGAGTTAGTGGGGTGATGAAAAAGGCATATGGGACACATGCCTTTATCAATTGAGGCATAGATTACAAAAGTAGGGAGGTCATGTTGGAGTTGTGTAGAACCTTGGTGAGGCCACCGCTGGAGTACTGTGTGCAGTTCTGGTCGCCACATTATAGGAAGGATGTGATTGCACTGGAGGGGGTGCAGAGGAGATTCACCAAGATGTTGCCTGGGATGAAACATTTTAAGTTATGAAGAGAGGTTGGATAGACTTGAGTTGTTTTCGTTGGAGCAGAGATGACTGAGGGGCGACCTGATCGAGGTGTACAAGATTATGAGGGGCATGGACAGGGTGGATAGGGAGCATCTGTTCCCCTTAGTTGAAGGGTCAGTCACGAGGGAGCATAAATTCAAGGTGAGGGGCAGGAGGTTTAGGGGGGATGTGAGGAAAAACATTTATACCCAAAGGGTAGTGACGGTGTGGAATGTACTGCCTGGGAGGGTAGTGGAGGTGGGTTGCCTCACATCCTTTAAAAAGTACCTGGATGAGCACTTGGCAGTTCATAACATTTAAGGCTATGGGCCAAGTGCTGGTAAATGGGATTAGGTAGGTAGGTCAGGTGTTTCTCACGTGTTGGTGCAGATTCGATGGGCTGAAGGGCCTCTTCTGCACTGTGAGATATTGTGATATGCACACGGGTGCCATTGTGGTTCATTCACCCATGTTGGGGAATCACAGTGGCACCAGGTTGTTGCACGATGCCCTTGAACTTCTGTAAACTTGCATTTAAAAGGCTAAATAATTAAGTGAGAGGAAAGAGAATAGAGGGTTATGCAGATTGCTTGATGAGAAAGAATGGAAGGAGGATTGAGTGGAGCAGAAATTTTACTTTGGCGACAGAAAATAGGAGCCGAGACTGTTTCAGGGTTTCCTGTTGGGGTGGGGGATGGGTGGGAGGGGGAAGCTTGTTGGTAATTTGACTGGGGTGGCACGGAGACAGGGTCAGTGCCCAGTGAAGAGAGGCAGGTTGGCTCTGGAAGCTGGAGGGCTGATTAGAGGCCATCCAGCTTCAGAGGAGCAACTGATTGCAGTGAATGGTAAGAGGCTGAGAGAGCTCTCCAACATGAATGAAGCCCCTCAGCAACTTTTATCAAAAGCTTAGTTAAAAAATAGAAAAAATAAACCCACCAGCCCGTGCTTGCAAAACTCAAAACGTGTTGTCCAACATTAGATGTGATACCGCGATTGGACAACATTTGCTAAATAATCCTCAGTGTGCTAAGAATTGGTCTGATAGCCGATTTAAGATTGCCAGCCTGGTTCACAATGTGGTACATTTGCGTGTACTGGAAGCTCCATATATTAACACACAAGGCCCTGTTCTTTGCAGACGTTGTGCCTGTTTCAGCTAAACAAAATAAGTGACAGCCATTCACCGACTCATTGGTCAAGGCATTGTCCTGAGGAATCGGGGTCAAGTTGCCTAGTTTAAATTTCAAACAATGCTTGGCAGTTAACTGACAGTTGCCATCACAGATGCATTCTCCATAGCAATGGAGAATTGCCAACCAATCAGCGCTCTCTACACATACAGTATAAATTGTTGTTTTCCCCTTATATTAGTATTCTTGCGAAGTGTCCTGATGAGTGCAAGACGAAAAGCTTCGACATGTCTCTTTTTTCCAGCAATATTTGCATTATATCGTAAATTGGCTTTATTTTGCTCCAGTTACAGACACTCCAAGACGAAAGGTCAATGTGAAAGTACTGGTGATGAATCCTGAAGTTGTGTTTGTGGCAAATCTCTCAAAAGCTGATGCCCCTGCACTTGTTGCTTCCTTCCATTGTGATACTTCAGTAATCTATGAAAAGAATTCTCAACGAATAATTGCCCTTGTCAGTGATTTAAAGGTTCTAGCATGTCCTTTCCTACGAGAGAAGAGAGGGACAAATATAACCACGGTAAGAGCAACACCTTTGTGAAAACAACAGCATGTTGGGTGTCCATAATTACACTGCTACATGGTACTTTCATACTGATACCATTATCACATCAGGAGCTGTTGACTGTCAGTGCTTGTTCTGATGAACCTGTGCTTTCTTCCTCAACCTCTACCTGTATGTATGGCTGTTGTTAGCTGGTAAATCCATGAAAATGGAATAAAACATTTGCCCTGGTGAGGCTTGGACATGAACATTAATTTATGAGACTGTACAGTGCAGAAAGAATTTACAAAGCTGATACCAGACAGAAGATATGACTATCAGAAAAAAAACATAACAAGCTTGGGGCTGTTTTGTAACTTGGCCCTTTGTAGGTTTGGCTTCTTTAATGTTGCTGACTGTCTTAGATCTTTTTCTAGCTTTTCTGCAAACTATTCTTGAAGTAGCTACAGAAGGTAATACCTTTACTGTTAACTGTATTGTGCTGCATTATATATTTCCAGGTATTGCAGCCTTGTTCCTTGTATTTGGACTTCTTGGAACCTTCATGTGGGCCTCAAAATATCAGTCTTAAGGTAGAAGAGATAATTGTAAAGGTAAGATAACTTCCTGGTATGTACCTTGTGTATTTCCATATTGACAGGTGTGAGCCATGGGCACACAACTGTCTTCAATATCATCCCATGATGCTGGTACTTAAAATGTACTATTTCTGATTTCATAATGCAATCGCTGTAATTTAGTATATGACTGAGCTTTCTACTATTTCTTTAAGTAAATAATATTTCGAACACCAACTAAAGAATGAATGATTAACTATTTCACTGCTCAGTGTCATGCTTTTTAGATTGAATGTATTTCTTTTTTTTAAAGATTTCCCCAATTACTCTAAATACTGTGATGACAATCATGTCAGCCATGACTCCCAAAGTGCAGGAGATAGAAATGCAGCAAACAACTGACATGGTGACTGACCTCTGGGCCGTGAAGGATGCCTTCAATTCTAATTACTGGTTTCTGGGAGTTGACATGGCAAGTGAAGCAACAGAGATTTTCACGGAAGAAAAACGGGAGAAGACTGGGGAATCCTTCAAAATAGACGTTTCATTAATTCAAGTAACTCTCGAATGTGGACATGGCCATTGCACAATTCCTTTACTTCTGACTGAGTCAACATTTTCTGGAAGAGTGGAAAATTGGACATCATTTGTCAGTGTTAATTCAGACATGACACTGGAGGTATTTTCTGTCATTCTGCTCTTGATGATGCATAATGTATTGATAACTGAACCAAACATAGCTGTATATATTGTCCTTTGCGGGATACCTACGTAAGCCTTGAACAATATGAATGTTGTAATGTTAAGATTAGAATAAAGGAGAGGTACGTTTAAGCAGTGCCTTTCACACCCTTAGGGTATCCCAAAGTACTTGACAGCCAATGTCTACTGCTGTTTTGGAAACACACCAGCCAATTTGCACACATTAAGGTCCTACAAGTAGCAATGAGTTAAGTAACCAGGTAATCTGTTAACCACAATATTGATGAAAAGATAAATATTAGTGCGATTACTGGGAGAAATTCTCTACTCTTTGTGTAACAGTACATGACCTGTTTGATGCCTAATATTGAAAGGCAGCATCTCTGTCAGTATTATGGTTGTCCTCTAACATTGCGTGTAGCCATATAATGTTACATAAAAAATATACCTGCACCTTGCTCCACGATACCTCTGCCCTGCTCAATTAAACATTGACAAAAGACCAAAGCAATGTTAGGTTCTCTGCAGAATTTTCATACACTAGCCGCTGGTTTTATCTTCCCTGGTAACACTAGAAAATCTCTCCTTTTTGAGATTGACCTCTTTTTCAAAGTCCATATCCAGTCGATCATTAAGACTCCTGTTTCTTCCTGCAAAAAGTTGGCCACCTCAGCCTCTTTGTCACCTACATCCATGTCTTTGTTATCTCTCAGCTCCATTGCTTTAATTTCTCCCTGCTCGTTTTACCACTTGTTACCCTACACAGACTTCAATTTATCCAGAACTCTGCTGCTTCCACCCTGTGCCAGACTCAGTCTTTCTTATCTATCACCTTTTAGACCTCTATTGGCTCCCCATCTTCCATTGCATTGATTTCAAAATACTTCCCCAATTAACAAAATGGCTATACCTTATCTCTACAATCTTCATCAGTCCTGTATTCCAGCTTACACCAGTCTCAATCCAGAGGGTATGTTCCCTCTTCCCTTGTTTAACTCCACTATCGGTGACATTTCTTATGTTACAACAGCGTCAATTCATCGGAATGGCTTACTTGGCTGTAAAGCACTTTGAGACGTCCGGAGTTCGTAATTGCAATTCCTTTAAACTGTTGTATTCCACACCAAGTTCAGTCAGTATTTCTGGAAAGCTGAGCTACATGTTTAGTGAGTAATTGCAAGTTTCATAACGTTCATCTACTTGATTTTAGGTCCTTTATTATAATGAACTGAGTGCAGTATGGGAGCCTCTCTTGGAGCAAGTTGCTGGAGGGCTGAAAAGATGGAGTCTGACATTTCAGGTAATGTGATATTGTATAGATTGCACCTGTGCACTTTACCAGGGCCAAGGGTAGGCTCCTGAACTCTGACATGGACAAGGTGGGCTCTCTATGTCATAAATTTTGTATGATTCCTACAAATGCTTAATTGTGCAAAGTTACAGAGTAACTTGGGCAGAGAATGATCATTGCAGCTATGTTACCAGAATTCTTGTCAAAAGTAATGGGGATCATTTGACATTGTATGCAAAATATAAAAGGTAAAATAAGATTTGTTCAGCTAAATTCATGTATCTCCTAAAGAAAATTTAAAAAGGAGAAAGTTGAGCTTAAAAATTCAGAACGTAGGACTTAGGAACAAGAGTAGGCCATTCAGCCCTTCGAGTCTGCTCCACCATTCAGTAAGATCATGGCTGATCTGGCTGTGGTCTCACTCCACTTTCCTGCCTACTCCTCATAACCCTTGACTCCCTTGCCTATCATAAATCTACCTAACTCTGCCTTGAATAAATTTAATGACCCAGCCCCAACTGCTTTCTGGGGAGGAGAATTACACAAACTAACAACCCTCTGAGAAAGAATGTCTCCTCATCTGTCCTAAAAGGGAAACCTCTTATTCTCAAACTGTGTGCCCTAATTCTAGACTCCCCCATAAGTGGAAACGTCCTCCTGGAATCTACCCTATTAAACCTATTCAGAATTATGAAATTTACGTGTCGAAAACTTGTGCAAAGCAACAAGAGGAACCTAGTAGCTGTTAGAACCAGAAAATGTTTTAAACACAAGCTCCTGAAATGTCCTATTTATAGCTTTTCTAATTTAATAGGTGTTTACCTGCTACTGACTTTCCCCCCATTTTGTTTTTTGCTTTTTTTAAAAAAAAATGTTAATTTGCAATTTTTTACTATAAGTTATAAACTCGGATTTCTCATTGCTACTTGAAGTCAGACAGCAAGTGCAGACGTGATTCTTATTTGAAGTATGGTTTGCTGCTTTCCTCCTTTATAGTTGCATTTCAGGTCTAAATGTAAAGCCTTCCTTATCCCTGCAGTACACTGGTGATATTTTTCTTCAGATGTTCATCTCTCATTATTTGTTTTGCTTTAAAGTGCAGTTTTACACCAGTATTTTGTTTAATCAAAATCATTGCTGCACTCGATGACTTTTTCTCCCCCTTCTATTTCCTTAGTCATTAATGCTGACACAACGAGTGACAGGTTTCATGCCCTTCTGATTTCAAATATTTACATTAACTGATGATCAAGAACCTTGGAAGCTTCAGATTTTCAATTTTGCCAGATCTATTTGTGGGTTTGTCAAAGCTGAATTATTACTTACTGAGGGAGGAACTTTGTGGCAGTTAATTGATGCATCTATATAATGGGAAAAAAAACTTAGGGCTGAATATTTCTGACAAGTATTCTTTCAAAAATGTTGTGCAATATTGGATTACATGTACCTGTGTTTATTACATTTAGATGAAAACCAACATGGGGCAGGATAAAGCTCTTGTTCCAGGAGATGATTTCTTTCTAATTCCTGACCCACAGACTGCCATTACCATTTCTTCAAAGGACATATTGAATATCACAGTGTCCAAATGCAGTTTGAATGTTCTCGATGTCTTAGCCAAGGTAAAACACCAATGCCTTTAAAATCTCGTTTGTTTTTAAGGGATTATTTTTACTTTGCTTACCAGTGAACTATTCAGTTTCAAAGGAAGTAATTCATTTCCGAATTGCGAAATATTTAGGTGATCGCTGGTGCGGGAGTGGGAGAGATAGGGTGGAGAATGTTTGGGTGATTATGAGTCAGAGGGAGGTGTTGGGAAGGGAACAGTTTGCCAGAACCTATTTTGATGTTCTGCAGCGGGGAGAGGTAAATCGGCTCGGGGCAGTTTGCTGCTCAGCTGAGGGCCAAAACAGGCCAAGTTGTCTGGCCAGCTACTTACTGAATAAAGGAAGAACTGGTTGTATATTCCTGTTTGAGCTGTGGGATATATCCTTAAAAGCAGGGATAATATGGCTGAGGTGCTGCTTATTGGAAGGTTGGGGTTTCAGGTGAAGCTTGTTCTCATTGAAGAGCTTGGGTAACGAGAATGTGATTGTTCCTGATTTTATAAGTAAGTGCCTACCTAAGAGGTTGGTTGGTATGAGGGAAAGTGCATGCATGAGGAATGTATGTTGCCACGCTTGTAGGCTGAGCTGTGGACTTTTGGGAATTTTGAGGGGGTGTGGAGAGATTGGAGGGACAGTTACTACAGCTCTACAGTCAGAAACTAATTGAGAGGCCTGGAGATGATACAGCTGTTTGGAATAGGTAACCTGTGCGCTGAGCTGGAGCGACCTTGCAGGGTTTTTTAGCAAGTTAAAGGGGGCCAACTTAATGCTGAAAGCTTTACAGCTGCAAAATAGATGGTGTCTGACCTAGAAGTTTTGAAATAAAAATAGAAAATGCTGCAAAACATTCATCAGGACATGTAGCATTTATTGAGAAGCAGCCAACGTTTCAGATTTCCACCGTCTGCATGTTTTGCTACATATTTATATAAAATGTGTGTATAATTTTTGAATGCGGTTTTAAAATGTAATTTTGTAATCCACACAGCTACTGTAATATGCAAAATAATGTTCTCTTTCAGCCTTTTTGTACAGTTGCTAAGTTTAGCCATGGTTTGTTTTTCCAGTGTCGGTAGCACTCAGGATCTCTGCCATGGGGCCATTTTCTTTTGTGATTTGCTTCTCTGGGGTCAGGGAATTTTCTGCTCATCAGAGTGAGTGGTGCTAGTGCTGGGCTTTGGGCTTTTGAAATGGAAAACATTCTAGAGTCACTGTCCTATCCTCTCACGTCAGGTATGGCATGGTTAGATATAGAGTAAGCCCCCACTGCTCCATCAGCCTGCTTGTTCCATTTTGCAGCCATCTCATTGCTCACTAGAAACCTCCATCTACAGCAATAAAAAGGTACGGTTATTGGCTCTAATTTCAATCGGTTAAAATCTGTGGCACTTCCAGTGACCTGATTACTATTGCCATTCAGTAATAAACCTGTAGATGTTTGTATACAGCTGTAGTTTCCCAGGAATATTTCTTACATAATTACGGTAACTGCATTAAGCCAAAGTACATAAAAGCAAAATACTGCAGATGCTGGAAATCAAAAATAGAAAATGCTGGAAAAACTCAGCAGGTCTGACAGCATCTGTGGAGGGAGATACAGAGTTAACGTTTCAAGTCCGTATGACCTTTCTGTAGAGCTTTAGCTATTGTGCTGAAGTATACCAATGGATGTGAAGGACTTTTGAGGTGTCCTGTGGTCATGAAAGGGATTACAGAAATCCAAGTCTGTCTTTTTTGAATGTGGCAAACATTTGTTTGAAATGTGTGACTTTTCTACAGGCATTTTCAGCAGGAACAGCTTCAACTTTTGATTATTCACTGAAGGACCAAGTTCCATACACCTTAAAAAATGCACTGGGCATCCCTTTGGATGTGCATCACTCTACAAGTCTACGTGCCATTGGTTTACCCCCTGAGCAGAAGCTTCATCAGCTGGATGCAGGGCAGATACTGGAACTTGATTATTTGGCCGTCCAACCCAGAAATCGAGGAAAGCTTTCTGTGTTAGAAAGACAAGAAAGTACCATTTTCACTTTAACAATAGGTAAGTTGAATGATGAAAGAGAATCCTTAGGTGACACCGCCACCTGCAAATTCCCCTCCAAGTCACTCACCATCCTGACTTGGAAATATATCGCCGTTCCTTCACTATTGCTGGGTCAAAATCCTGGAACTCCCTCCCTAACAGCACTGTGGGTGTACCTACACCACATGGACTGCAGCGGTTCAAGAAGGCAGCTCACCACTACCTTCTCAAGGGCAACTAGAGATGGGCAATAAATGCTGGCCCAGCCAGCGACACCCACATCCCGTGAACAAATTTTTAAAAATGACAGAGAGAAACATTTTCTCATATGGATTATGAAGAAAATAAAATGTCCAAGTGAATGTGTTTGTGAACTGCCAGGAATAATGCATTTAATTTTCCATGTAATGATTTAGACCATTTCTCTTTGAAACTTCATTCTAAATCTGGGTCTAATTTAGTTGACAACAAGCTGCTATTTTTGTCACTGCTGTTAGCAGCAAGAACTTGAAATTTGTACTGGCTTTTCTGTTGTTTGCTTTTTTAAAAGAATTCCCCTTTTGATAGTACATGCAAACATGAAAGAGATCAGCTGGTCAAGGGAGCTTGACTTCCCTACAGCCATTTTCAGCAGGAACTGCTTTAACTTTTGATTATTCATAAAAGACCAAGTTGCATGCGCCTTAAAAAAAAGTGCAAGAAAAATGTTGCAACTAGTACCATGACCCGCTGAGACAAATCAGAATCATCCAGTGATCTCATGGACTGGAACATTTCCTGTACTGAAACAAAGCACACAGTTTGCAGCAGCATGACATTTGAGACTATCCTACTGAGAGAAATTAGTACCCAATGTGTATGACTTCACTGAACCTTAACTAACAGCCTTTAACTATTAAAAGGATAATTGTATTAAATTGGTTGAATAATTTTGGAATGTATCATGCCACAAATTTGCCAAGTGAAGAAAGGGTTGTTTAATAAACAATGTATTAACCCCTCCCTCAAATTGTACATAAACGTAGTAATGCTGTCTGAAAAGTAGAAGGAGTGATTGTGTTTTTCATTAAAGAAAATCAATTTATTTCACCAGTGCCACATGATTATACAGAGGTAGCAAATATTCCTGTTGCGAAGCCAGGCCGACGCTTGTATAATGTCTTCCACCCTGGCAGTGAACATTCAGTGTCGCTTTTAGCCCAGATAGATGTTGTAGAAGGTGATAAAAGAATTATCATCCGATCCCCTCTCCAGGTAATACAACTTTTCTTCAGTCTATTTATTGTTGCTTTCTGTAAATAAGCATTATCAGTAACACGGGCAACATTGGATTGGCTTAAAAATTCAGCTGTTTCAGTAATTGACTTTAATCAGGTGTGAGATTCATGACCATGGTGGGGGGTGCATTTGTGATTAAAAAAAAAAGGCAACTGGATGCAGAATGGGAGGCTCCAGTCTACCCCCAATCTGATCTCTTGCTGTGGTGAGGGACATGGCTAGTTAATCAACGTTCCATCAGATATGCTTTCTTGTTCATTTTTCAACAAGTTACACTGCTTATTATAGTAATTTTGAGGTGTTTAGATATCTTCTTTGCACTGAGAAGGACTCAAATCTGCATTTGTTAGTTGCCTATGAACCAACTAGTGTGAAAGATGGTAGGCATTGACTCCGAGATAACATACTTGTCAAAGAAAGTTCAGAACAAAGTCAATCTTCAGAGGATGTCTCAGTAATTTGCTACTTGAAATAGGCAGACGATGTGTATGATGAACTAGTCTGGCCAACTAACAGAACCTGAAATGAGTCATAAAGTCATAGAGTTATACAGCACAGAAATAGGCCCTTCAGCCGACCATCAAGCACTTCTCTATTCTAATCCCATTTTCCAGCTCTTGGCCCATAGCCCTCTATCCTATGGCATTTCAAGTGCTCATCTAAATACTACTAAAATGTTGTGAGGGTTCCTGCCTCTACCACCCTTTCAGGCAGTGTGTTCCAGATTTCAACCACCCTCTGGGTGAAAAAGGCTTTCCTCAAATCCCCGCTAAACCTCCTACCCCTTACCCTTAAACCTATGTCCCCTGGTTATTGACATCTCCGCTAAGGGGAAAAGCTTCTTCCTATCTACCCTATCAAGGCCTCTCATAACTTTGTATACCTCAGGTCCCCCCTCAGTCTTTTCTGCTCTGAGTAAAACAACCCCAGCCTAACCAGTCTCACTTCATAACTGAAAAGTTCCAGCCCAGGCAACATCCTGGTGAATCTCCTCTGCACCCTCTCCAATGCAATCGCATCCTTCCTATTGCGTGGTGACTAGAACTGAACACAGTACTCCAGCTGTGGCCTAATAGCTTCAATATAACATCCCTGCACTTTTTTTAGCCAAGGCATAAAATATAGACAAGCATCCCATATGCCTTAACCACCTTTTCTACCTGTGCTGCTGCCTTCAGGGATCTATGGACACATACACCAAGGTCGATCTGATCCTCCGTACTTCCTAGGGCCCTACCATTCATTGTGTATTCTCTTGCCATGTTAATCCTCCCAAAATGCATCACCTCACACTTCTCAGGATTAAATTCCATTTGCCACTGCTCTGCCTATCTTACCAGCCCACCTATGCTGTCCTGTAGTCTAAGGCTTTCCTCTTCACTATTTATGACACCACCAATTTTCATGTCATCTGTGAACTTATTAATCATAACTGCTATATTCACGTCTAAATCATTAATATACACTACCAACAGCAAGAGTCCCAGCACCGATCCCTGTGATACATCACTTATCATAGGCTTCTAATCGCAAAAACAACCTTCGACCATCACCTTCTGTCTCCTGCCATTAAGCCAATTTTAGATCCAATTTGCCAAATTGTCCTGGATCCCATGGGCTATTACCTTCTTGACCATTCTCCCATGCGGGACCTTGTCAAAAGCCTCACTGAAGCCCATGTAGACTACATCAACTGTACTACCCTCATCTACACAACTGGTCACCTCCTTAAAAAAATTCAGTCAAATTTATTAGGCATGATCTCCCCCTGACAAAGCCATGCTGACTATCCCTGATTAATCCCTGCCTCTCCAAGTGGAGATTAATCCTGCTCCTCAGAATTTTTTCCAATAGTTTCCCTACCACTGATGTTAGACTCACTGATCTGTAATTACCTGATTTATCCCTACTATCCTTCTTGAATAATGGTGACACATGCACTGTCCTCCGGTCCTCTGGCACGTCTCCAGTGGCCAGAGAGGATTTGAAAATTAATGTCAGAGCCCCTGCAATCTCTTCCCTTGCCTCATATAGCCTGGGATACATCTCATCTGGGCCTGGGGGTTTATCCACTTTTAAGCCTACTAAAACCACTAATACCCCCTCCCTTTCAATGCTAATTTGTTCAAGCATATCACAGTCCCCCTCCCTGAATTCTACACCTACATTGTCCTTCCCCATAGTGAACACAGATGAAAAGCCATCATTCAAAACCTCACCTACATACTCTGGCTCTGTGCATGTTGCCACTTTGGTCCCTGATGGGCCCTACTCTTTCCCTGCTTATCCTCTTGCCCTTAATATATTTATAAAATGCCTTGGGATTTTCTTTTATCTTGCCCGCCAGTGTTTTTTCATGCCCCCTCTTCGTTCTCCTAATTACTTTAAGTACTCCTTACACTTTCTATATTCCTTTAGGGCTTCCGCTTTTTCCAGCCCTCTGTATCTGCCATAAGCCGCCTGTTTTTCCTTATCCAATCCTCTAAATCCCTTGATATCTAGGGGTCCTTGGACTTGTTAATCCACCTTATTGGGAACATGTGGCCCTTTTTGAATGAGTCCCACTGCTCCTGATGTAGACTTTCCTACCACTAGCTGCTCCCAGCCCACTTTGGCCAGATCCTTTCTTATATTGAAATCGGCCTTCCCCCAATTCAGGACCTTTATTTCTGGTCCATCTTTGTCCTTTTCCATAACGACCTTAAATCTTAGAGTTATGGTCACTATCCCCAAAATGCTCCCCATTGACACTTCTACCACTTGCCTGGCTTCATTCCCTAAGATTAGGTCCAGGTCCTTCTCCTGCAAGACTTTCTACGTGCTAGCTGAAAAAGCTCTCCTGGATGCACCTTAGGTATTCAGCCTCCTCTAAGCCTTTCACACTAAGACTATCCCAGTTAATATTGGGAAATTTGATGGATCTGTTGGTGGGGCTGTAATTCTTTCCACTCACTTCCAGGTAATCCTGCAGGCTACTGTCTTAGCCTGGAAGAGTAGGCAATGGGAAACTCACCAGTTCTCTGCAGTGGTGAACTATGTGGTTTTAACCATCTAAAGCCCAGCCGTAGCTGTAAACACTCCTGTGGGTTCTTGACCCTTAGCTCTGTATACTTGGCCCAAACTTTCTGGGCCTACTTAAATGAGATGTGTTACTTTGGAGTGTTCACTCCTTATAGGGGAAATTAAAAATCTACTGAAGTTGTCTTCTTGATAGCAATGATTTGGAGATTTTTAAAGGTGATGATAGGTTTCTGCAAACGTTAGACAGATTGGGAGAAGAGTCACCTCAGCCATTCATTCTAAATTTGTGGGTTGGACATTGCTAATTGTCACTTTTTTATCGTCGAGGTGAATTTTATGACTCCCCCAGTTGGCATATTTGCAGGTGTAAAATAGGATGGTTGAGCCTATGGTGGACAGGTGCAAAGGCGGAAGGAAGTAGGTGGCTATTTCCTTTGACAGAGTTTTTGGCCTCCAGAGCCTGACCCCCCAGTTGCTTCCTCCCTCTCCCTCGGGCCCCAGATCCCTCCCTGACCAAAAACCCCGGGCCCACCTTAGTCTGGTATCAATGTTGTCTTCCTTCTTGGGACTGCTTGTAGTCCCAGCAGTGGCCACTACTGAGTTCTGGCAAATGCCGACCTCCTCCTGGCCCCAGCCTGCGTTATAGAACTTTAAATAATCAATATGAGCAACAAAACAAGCTGGGAAGACAGACTTTCAACCTTTGTTGTGTTGTTACGATCTACTCCTCACTCCAGATGTAGGCTGAGCTGGAGCTAGATGATTCCCAGTGGGGCTGAAAGAACTAAACGGAGGTTTACCCCTGCACCAGTATCATGCTGGTCCTACCAGAAACATTGATAGAGGCCTGAGGAATATCTCAGTAATTTGAAATTGATCAGGTTTAATCTGAAAATGTTTTACAAATGGTGATGTAGTGAATGGACTGGCCATCTAAACCTTTGTGAGGGTTTGGTTTTGAAGGTGAAAGATTCATTAACTGCTGATCATATTCGCTGTTTAAAGCTTATAGGGTGACCAAGGCTTTTTGATTATTGTAAAATGAGATAATTTAAGATGAAGTTTGTATAACTGATAGAAAAGCTCAGTTTGTGTTTTTTTTCCTACCGATAGATCAAGAACCACTTCTCTGTCTCCTTTATCATCTACAAGTTTATTCCAGATGGCTGGCAATTGGAGCCGATTGGTGTGGCTAATCCTGAAGAGGAATTCCATGTGCCTTTAGACTCTTACAGGTGGTGAAACTAATTAAACATTATTTTATAGACCTGCTGAGTTTTTCCAGGTTTTTTTGTTTTTATTTTGGATTTCCAGCATCCGCAGTTTTTTGCTTTTATCTAAATATTATCTCATGTTGGTCAGATTGTCTGTAGTGAGACAGAGCAAGAGGCTTGGCAATGATTGGGCAGTTATTTTGCCTTGACAACTGCTCTGCACGACGTGCTGCCAGATCCCAGAATCATCAACCTCAAACATCCATCAAAATCCATTCCTCTGCCAACCCTCTATTCCTCCCTTCTCTCCACCCACTGCTATGCTTTCAGACGCCAGAAATCCCCCAATGCTCCAGACCTTACATCCCACTCCAAGTGCTCCCACCCTCAAGATATTCTGCTCAGTATTCCAGAAACCCCACGATACCCATGGCTGTACTACCAAACTCTCACTCAAAACACCAGAGCCATCTCCAAGGCTACTGCAGTCCAGGGCCACCTCAGCTGAATTGATACCTGGCTCCAACACGGCACATGTTGCTGATCATTTTGCTGTAAAAAAGACAAGATAAATATTGAGTACATATGTAAAGATGTTGGTTGTATCTTTTTATGTAATATAATCAAAATGTTTATACTTGGAATTTAAAAATAATGATTGCTCAGCAAAAGTTTTCATTTTCTCCAGACAGTATTCCTGTGTCTTGGCTTGACCTGTCCAAGTATTCAAGTCTTGTTTTAGTTCACCAGAGGATTTTGAAAACAAACTTGAAGATGAATTTAATGTTTTTGGAGATCTTTCACAGGAAAAGTTATGAAGTGCTTAGTTTTTAGAAAGGGACTACCAGAGATGTACATGGTAACTTGTGCATTGATGCCAAAGATATGGGCAGGGTTCTCAATGAGGACTTTGCCTCTGTCTTCACTAAGGACAGGGATGATGCAGGCATTCTAGTTAAGCAGGAGCGTGAAATATTAGACACAATAAGTATAATGAGAGGAGAAATACTGGAGGGACTGACACCCTTGAAGGTGGATAAATCATATAAACTGGAGGGATTGTATCCCAGGGAAGCCAGGGAGGAAATAGCAGATGCTCTCAGGATCATTTTCCAAACCTCACCGGATTCAGGCAAGGTATCAGAGGTTTGGACGTCTGCGACCATTGTACCATTATTTACAAAGGGTGTGAGGGATAGGCCAGAAAATTATAGGCCAGTCAGTCTGACTTCCATGATGGACAAATTATTGGAATCAATTCTGAAGCACAGGATAAACTGTCACTTGGAAAGGCACAGATTGATCAGGGATAGTCAGCAGGGTTTTGTTAGGAGAAAATCATGTCTTACTAACTTAATAGAAATTTTTGAGGAAATGTCAAGGGGGATTGGTGAGGGTAGTACAGTGGATGTTGGTTATATGGATTTTAGTAAGGCATTTGACAAGGTCCCACGTGGCAGACTGGTCAGAAAAGTGAGATCCCATGGGATACAGGGGAAGGTGGTGAGTTGGATCCAACATTGGCTCAGTGACAGGAAGCAAAGGGTAAGGTCGATGGATCTTTTTGCAAATGGAAATGTTGCCAGGGTTTGCAAATTGCAGCTATGAGGAAAGATTGTATAGGCTAGGGTTGTTTTCCTTAGAACAGAGGAGGCTGAAGGGGGGCCTAATTGAGGTATATAAAATTGAGGGGTCGAGATCAGGTAGACAGGAAAGACCTGTTTCCCTAGCTGAAGGGTCAGTTACCAGGGGGCATAGATTTAAGGTGATTGGTAGAAGGTTTGGAGGGGATATGAGGAAAAATCTTTTAATTGGAGGGTGGTGGGTGTCTCGAATTCACTGCCTGAATTGGTAGTTGAGGCTGAAATGCTCAACTCATTTAAAACGTACCTGGATCTGCACCTGAAGTGCTGTGACCTGCAAGGCTATGGATCAGGTGTTGGAAAGTGGACTTAAAATGAGCAACTAGTTTGTTTTTATTCTCTCTTTTTGGCCAGTGCAGACATGATGGGCTGAATGGCCTCTTTCTGCACCGTAATTTTTCTATGGTTCTATGGACAAATAGGACTCCTTTTTATTCTGTTTACACTGAGAATCAAATCATTACTTAAAAGTTTGTTTAAACTGCTGTGTTATATCTTTGTGCCTCTATTACTGTGAATAAAAAGAACACTAATTATTCATTTTTCATACACCCCTCAAATTAACATGTGTCTTGGGCATTAGTCTTAGAAACCTCTTTCAAAATTCTTTCATCAGTGTTAAGAGTTCTGCTGATTCTCGGAAAGGTCTGGCTCTGGGGAACGTAAAAGTCAGTCACATGTTAGTAATCAGCCAATCATAGGGCACCAATACATTAGAGGTCTACAGATTTTGTGTGTGTGTATTTTTCTGATCTTGAGATGTAACTTTACAAGCAAGTGAACTAGCCCCCTGATCTCATGAGCTTTCCAAGCAGAATAAAGGATTGGAATGATGGCTATAAAAGTACAGGCAAGCTGTTAAATATTGTAGCCGAAGCTGACTCCTGAAAATATTATAGGGGAGCAGCTTCTACCTTTGGTGAAAACTTAATTACAGTTTCACTTTAAGTGTAGGATAAAGTAGGAGCTGTACATAATATTGCTGCATTTTCTAAAGTACTAAAACATTAATATATTATTTTTGAAGAGGCCAATTGTTCCTAAAACCATCAGGTGAGCTGGAGGACCAATTCAAAATGTCAACAACATATATTACTTGGAAAGAAGAGCTTCATAGGAGCACCGAGATCCGATGCACTCTCCAATGTCCTTCAACTGAGATGAGCTTCATTCCTCTTATAGTAAACACCATTGCTATTCCAGATGAACTGAACTTTATCAGTAATCATGGTGATGATGAGTGGGATCCAGCCTATATCATTCACCTCCATCCTACAGCTACAATCAGGAATCTTCTGCCATATAGTTTGCGATACATGTTGGAGGTGAGTGTATTTCAAGTAAGGTGGAAGATTGCAGCTAATAATATTCATGCTTCACTGTGAACTTAGGTTATTGGAAATGGAAGCACAGTCTTTTATTATTTATATGTTTAAATAAAAGTAGCTGTTCAACAGTAAAAATAATCTTTTTGCTGATATTAGTTTCAAATATTGCTTTTTTTATTTCATTTGACTTTAGGACTGTAATACCTCCATCCCATCTTCATGATGATGACATGGGCCAGAGCACACACCGTATAAAATTATGCAGATGTTTTAAAATGGAAATGCTGCATTGTGCTGCCTTCATTACCTCCTAACTCAGCTTCTCATTGCTCTGCCACTTTACCCAATGCTCACCAACACAACTACTTCTCCTCCCCACCCCCCCATCTTCCCTTCAAAGCTGCTGTATCTGGGGACAGGCAGTGGCGCAGTGATATTGTCACTGGACCAGTATTGCAGAGATCCAGGGCAATGCTCTGCGGACCCGGGTTCGAACCCCGCCGTGGCAGATGACGAAATTTGAATCTATAAATGGCTGGAATTAAAAGTTAAAAAAATGCATCTGATTCACTCGTCCTTTAGGGAAGGAAATCTGCCACCCTTACCTGGCCTGGCCTACATGTGACTCCAGACCCACAGCAATGTGGTTGACCCATAAAAATGCCCTCCAAACGAGGACAGTTAGGGATGGGTAGCAATTGCCTAGCCAGTGACGCCCACATGCCATGAATGAATAAGAAAAAAAATTCACCCCATACCTTGAAGAAGCTTAACCCATTCTCAACCTCCACTTGTTCTCTAATTATCTGGGATCTACCATATCTACCAGTTGGAACCCCTCCAGTGTGGTTTCTGTCTTAGTTATAGCACTAACAATGCCCTAGTCAAAGTACTGACATTATGTGTGATGATCATGGTGCATTATTCATCCTCAAACTCTCCATGGTTTTTGACATAGCTAACAAATCCCTGTCCACTGTCTCTCCTGTGTGATCCAACCCCATGCACTGCTTTTGACTTATTCCATTCCTACCTAACTCAATGGAAGCTATCAGCAGTGGTTTCTTTCCTGTGGTGCCCCAAAGTTTCTTTTTTGAACCCGTTTCTCTAGTGATATGTTGATCTTCCATTACATAATGACAAGCATGAGATCAGTTTTCGTATGTATGCTATTAATAACTATATTTATCTTTGCAGTACTATCGCTGATTCCTGGATTGTTGCTATATTTACTTGATGTCTTTTCAGCATTTCATGCTGGAAGTGTCATGCGTTTTGCCGTTTAACATTGATTGGCAAGACCTAAACCACCTTGTTCAGACTGTATCCGAAGTGTTATGTCTTAGCCTCTGATCTCCCCACCTTTCCTGGAACAACTCAAGTTCATCCTGATTGTGTGAAACTTCAGTGGCCTGTCTAGGGCTGAAAATACTGTATTTAGTCTATGACCATGACCTACAACCTCTGAAATATCACATCCCCATCCCTTTCTCACCCATTCTCAGCCTGACTCGCCCATACCGCTGCCACCTCCAGACTTGACTTTTCTAGTGTCTTTCTGGCCAGCGTTCAGAATTCATACGTACATACGAACATAGGAATTAGGAGCAGGAGTAGGCCACTAGGCCCCTCAAACCTGCTCCGTCATTCACTAAGATCACAGCTGATCTGAATGTAACTTCAACCCCCACATTCCTGCCTACCCCTGATAATCTTTCACCCCCTTGTTAATCAAGAATCTATCTCGCTCTGACTTAAAAATATTCAAAGGCTCTGCTTCCACCGACTTTTGAGGAAGAGAGTTCCAAAGACACTCAACCCTCAGAAAATATTTCTCCTCTTAAATGAGTGACCCCTTATTTTTAAATAGTGATCCCCTTTGTAGCCCCCTTTTGTCCTCTTCACAAGTTACTTTTTTACCTATCTTTGTGCCATCAGCAAAATTAGCAACCATTCCTTCGGTCCCCTCATCTAAGTCATTTATATAAATAGTTACAAGTTGAGGCCCCAGCACTGATCCCTGTGGCACACCATTCGTCACATCCTGCCAACCAGAAAAAGACCCATTTATAACAACTCTCTGCTTCCTGTTAGCTAGCCAATCTTCTATCCATGCCAATATGTTACCCCTACACAAGGAGCTTTTGTTTTCTGCATAACCTTTGATGTGACACTTTATCAAATGTCTTCTGCACATCTAAGTACAGCACATCCACCGATCCTCCTTTGCCCACAGCACATATGATTCCTTCAAAGGACTCCAATAAATTGGTTAAACATGAATTCCCTTTTACAAAACCTTGTTAACTCTGCCTGATTGCCTTGAATTTTTTGAAGTGCCCTGCTATAATATCTTTAATAGTAGCTTCTAACATTTTCCCTATGACAGATCTTAGGCTAACTGGCCTTCAGCTTCCTGTCTCCCTCCCTTTTTGAATCAAGGAGATACATTTGTTATTTTCTAATAGAACCTTCTCCAAATCTAGGGACTTTTGGAAAATTAAAACCAGTGCAACAACTATCTCACCAACCACTTCTTTCAAGACCTGAGGGTGAAGTCCATCTGGACCTGGGGATTGGTCAGCCCGCAGCCTGTTGTTCTAAGAACCATCCCGAAAACAATCTATGAACTCCTCATCTATGCTACCTTTGCCCATTTGATTTTTTCAGCCTATATATAGATTAAAGTCCCCCAGGATTATTGCTGTACCTTTCTGACAAGCTCCCATTATCTCTTCTTTTATACTCTGTTCTACTGTATAGTTACAATTAGGGGATCTGTACATCATTCCCACAAGTGACTTCTTGTCATACTTCTTATCATTCCTCATCTCAACCCAAACCATTTCTACGTCCTGGTTTCCTCAACCTCATCCCTCTCTAATGTGCTAATACCATCGTTAATTAACAGAGCCACCCCTCCACTTTTTCCTAACTTCCTGTCCTTCCTAAATGTCACAAACCCTTCAATATTCAAGTTCCAATCTATGTCACCCTGTAGCCATGTCTTTGTAATGGTTATCGGTTGGTATTTAGTTATTTCTATTTGTGCTATTAGTTCATCTGTTTTATTTCGAATGTTATGTGCATTTAGGTACAGCCTTTAGGTTTGTCCTTTTATTATTTTTGTAGCGCCTAGCCTTATCTGCTGACTTACTCTTTGACTGTACTCTGTCCCTTCCTGTCACACTTTGTTTATCATTTCCCATATTCATACCTCTCTTGCCTTGTCTCTACTCTTTGTTTTACCACATCTTCCCAAATTTGATCCCTTGCCCCAGTATTCAGTTTAAATTCCCCTCTACTTCCCTAGTTAGGCTGCTTGCAAGGACACCAGCCCCAGCACGGTTCAGATGTAGACCGTCCCAATGGTACAGATCCCACTTTCCCCAATACTGGTGCTAGTGCCCCACAAGCTGGAACCCAGCTCTCCCACACCAGCCTTTGGGCCATGCATTCATTCCTCTGATCTTATTTGTCCTATACCAATTTGCACGTGGCTCAGGTAATAATCCAGAAATTATTACCTTTGAGGTTGTGCTTCTTAATTTGATGCCTAGCTCATCATACTGACTATGCAGAGCCTCCTACCTTATCCTGCCTCGGTCGTTGGTATCTGCATGGACCACGACTACTGGATCCTCTCCAGCCCTGAGCGGATGCCTCGAACCCTGGCACCAGGCAGGCAACAAAGCTGTCTGGACTCTCTCTCTTTGCTACAGAGAACAGTGTCAATCCCCCTTACTATACTGTCCCCCAATACCACCACATTACTTTTTGCTCTCTCCACTTGGATGTCTTCCTGTACGAACGTGCCATGGTCAGTTTGCTCTTTCACCCTGCAGCCCCCACTCTCAGCTGAGAGAACTTCAAATCTGTTGGACAATTGCAGAGACTCTCTGTCCTGCCCTCTGGGTCCCCTTACCTCCCTCACTCACATTCACACCCTCACTCAGTCACACCCTCACTCACAGTCACACCCTCACTCACAGTCACACCCTCCTGCCCCTGGCCAGTGACCAAGTCAGAAGACCCTATCCTAAGTGGTGTGACTGCCTCCTGGTATAAAGCATCCAGGTAACTTTCCCCCTCCCTGATGTGTCACAGTGTTTGCAGATCAGCCTCCAGCTCAATGACTCTGAGCCAGAGTCCCTCAAGCTGCAAACACTTACTACAGAAGTGTTTACCCTGGATCACAGTGTTAT
This sequence comes from Carcharodon carcharias, assembly GCF_017639515.1. Lineage (NCBI taxonomy): Eukaryota > Metazoa > Chordata > Chondrichthyes > Lamniformes > Lamnidae > Carcharodon > Carcharodon carcharias. Next base: position 458,231 of record NW_024470685.1, read on the forward strand.
CCAGGAGCTCCCACATGCTGCAGCCTTGACATGTCACCTGTCCTGCCATCCTTAATGTGTTTTAATAATTACTTCATTATATTAATCACTTTTATATTTATGTTGCTTTCTTATATATTTGATTAACTTTACCACCAAACTGGGTACTATTTTAAACGTTAGGGATAGAATAGATACTCACCAAACATCTAGCTTCTTTCCCTGTGGCAGAGCAAGAATCGATTTCTGTGGGGTCTGAAAGATAGAAAGAGGAAACAAACGCATCACTCCCATCCCCACCAATTCCAAGTCTTCACTCAGTTAGTGAGCTGCACTCCTATTGCCCCTTTGACTCTATGCTGCTCTGTACAATTGCATTCTCGTCCTTTTTTTCCCTCTGGTCTTTCTCATTCTTCAGTGCCTTGGTGGGGAGGTAGTGGCTGCCGGACGAGTAATCCAGAGACCCAAGGTAATGCTCCGGTGACCGGGGTTCAAACTCCACTCAGCACATGGTGAAATTTGAGTTCAATGGGTATCTGGAATAAAAGTCTAATGATGACTGTGAAACCAATGTCGATTGTCAGAAAAACCCATCTTATTCACTAATGTCTTTTCGGGAAAGAAACTGCCACCCATATCTGGTCTGGCCTACATGTGACTCCAGACCCACAGCAATGTGCTTGACTCTTAAGTGCAACCCACTCAGTTGTATCAAACCACTAAAAAGTCTAAAAAGAATGGAATCAGACCACCTGGTATCTACCTAGGCACCGGAAACGACAACGGGAAACTCGGCCTTGTTGATCCTGCAAAGTCCTCCTTACTAACATCTGGTGGCTAGTGCCAAAATTGGCTGTATTGTCTCTCAAACTAGCGACAGCCTGACATAGCCATACTCATTGAAGCACACCTGCATATGTCTTCACATCGAGGATACCCTCCATCGTGTTGTGTCGCACTACCACAGTACTAAATGGGATAGAGTTCGAGCAGATCTAACAACTCAAGACTGGGCATCCATGAGACGCTGTGGGTCATCAGCAGCAGCAGAATTGTACTCAAACACAATCTGTCACCTCATGGCCTGGCATATCCCCCACTCCCATTACCACCAAGCCAGGGGATCAACTCTGGTTCAGTGAGTGCAGGGGGGCATGTCAGGAGCCGCACCAGGCATACCTAAAAATGAGGTGTCAACCTGGTGAAGCTATAACACAGGACTACTTGCGTGCTCAGTAACATAAGCAGCAAGTGATATACAGAGCTAATCGATTCTATAAACAACCGGTCAGATCTAAGCCCTGCAGTCCTGCCACATCCAGTCGTCAACTGTGGTGAACAATTAAACAACTCACTGGAGGAGGAGGCTCCACAAATATCCCCATCCTCAATAATGGAAGAGTCCCACACATCAGTTCAAAAAATAAGGCTGAAGCATTTGCAACAGTCTTCAGCCAGAAGTGCTGAGTGGATGATTTATCTCGGCCTCCGGAGGTTCTCCGCATCACAGATCTTCAGCCAATTCGATTCACTCCGCATGATATCAAGAAACAGCTGAAGGTACTGGATTCCACTCCACACTCCTTCAGATCTGCTCTCATCACTCCTCTCCTCAAAAAAAAAACCTTAACCTCTCCATCCTGGCAAACTGCCACCATATCCGCAACCTCCCTTTCCCCCACATATGCAGCCTCCCAAACCTGTACTAATCTTTCTCAGAACTCCATGTTTGAATCCCACTAATCAGGTTCTACCCCTGACACAGTACCAGAGTGGATCTTATCAAAGTCAATTTTGCTTATTTTCTATGTGACTGTGACCAAAGTAAATTGGCTTCCCTTGCCCTTCTTGATCTGTGTGTAGCTTATAACCCTGTTGATCTCTCAATCCTCTTCTACCCCCTCTCTATTATCATCCGGCTATGTGGGACTGATCTCGCCTGCTTCCATTCTTATTTATCTAATCATAGCCAGAGACTCATCGATAATGGCATTTCTTCTAGCTCCCACACAATTATCTCCAGTGTCCCCAAGGATCTGTTTCAGATCTCTAGCATCTGCACTATTTTGCTTTTATTATCCCCAAAGATCTATCCTTGGCCCCCTCCTATTTCTCATCTACACGCTGCCCGGCTTCATCTAATAACATAGTGTCAGTTTCCAAGTGTTTTCTGATGCCACCCAGCTTTGGCTCATCACCACCCTCTGCTGATCCTTCCACCGTCTTAAATTGTCAGGCTGCTTGTCCAACATCTGGCAGTGGATGAGCAGAAATTTGTTCCAATTAAATATCCGGAAGACTGAACACATTATTTTCAGTCGCCACCACAAAATCTGCTTGCTCGCCACCACCTGTACCCTTCTTCCTGACAGCCGTCTCAGGTTGAACCAGACTGTTTGCACCGTTATGTCATATTTGATCTTGAGATGAGCATTCATCCGCATATTCAAGCAATCACCAAGTTTCTCCCTATCAAAACCCCTCAAAATTTTCAACCCCTGTATTAAATTTCCCCTGAACTGTTTGTGCTCTGAGGAGGAGAATCCCAGCTGCTTTTGTGTGTCTGCATAACTCATGTCCCATATCCTTGGGGCCATTCTCGTAAATGTCTTTGCACCCTCTCCAAGATCTTGACCTCCTTCCTAAAGTGTGGGGCCCAGAATTGGTCACAATACTCTGGATGAGGCTTAAGCAGTGATACAAAAGGGTGAAGGATAACTACTTGTCTTGTATGCATTCTGTGCTTGTATTTGTAGAGCTAGGGATCCTGTATGGTCTTTTTTAATAACCTTTATTAATGTGTCCTGCCGCCTACAAAAATTTGTGTATGTAAGCCTTATAAGTCACTTTGATATAGAAATGGAGATCTCTCTGTTCCTGTAACCCCTTTCAAATTGTACCATTTAATTTCTATAGCCTCTCATTTTCCTTCCAAATGCAACGGTTGGTGTTACTTTTAAAAACTTGCCCAAGTTTTGCCCATTCAACAAGTGGTATTTGTTTTATCCAGGCGACTGCTGAAATTAATGAACTGGCAGAAGGATGCACAGCAGACATACTACAGTCCAGAATCAGGGGGGAGATAATGGAGCTAGTCCTTATGAAGTATCAAGGCAGGAACTGGTGTGGCCATATTAAAATTGAAGATGGACTTGCCGAAATGTTTCCAGTCTGCTTTACTGCTGACTCTAAGGATCGCATGAGCATTGATTTGCTTGTCCATGTTCAGAAAGTTAGTGGCCGTCTGGTTTTGTCTATTTATAGCCCATACTGGATCATTAATAAAACCTCCCGGGTCCTACAGTATCGTGCAGAAGATGTACATGTGAAACATCCAGCTGACTTCCGTGATGTTGTTCTCTTTTCCTTCAAACGGAAAAATATTTTCAGCAAAAATAAGGTATGTATCATTCCTTTTGGATATTTCCAGGTTGACAGTAAAAAGGAGGTAACTCCATTTGTTGACATAGGGAGCAGTCATCAGAGTTTAAAAAGAGAAAATGCCACGGAGGGGTGAACAGGATGGTGCATTTTACTAACTTCAGTTAAATCTCATAAATTTTCTTAAGCGCGCAGCTTCACCATTGAGTATCTCCTCCTTTCTGTTCAACTTTTCTTTCCGTATGCACAAGTAAAATAAATATTAACGCACTAGCCTTATTATAACACATTAAAATATGAAATGGATGAGGTTATTAGGATGAGGTTATTAAAAGACATCATATAGAGTAGAAGGGAGGCAAAGTGTTTTGTAGCTGGAGCAAATCATTGGAGCTTGTTACAGGGTCTAGAAACATCCTTTTTATTCATGTATTCATCTATGTTGTCTTTTTTAATTTCTGCTGTTAACTAGCACTGTTGGAGGATGAGGTAACAGTGAGTGTGCTAAATGATTTTGGAATTATGGCATTCGGCAGGTATGCAAGTGCTGGAAGTGTTGCTGTAGGATTAAAGTTTTTTTAATTACATTTCTGAAACACTGTAATAACCATAGCTACAGTGACACGCTGTTCCACATTCTGGTGCCCCAGCCCCATTCAAGGTCCAATAACTGTAACAGCATTGATAGCCTGTCATTCCAAACTAATGATGGATTTTCCTCTTGAGGGGAACAGAATGCTGAGATATAGAACCACAATGGTAGGGTACAGGTCTAAAGAATTTACGCTCGAGTCACCCTTGAATATTGTCTGTAATCCTGGTCAGCTGGACAAGGATGAAGCATTCCAGCCCAAGAGGTGGTGCAAGAAAGCTCCACAAACAGATCACAAGCATCAGTGATCTGGTGCAACATTGGAAAATGTAGAGCTTTGCAGCTTTGAAAAGAGAACTGGGAGGGGACCCCAGGGCGATGTCATTTATTCATAGTAAAGGAAAATCTAAAATACTAATTCAAATGAAAACATAATCGGGCATGAGGACAACCTTCCAAGGAGCTGAAAGAAGGTTTGAAAGTATTCCTCGTGTTGTGTGCCAACAGATGTTAAAGACTTACGGGTAGAGTAGTTACAATCGAAAGTCACTGAAGGAAATGCTTGAGGCTGTGAGGGGTAAAGAGGCCCTTGCTTTCTCAATGAGCTAGATGTGATTAAATGGCCTATTCTGCATGTTGGTTTTGTGCTCTCTCTATTCTAAAGACCATCAATATCCAATCCTTTTGAATGCCTGATCACCTACCTGTCTTGCCCCTCAACAAACGTAGACAGTACTTATGGAGAATTTGTCAACCTATATACCTTCTAGATGACTAAAGTGGTTTAGGTAACGTGCAATTGTATTTTATATATTTGCTGCTGCAGAATATAAGGTTTCAAAAGACACAGTAAAAACAGATTTTTAAAAATTATACTATTTTTGTTTGTGAAATAAAAATAGTATCAAAAACTTCAACTCTTCACTCTCTTCAAATAATACCAATATTCCTATGCCCAGCTCAGAGGTCAGAGCCTTTGTAATTTGCTGCCAGAATCTCATATTCCACTGCACCGCATCGCTCATCAGGTCATGATTCGAAAATGTAGAAAATAAATAAGGGCTAAAGTGCCTGAAATTGGGCAGGATTTGAATCAGGCTCCATTGGTAACCAAATATGTGTGTTAATTTGTTATATACTTATTTTTGTCAATCATTTGATTTGCCATGAAAGCTTTTGAGTTGATGATCCTGAAGTATTGTGTTAGAGAAATATATTTTGATTTTTTTTTTGATTTACAGATTCAGCTGTGTGTATCCACCAGCAGCTGGTCCAATGGTTTCTCATTAGACACTGTGGGAAGTTATGGCTGTGTCAAATGTCCTGCAAAGAATATGGGATATTTGGTGAGTTTTCTCAAAGTGCAGTTTGGATGTTTTTAAGAGCAGATACTGAACAGGAGTGCAGTTATGGTCTAAAATTTACTGTATAAACCCAGAGTCAAGTCTCTCCGAAGTATCTATCGCTACAGTGTCTAGTTGAGTAACATAATCACTGCATTTTATTTCAAGATGAAGTACTTGAGTTTTATACTCAAAGCATTACAGGCCTAGTAACAGTAACCAAATTTACAACCATCCAGTTTGACCCAAAGTGCTGCCAACTGTACATAGACTGTGTAATATATGTCTACCCGGCTCTGCTGAATTAACTTTAACCTCAGTGTATAACCAGCCTCTACCACAATAACATCACTTCTCCACTTCACGCACCAACCAACCATGTCACCCCACAACTAATGTTGTGCTGAAGTACCATAACAAAACAGTGCTGTACTTTGTTCTCAAATGTAGAAAGGAAGGGCTCAGCTTAAACCTAGGCTTTGGGGTAGTGTTTTTATCTCTACTGATCAGTGCTGTTTCTTTAAATGCTTTTGTAGCTGATTCAGTTATCAATATCATTCTGGTGTATTTGTAGAGCTGGTACTCTGATTAATAAGAGGAACACGAGAACTTAGGAGCAGGAGGAGACCATTTAGCCCCTCAAGCTGTTTAGCCATTCTGTGAAATCACAGCTGAACTGCGACCCGAATTCCATATACTTGCCTTGCTGCTTATCCCATAATACCTTTGGTTTACAGAAATATTAAATCTCATATTTTAAATTAGCAGTTGCTCAAGCATCAATTGCCACTTTCAGAAGAGAGTTCCAAACTCCTTTTGCTCTTTGTTGTTTCCTAATTTTACTCCTGAAAGGTCTGACTCTAATGTTTAGACTACATCCCTGGTCTTAAACTCCCCAACCAGTGGAAATAATTTCTCTCTCTTTACCCTATCTGTTCCCCTTAATATCTTCAAAACGTTGATCAAATCACCTCTTAAACTTCGGGGAATATGTCTGTAGTTTGTGTAATCTCTGCTTGATATTTAATCCCTTGAGTCCAGATATTATTCTGGTAAACCCACACTACACTCCCTCCAGGGCCAGTATATTCTTCCTAAGGTGTGGTGTGCAGAATGTTCACAGTTCTCCAGGTGTGAGCTAACTAGGGCTTTGTATAGCTGAAACATGACTTCTACCCCCTTGCATTCAAACCCTCTAGATAAGAAGGACAGCATTCCATTAACCTTTTTGATTATTTTCTGTATCTGTTTACTTACAATCACATTTAATGATCTGGGTACCTGGACTTTGGAAACTTATTCATGTGTGCAGGATGCCTACAAGGTAGGTAGTCCATACTGTAAATACTGTTAATAACTAATTTATTTTTGAAATCACAGATTGGAGTTACCATTAAGATGAGCAGTTTCAACATGACCAAGGTTGTTACCCTAACTCCATTCTACACTTTGGTTAACAAGTCTTCCTACGAATTGGAAGTTGGAGAAGATCAGCCGATTGACCAATTAGACAATGAGAAATGGGTTTATATTTCAGCAGCAGAGGTATAGTATTGGGTTTTAGTTTTGAAATATGCCTGTGAAAAGATCCATTTGCTCCTGTGGGTTTATCATCAGTAATGCAAATATAATTACTGCACAAGAATTTATCACATTTTTAATGCATCCGGATTTTGATGTTAGGAACAATTTACGCTATGCCATTTGCTTTAAATGTTAATAAAATCTGCTAATTATTCTAAGAAGAAATGGGTCAATGGTAAAGTAGAAACACAAAGCACACAGGAGACTGAAATGTCTAGGATATTGTTTTTTTACTGCACAGCATTTATCCGAGCCTATACAGAGAACCTCTTCATTCTACTCTCAGCCTAATGTTTCCTGTGGAATCCTCCCCAAATATTTGATAATTTCTCTAAAATGTTATCTTCACTGGATTCTGAATCTAATTCATTTGGTGATTTTTTTTTCTAAGCATGAAGCACTGGTTGTTCACAGAAGTGACTCTGATGCTCCTTCCCATTTTCTTTACTGGAAAACAATCTCATCTGATTTTCTACATTTAAATAACTGATTCTGAGCAAAACAACAGTCTACTTAAATATCTGCATACTCGTGCAGATCCCTCCATGAGAGCATTATTTAATGTGAGTGTTTAGGGCAATGTCATACATCTTGGGCAAGGAGCTTATAATCAAGTGTTGTATATGATTAAGGATTGTATCCCCAGTTAAGCTATTTCTTCACTGAGCACTTGAGCACTTTTATATTCAGTTACCACACGTGCAGGACCCAGTCTTGTAACTGGTGACATGTCACATCTCAAATGAAAAGGTAATATCAGAATTTGTATTGCAGTTCAAAATCATTTGTACTTGTCTATTTTCAGGTTTTGAATTTGAATAACAGGCAGGGTTATTGTAGTGTGATGTGTGTGCTTAGATATTCACATATAATCATGTGAATTGGTAAATGTTATTGAATGAGGTTTATTAGCAATATTTCTGTTCTTGAGTTGGATATTTGTTTAGTTTTTCCAGCAAGTTTGTGCTCTCTTACATTGTTTCTTACTGTTACACAATTATGTTAACGTTATGGCACAAGAATTCAATATGAAAGTTTTATTTGTTTTCATTATTTTATAAAGTCGACATGAATATCTAGTAAATTTGGCAGACCGATACTGATTCTTAATAGTTTCTTAATGTTGCAGCTCTTTTTGATTGGAGCAAATTATTTTTGGCTGTGTTGCACCTGGAATTCTGTCAACCATTTTAATTCTGTTTTTTAGCTTTGCATCCATTAAGTAACCAGTTCCTCACGTTTAACTGTCTTAGGAGCCCATTGCTAAAATTTCTTTAATTTTATTCCAGTGTCTTCCTTTCTGGCCAGAAACAACATCAAACAAGCTTTGTGTCCGAGTGGTTGGTTCTGAACTGTCATCAAAATCTTTCTTCTATAATAAACAAGACAATGGCACATTGTTGAGTCTTGACCATGTGGTAAGTTCAAGTGCTTTGTTTTGTTTATGTTCTCTTTGATGATGGCAGACGTTGGATCTCAATTTGGAACCAAATGTGGAAGGGAGGTTGACTATTGTCTTCTCTGCCGTGAGTAAACTGCCAAGTTGGAAGCTCATTATCTTCCTGTGGGGACAGTGGGAGGCACAAAAGTGGAGGCAAGAAATTAAACATTTTTCGGAACAAGGATGGGTCATTTGGCCCAACAAGCTGTCCCTTTCTTATTGATCGAGCCCAACCATCTGCCTTTTATATCTATTCTTTCAACCTTCTTTGTCCAGAAACTTGTCAAATTGCATCTAGAATATATTTATACAAGAACTTTATTAATGTGTTCAGTCTGTTACTCGAACACAAGACAGCTTCATTAACCTACCTTTTTTAAATTGGTGAAATGAGGAGAGACCACAGTATTGGGCCTCCAGACTCTGCAAGAACCTGTTCAGCTGATTTCAGTTATGAGGCTAATAGTGTCCAAGGCAAAACTCATTTTCTCTGTGCTTTATTGAAAGGGGCAGATTGATCGATCATTTAGATGGAAGCTGAAGGGTGCTGTTCTTTGTCTATCTGAATGATATTTGAGGAAAATTTTGATGACTAAGTGGCAGCATGTCTTGTGGTCCTTCAGCCGCATGTTGAAAGCTGTGGTTCATACACAGTGAACTCTGCAGGGTGTAAGGAAATTTTACAGCTCCCACCGCTGCTCTCCTAGTTCAACATATCCTGCCTGGTGGAGCAACATTCGGACAGGTGTTAGACTTATTTGGATATGTGGCAGAGAGCTGAGGGGCGTTGGGGGAGTGGTGTTAGAGAGGGGCATGGGGAGAGGGAGTACATCAGAAGTCCAGAGGCAGCCAGGTTAGAGATATGGCTGCACCTGGGAACCGTATCTTAGTGGTTATGTTACTGGACCAGTAATCAATCCTGAGGCCTGGTCTAATGCTCTGGAGACATGAATTCGAATCCTACCGTAAATGTTGGAATATAAAATCTAGTAATTAATAAGTCCGCAATGAAAAGCTACTCTCAGTAATGATGACCATAAAACTACCAGATTACCCGTAAAAATCCATCCGTAATGACCTTCAGGGGAAGAAATCTGCCATCCTAATCCAGCCTAGCCTATGTGTGACCCCAGACCCATAGTAATATGTTTACCTTTTAACTGTCCTCTCAAATGGCAGAGCAAGCCACTCAGTTGTATCACTACAGAATAAAGGTGGACAGATCATGTGACATCAGCATAGGCATCGGAAATGCCAAGGGGACCCAGCCCTGTTGACGGTGCAGTGTCCTCCTCACCAATATCTGGGGACTTTTGCCAAAATTAGGAGAGCTGCCCCACAGACTAGTCAGATTCCAGCCTGACATAATCTTACTCACTGAATCATAAGTTACAGCCAATGCCCCAGGAGTCACCACCACCACTCCTGGGTATGTCCTGCCCCCACAGTCAGGAGGCAGTGGCCCTGGGAGCCTCAACAATGACTCAGAACTCCATGAAGTCTCATGGCATCAAGTCAACACAGGCAAGGAAAGCTCCTACTGAATATCACCTACCACCCTCCCTCAGCTGATGAATCAGTGCTCCTCCACGTTGAACACCACTTAAAAGAAGCACTGAAGTTAGCAAGGAAACAGAATGTACCCTGGGTGGGGGACTTCAATGTCCATCAGCAAGAGTGGCTCAATAGCATCACAAGTGACCAAGTTGGCTGAACACTGAAGGATGTATCTGCCAGACTGGGCTCGTGACAGGTAGTGAGGGAACCGATAAGAAGGAAAAAACTTAGACTGGTTCTCACAAACCTACCTGTCGCAGGTATATTTGTTCTTGACAGTGTTGTCAGGAGTGACCACTGTGCTGTCCTTGTGGAGACGAAAACCTGTCTTCACACTGCAGATACCCTCCATGTTAAGTGACACTACCACTGTGCTAAATGGGATAGATTCAGAACAGACCTAGCAGCTAAAAACTGAGCATCCATGAGGTAATATGGGCTGTAGCAGAATTATGTTCAACCACAATCTCTAACCTCATGGCTTGGCATATCCCTCACCATTACCATCCTTACAATACAGGAGCACATGCCAGGGACAGCACCAGGCTTACCTAAAAATGAGGTGTCAGCCTGGTGAAGCTACAGCATGGGACTACATGCCTGCTAAACAGTGGCAGCAGCATGCAGTAGACAGAGATAAACAACCTCACATCCAAAGGATTGGACCAAAGCTTTCCATTATTGCCATATCCAGTCATGTAAGGTGGTGGATAATTGAATTGCTTTCGGGAGGAGGAGTCTCCACAAACATCCCCAACCTCAGTGATGGGGGACCCCAGCACTTCAGTGCAAAAGATAAGACTGAAGCATTTGCAACCATCTTCAACCAGAAGTGCGGATTGGGTGATGCATCTCAGCCTCCTCTGGAAGTTCCCAGTACCATAGATGCCAGTCTTCAGCCAATTCGATGCACTCCACGTGATATCAAGGAATAGCTAAAGGCACTGGTTAGAGAAAAGGCTGTTGGCCCTGACAACATACATACATACAAACGTACGTACATATGTACATACAAACATACATACATACATACATACGTACGTACGAAATAGGAGCAGGAGTAGGCAGCTCGGCCTGTCGAGCCTGCTCTGCCATTCAATAAGATCATAGCTGATCTGGTTGTAATCACAGCTCCACATTCCCACATACCCTCGATAAGCTTTAACCCCCTTGTTTATCAAGGATCTATCCAGCTCTGCCTTAAAAATATTCCAATATTCTGCTTCCATTGCCTTTTGAGGAAGAGAGTTCCAAAAACTCACTACCCACTGGGAGAAAAAAATTCTCATCATCTTTGTTCTAAATGGGTAACAGCTTATTTTTCAACAGTGACCCCGAGTTCTAGATTCTCCAACAAGAGCAAACATCCTCTCCACATTCACCCTGTCAAGGTCCCTCAGGATCTTGTATGTTTCAATCAAGTCACTCCTTACTCTTCTAAACTCTGGCAGATAAAAGCCCAGCCTGTTCAATCTTTCCTCAAAAGCCAACCCTCCCATTGCAGATGTATATCCAATAAACCTTCTCTAAACTGCTTCCAATACATTTACAACAATCCTTCAATAAGGAGACCAATACTGTACATGGTACTCCAGATGTGGTCTCACCAAAGCCCTCTATAACATTCTGGCGGTAGTACTGAAGACCTGTGCTCCTAACCTGGCTGCGTCCTTAGCCAAGCTATTCCAGCTTCACTATAACACAGCCATCTACCTGACAATGTGGAAAATTGCCCAGGTGTATCCTGTCCACAAAACAGGACAAATCCAGTCAGACCTCATCCACTTTTCTCAATCATCAGCAAAGTGATGGAAGATGTCGTCGACTGTGCTATCAAGCAGCACTTAAACAGCAATAACTTGCTTATTGATGCTCAGTTTGGGTTCTGCCAGAGCTACTCGGCTCATGATTTCATTACAGTCCTGGTCCAAACATGGATAAAAGAACTGAATTCCAGAGGTGAGAGTGACTGCCATTGATATTAAGACAGCATTTGACCTAATGTTGCATCAAGGAGCTCTAGCCAGACAGGAAAGCTCTCCACTGGGGAGTCATAGCTAACATAAAGGAAGATGTTGTTGGAGATCAATCATCTCAGTCCCAGGACATCACAGCAAGAGTTCCTCGGGGTAGTGTCCTCAGAGCAAACATCTTCAGCTGCTTCAGTAAACTTCCCTCCAGTATGAAGTCAGAAGTGGGCATGTTCACTGATGATTGCACAGCACCATTGTTCAGTACCATTCACAGCTCTTCAGACACAGAAGCAGTCCATGTCCACTTGCAGCAAGACCTGGATAACGTTCAGGTTTGGGCTGATAAGTGGCAAGTGACAGTCCATACCACACAAGTGTCAGGCAACGGCCGTTTCTAACCAAGGAGAGTTTTACCATCTCTCCTTGATGTTCAGTGATATTACCATTGCTGAACCACTGCCATCAACATTCTGGGGGATATCATTGACCAGAAACTGGACTGGACCAGTCATATAAACATTGTGGCTACAAGAGCAGATCAGAGGCTGGGAATTGAGAAGTGAGTAACTCACCTGACTCCCCGACTCCTTCAACAGCACCTTCTAAACCTCCAAACTCTACCATCTAGAAGGGCCAGGGAATCAGATACATGGGAACACCACCACCAGTAGATCCCCTCCAAGTCACTCACCATCCTGACTTGGAAATATATCACCGTTCTTTCACTGTCGCTGGATCAAAATCCTGGAACTCCCTCCCTAACAGCACTGTGGGTGTACCTACACCACATGGACTGCAGCGGTTCAAGAAGGCAGCTCACCACCACCTTCTCAAGGGCGATTAGCAATGGGCAAGAAATGCTTGTCTTGTCAGTGATGCCCACTTTCCAAAAACAATTTTTTTAAAAATCTGCAAGGGAGCACTGAGGTCTAATGCTTCAGGTCAGAAGGGTTGTGCAAAAGAAGAGCTTTGTGGATTCAAGGATCTCAAACTTAATGCTTTGGGAGTTTTGAGAAGAATGGCTGTCGTGATGGGGGAGTGAGATTTGGTGACAGGACATGGGCTGCAGATTTCTAAACATCTGTACTCCAAGTTGTCATTAAAAAACACCAGAGCCAGACAGAATCTGTGATCTCTGTGCCCGTGGCAGTGCCATTAAAGACCAAAGAAATGCGAGACTTGCACCACCACTGATTGGGCTGATTCTCCTTGTAGAATAGTCACCTGAGCGTTCAGCAACTCAGCTACCCAAATGCACTGAGAGCGCATTCTTCCTAAAAGATTGCTTGTGCCACTTAGAATGGATGCAATTTCTAAGCACCAAAGGAAGTGCTGCTTGGATTATGATCAGCAAATGTTGAAAGGTGGCAGAAAAGATAACCCAACTTAGAAATAATGAATAAATGCACATGATTTTAGAATAGTGTTTATGTACATTATCGCTTAAAGTTGGAAGAAGACATTGCATTATCACACCATTGTTCCCTAGAGAGAGAGGGATTCAGGCTTATTTAGGCCATAACGATTTCTTCCACCCCGGATGCTCAGGGTGAGCAGAGAGACTGGCTACAACAGGGGCAAACGTAGTGCTGCATATTCTCCTAAATGACCTCTGACAGAAGAGGAGGACGTGTTCATCAACAATAACTTACATTTACTTCGGGGTTATAACACAGTAAATGTTGCCAGAGGATGGCAAGCAATAAGAGGGGAATGAAGGCATGGTCACAGATATAGGCTTTGAGGGGGCTTTAATATTTGGGCAGAGCGGTAGCAAGGATTAGTTTTGGAATAGAAAATACCTGAAGGCTGGGCCACTGATTAAATGGAAAAGGGAGGTTGGGCTGGAGTAGCAATGCCAGGGAGGCCAGATTCCAGATTGGAGGATGCCAATTAGTTATAGGAGGCTATGGAAGTAGGGATGAGTGAGGCCGGAGGAGTTGTAGAAGGCAGTAGGAGTGAGAATCTAGTCGGTTGTAGAAGCAGGATTGAGTGAAGCTGTTGAAAGATTTTTGAATGAGTTTGTGTTTGGCGGTGGTAAAACTAAGATGCATAAATTCATGTAGCATTGAATATAAGCATTTTGGAGCCATTTTTACCATCTTAAAGTTGCCTGCCATCTGTTCAGGTGTGCTTTTTACATAAATGCCACTATTGATTTTTCAATGTATTCAGCATGTTACTTTAAAATTGCTGTATTCTCTCCTCATTTCAGTAGATTAGTGCCATAGATGTAGAGCTCGAGCTATATTTTGCCCAGCTCTGTTGTGTCAGGAAGGCAGCCAAGTTGGAGATGGCACACTTAGAGTGCTCTGATTCCAAAATCCTGTTTGTGCCACCTAAATGACTCTCTTTTGTGGTAACAATTTCCAAAGACCAAAGGAAATGGCTGTTTGGATTGTTATGATCAGTAAATGTTTATGGATGGCAGAAAATAATAACTAGCTTAGAAATAAGTGAATAATAATGAAAATAGAAAGTGAACTTAAAAATGCATCTAATTTTGAGCAGTTGAATTGTAGAGAAGAGCGGACAAAACTCCTGATCTATAACAAAGCAGAATTAATAAACATAATTAAATTTAATCAAAATTCCTAATAATAATTTGCAAGTAAAAGGAATAAAAATTGCAAAGGATGGCACTTAACATCACACACATCTCTCTCTCAATACACAGCTGGTGTTATGCAAAATGGACAAAGAAATTTGGCGTTTCATTCTCATGTTTTTAATATGATCAAGTTCCCCTGTATAAAATCTCTGCAGCAACTAATTTGGCCATAAGGAAATTACAAATCTATTGCTAATGTTGTTTTGCAATGATATGTTTCAGATTCCAATTATGAGTAGAACTGTTAGTTGATCTTATGCATTTTTTTGCTTTGGCAGTGTGGTGGAGTTATAGTGGATGTGAATGTTGCAGATCATGCCACAGTGATCACTTTTACTGACTATTATGATGGTTCTGCACCTGCCCTACTCATTAATCACACAACGGCAGTGAAGTTTCGCTTCAAGCAAAGGTATGTGAAATCCCCATAGCAGCTCTTAACTGAATCAGTTTGCAAGTTGCACCAACAGGGATGCAATGCATGACCAGTTAATAATTTGTTATTTGTTGATGTTTTACAGAAGAATCTTAGCCAGGGCATTTGAATGCTCCTGTTTTAATGTTGGCATGAGATCTTTTATATCCACCCTTTAGCCCGAGAGAATCTGAGGTGCATTCAAGGAGATTGATTACATGTCTGAACAGATAGCTTCGAAGTAATGTTTCATCTGAAAAACAGCATTTATGACAATTTGATACTCCCCTGTTTTGTGTTGCAGTATCAGTCTAGGTTGTGCCTAAGTCCTGGATGGGGCTTCAATGCCAAAGTGCATTTCAAATGGAAAGAAAGTACTTTCTCTTAAAAGTAAACCAATGTTATTCTCTCATATAATCCCACCTATCTATGATCTTAATGTGTTATTTATATGATACCTGTACATTTAATGAATCCATCACACTTTGTTACAGATAAAAAACTAGCTTGGCTCACTGGTAATTCTCTTGTTTGAGTTAGAAGGTTCTGGCTTCACTTCCATAGACTTGAGCACATAATCTAGGCTGATGCTGAGGGAATGTTACACTCACTGAGGTCCTGCCTTTCGGGGTAGATATTTATGTGAAGCCCTGTCACCCGCCTCTCCCACACACCCCCTCAGGGAGACATAAAGACCCCATGGTCCTATTCGAAGATGAGCGTGATGGTCCCCTGGTAATAATAAAAATACTGTGGATGCTGCCAGTCTGTAATAGAAACAGAAAGTGCCAGAAATACTCAGCAGATTTGGCAACATCTGTGGACAAAAAAACAGAGCTAACATTTCAAGTTGAATACGACTCTTCAGTCTGTTAGTTACAACAGAATTGTTACAAAATGTGTCACAATGACTAGTTTATTGTTACCTGAGACCTAAGGTGTACTTTTGTTGCTGTATATTACAGGTATGCTGAGCTTTAGAATTTTGACAGCATGTAAGATGTTATTACCATTTTGCACAAGTAGTGATTTTTAAAAATATAAGTTTTTGTATCTTATATATTTAACTAAACAATACAGGGTAATATGCTAGCTTTTTCACACTTTGAATTTCTGCATAGGCTAAGCAATTGTAATGGAAAAGATACGTACAGGAGTTAGTTTCTGTGAATGCACTTCTATTGTGGCCCAGGGATAATATTACTGCTAAATGAAATGTCTTGTTCACGAATAGTTTATACTCTTCTCACTGCCCTTTAATCCTTTCCTACCCTACAGTGGATTACAGGATGAGTTGATACTTGATCCAGGACAGGCTCGATTATTTGCATGGACTGATCCTACTGGTATCAGGAAACTTAACTGGGGCTGTGTCTGGAAAACAGGAGAACTTGACTTGTTAAAGGTACATAGATATCATCTGTAAAAACAGAAAGAGCTCTTAAGAAAGAAAAGTCAACCTGCAGTGGAACCTGGTTGACTGCAAAGCAGTTAGCAATCGATGAACTGTATGTAAGTAATTGCCTGAATGTTGGGTGATTACTAAGAGCTGGAAGTTGACTGAGCAGTTGTAATTTGGGCATGACTCAGAAGGTGGAGTGGATCGTAATTGGTGAGAACTAGAGCATTTGGTCAGTGACAGTTTGGTACAGAGGTAGGAGGTGGTGGTGTTAGGCCAAGTGAATTAGTTACATGAAACAATATTTAAATATATTAAACAAGGTTACAGAGGGAGGAGGTGGTGGTGTTAGGCCAAGTGAATTAGTTACATGAAACAATATTTAAATATATTAAACAAGGTTAGATTGAGATGGCTGCCAAGGTGGTATGCTACGTATGCAGTATGTGGAAGATTGTGATGATAAGGATAATTCCAGGCAACCATATTTGCATTTAGTGCCTGCAGTTTGGGGAATTTCAGCTCAGAGTTATGGATCTAGAGTCTGAGTTGCAGATATTGTGATGCATCAGGAAAGGGGGTTAGTTACTTGGATTTTTTTGACCCAAAAAGCAGTCAGACCTCTTAAGTGAAGCATTGGTTTAGATTTGATTAGAGTTCAAGGAGAGGCAGATGTGACAGTGATTAAGGTAGGCGAGGGCACAGCAGATGCAGTGAGCCAAAGGAAGCTGAGAGGAGTATAGAATGTACAGGGATGAAATCAAAAAGGAAATTAGCAAAGCAAAAAGAGGTCATGAAAGAGTATTGGCAAGCAAAATCAAGAACCACCCAAAAATGTTTAATCAATACATTAAGAGTGAGAGGATAACTAAGGAAAATGTAGGGCCCATAAAAGACCAAAAAGATTAAGTGTGTGGAGGCAGAGGATGTGGGTATGGTTCTTAATGAATATTTTGCATCTGTCTTCACAAAAGAGGGGGCAATGCAGACATTTTAGTTAAGGAGAAGTGTGAAGTATTGGATGTAATAAACATACAGAGAGAGGAAGTATTAAGGAGACCAACATCTTTGAAACTGGATAAATCACCAGGGCTGGATGAAATGTATCCCAGGCTGTTAAAAAAAGCCAGGGAGGAAATAGCTGAAGGTCTGAGCATCATTTTCCAATCCTCACGGGATATAGGTGTGGTACCGGAGATTTGGAGGACTGCTAATGTTGTACCCATGTCTAAAAAGGAAGCGATGGATGGACCGAATAATTATACACCAGTCTGACCGACCTCGGTAGTGGGCAAATTATTGGAATAAATTCTGGAGGACAGGATAAACTGTCACTTAGGCATGGATTAATCAAGGATATTCAGTGTAGATTTGTTAAGGGTAGGCTGTGTCTGGCTAACTTGATTGAATTTTGAGTGAGTAATGGGGAGGATTGATGAGGGCAATGCAGTTGATGTGATCTACGTGGATTTTAGCAAGGCTTTTGACAAGGTCTCACATAGCAAACTGGTTAAAAAAATAAAAGCCCATGAGATCTAGAGGAATGTAACAAGCTGGATACAAAATTGGCTCATTGGCAGAAAATAAAGGCTAATTGTTGATGAATGTTTTTGACTGGAAGGCTGTTTCCAGTGGGGTTCGGCAGGGCTCAGTACTAGCCCTACCTTTTGTGGTATGTATTCATAATTTAAATGTAAATGTAGGGGGAATGATCAAGAAGTTTTCACATAGCGCAAAAATTGGCCACGTGGTTGTTGGGAGGAGGATTGCTGTAAACTGCAGGAAGACATGAATGGACTGGTCATGTTGGCAGAAAAGTAGCAAATGGAATTCAACCCAGAGAAGTGTGAGGTGATGCATTTGGGGAGGTTAAACAAGGCAAAGGATTTCACAATAAATGGGAGGAGGATACTGAGTGGTGTAGAAGAAGTGAGAGACCTTGGAATGAACGTCGACAGATCCCCGAAGGTAGCAAGACGGGTTGATTAGGTGGTTAAGAAGGCATGTGGGATCCTTACATTTATTAGCCGAGGCATAGATCATAAGAGCAGGGAGGTTATGCCTGAACTATGCAAAACATTAGTTGGGCTACAACTTGAGTAGCGTGTGCAGTTCTGGTGACCTTTTTTTTACTTCATTCATGGGATGTGGGCATTGCTGGCTGGGCCAGCATTTGTTGCCCATCCCTAATTACCCATGAGAAGATGGCAGTGAGCTGCCTTCTTGAACCGCTGCAGTCCACTTGGCGTAGGTACAACTACAGTGCTGTTAGGGAGGGTGTTCCAGGATTCTGACCCAGTGACAGTGAAGCAACGGTGATATATTTCTAAGTCAGGATGGTGAGTGGCTGGGAGGGGAACTTCCAGGTGGTGGTGTTCCCATTTATCTACTGCCCTTGTCCTTCTAGATGGTAGTGGTTGTGGGTTTGGAAGGTGCTGTCTAAGGAGCCTTGGTGAATTCCTGCAGTGCATCTTGTAGATGGTACACACTGCTGCTACTGTGCGTCGGTGGTGGAGGGAGTGAATGTTTGTGGATGCTAATCTAATTTCCTGTTTAATACAGTCCCCTACCTTATCACTTCTGTTTGGAGGCCTGAAGACAACTCCCGCTATTGTTTTCTGCCCTGTTAACTCCACCTTCTTAGCTCACCCAGACTGATTCTACATCTAGATTTTCTGAGCCAATATCCTTTCTCACCATCGCACTGATTTCATCCTTAATTGACAACGCCATGCCACCTCCTTTTCACCTGTCCATCCTAAATATCGAGTACTTTTGGATATTTAGTTCCCAGCCTTGGTCACCCTGCTGTCATGTCTCCGTAATCGCAATCATATCGTACCAACTTACATCTGTTTGCCCTGTTAATTCGTCTACCTTATTGCGAATGCTGCATGCATTCAGATACAGTACCTTTAGACTTTTTAATATTTTTACACACCTTTTTTTTTACTATGGCCCTGTTTGCTGCTAACCCTTGTTTCCTCTGCCTTCCACTTTTGTTTTCTACTTTTCTGTCTTTCATTCCTATCTTTATTTCCCTCTCTGTCTGGCGGTCACCCATTCCCTTTCTGCCTGTGCACTCCTTACCTGCAGTGTAACCACCTCACTGTGCATGCTATCCACCAAGATCTCTTGAGCTTTAACAAGTATATATGAAGGAAATTAATGAAAGTAGTTATGTGGCCCCTTCAGATGCAGAGACAGGAAAAATTGTAATGCAGACAAAGGAATGTTAAACAAAAGATTTTGCATCCTCCTTGATGATAGAGAACACACACAACACACCAGAACTCTGGGGAACCAAGGATCTAATGAGAATGATGAACTTAAAGTAATTAATATTGGTAAAGTAATTAATATTAGTCAAGAAAGAGTACTGCAAAAATTAATAAGACTAAAAGCTGATGAACATCCTAGGTTGATGACCTGCTGCCTCGGGTTTTAGAAGAGGTGGATGCCAAGATTGTGGATGTACTGTGTCACCATAGAGACTGATAACCTTTAAAAGGACATGAATTTCCAAGTATAGATGTAGTATGTTTAAATTTTCAGAAGAAGTTTGCTAAGGTGTCATAGAAGAGGTTGTTACATAAGATTACATCTCATGGGGTGGCGGACAATATTAGCATGGTTAGATTAGGTTTAACATAAGATTACATCTCATGGGGTGGCGGACAATATTAGCATGGTTAGATTAGGTTTAACATAAGATTACATCTCATGGGGTGGCGGACAATATTAGCATGGTTAGATTAAGTTTAACATAAGATTACATCTCATGGGGTGGTGGACAATATTAGCATGGTTAGATTAGGTTTAACATAAGATTACATCTCATGGGGTGGCGGACAATATTAGCATGGTTAGATTAGGTTTAACATAAGATTACATCTCATGGGGTGGCGGACAATATTAGCATGGTTAGATTAGGTTTAACATAAGATTACATCTCATGGGGTGGCAGACAATATTAGCATGGTTAGATTAGGTTTAACATAAGATTACATTTTATGGGGTGGCGGACAATATTAGCATGGTTAGATTAGGTTTAACATAAGATTACATCTCATGGGGTGGTGGACAATATTAGCATGGTTAGATTAGGTTTACAGACACAAGACAGAATTAAATAAAGGGACATTTTCAGTTTGGCAGGGTGTAACTAGTGGAGTGTCACGAAGACCAGTGCTTGAGCTTCACCAGTTTATCCATTTCAATGAGTTTGATGGGAAAGATTGAGTGATATGGGCTGATACTCTGAGATTTAGAAGAATGAGAGGTGATCGCGTTGAAACTTCAAAAATTCTCCCAAGGCTTGACAAGATAAATACTGTTGTCAATGTCTTATTTAATTATATTATTAAGGTTTGATGGCATTTGCATTGTTAAACAGCTGATGGGCATTTGTACACCCATAAATGGGGATAGTTAATTTGACACTCAAAAGAGCATATGAATGGGGATAGCCTGAGTTAGTTTAATTTATTCTTTTTGTTGATTTGTTAATTCCTCCCCTTTTTGTTATTGGTTTATTTCAATAGAATATAAATGGGGATAGTTGAGACACTGGGTGTTAGAGTAGTGTTGACTGTGAACTAAGTCAAAAAATTCTGTCTAGCAAAGAAAGCAGCTGTGTCTTTGTTTTAACTTCAGCAGCCGGCGTGGATGTGGTTAAACAGCTGTGACTATTTCACTTGGCTGGGGAGTGTAGAACCAGGTGGCATAGTCTCAAGATAAGAGGTGGCTAGTTAGGCCTGAGATGAGAAACGGCATCACTCAGAGGGTTGTGTATCTTAGGAATTATCTACCCAGAGGGCTGTGAATGCTCCATCACTGAGCATATTCAAGACTGAAACTAATAGATTTTGAGCATTAAGCAAATCGAGGATATTGGGGGCAGAAAGTGGAGTTGAATGGTGGAACAGGCTCAATGAGTTGCTTGGCTTACTCCTCCTTCCATGTTCTTGACTTAATTACTGCTGTATTGTAGACTAACATTCCAGAGGTGGTGTGTTCATATCTCTGCCTGACTAGAATAAAATGTGAAATTAAAAGGCAGTTTTTTTTTTGTCATAAAACCCAACTCTCACTTGGGGAAGAAAACCTGTTGCCCTTACCTGGTCTAGCTTATATATGACTCCAATCCCACACCAACATGATTGACTCAGAACTGCTCTCTGAAGTGGCTTAGTAAGCTTACCAAAAATATCACAGTGGAGTGGTTCAAGAAGAAAGTCACCACTTTCGTTTCAGGGGAACTGGAGGTTGGCAATAAATGCTGACCTTGTCAGTTATGAGAACGTCTTGAGAATGAAAGAAGAGAAGTATTTCTAGGTTCAGGTGATTTGCATGATCCTGACATTCTGACCCGGAGTGTAGGAATCTCTCTTGGGAAGGCCTTGCACTCGGAAATGTGGGAGGAACCCAAACACTGGTTTGTTTACCATTGCACCTGCTCTGGGTGCTCGGGCTGTGCCTACATTAAAGGAAGAACGTGGATTTAACTGCAGAGAATAGACTTCACAAGTCTTTTTCCCTGTCCTTACCATGGTATCCTAATGCAAAGCAGTGGAAAGTTAGCTCCAATGTGTTCCCTTGTTTCTGTGTGGACTACTACTTCAAACAGCGTAACAACAAAAGCAAGAATGTTTAGCCAAGTGCTCTGCCCCAGCTATCTCATTGATAGAGTAACTTATATTTTCCAGGATCAGTTTGGACAGTTCCTTTGGGAACGCAACAATCAGATTCACTGGGTATCGTTCCTCGATGGGCGACAGCGTGTGTTGGTGTTCAGTGAAGATGTTGCCGTTATCTCTAAAGCACGACAGGCTGAGGACTTGAAACAGTTTGACAAAGGGGTTACAGTTTCACTTCATAGCCTTGGACTGTCACTCGTTAACAATGAAAGCAAACAGGAAATTGCTTACATCGGAATTACCAGGTAAGCTTTGGTTTTCTTTCTCTTGTGCGAGAGTGGTCTAAGCAAATGACTGTACACAGAGCCAAGGAAACAGATCAGTGAATATGATCTTGAGCTATTTATTCCAAGTTGCTTTTGGGGCTGGAAAAAATTTGACTCATCTGGTAATCTGAATTTAAATAAAGCAGTGCAGGAAACGCTTTATACTCAGAAAAAGAACTAACAGATGATGCAAATCGAGCAACTTAAAATTAATGGGATAGACAGTACAATAGAAATAATTAAATAACGTTGCTAGCAGGGATGGAGCCATTAAAATTCATAATTTACCATGTGAAGGAAAACACAACTTAGAGAATTCACCTCTCAACTGTGGTAAAAGCAGCCTAATAAATATACCCAATCTCAGTGTAATTACCCCAAACCCTCAATCTTTCAGACCCCTTAGTGCAGCAGCCTTGCCAATACTTGTGTTTAGTCTTGCTCTTTTGATAGCACTATCACTTCTGAAGATTCTGGGTTTCAGGAATACAGAATAATTGTGGATGAAAGGCTATTCAGTACGTGTTAATTCATCTGACCGGAAAGACCTGTCGCAGCATCCAGTTATTTCTGACATGATTCCATATTCAAGTTCTTTCATTAAACTACATGAAATGTGTCTATATTTGGGTTTAAAAGCTTCCAGCTGTCACTCCTGAATTTGCCTTGTTGATAGCTTGAATCTGTGTCCCATTGTCCTTCTCTCATTTTGGGTGAAAATAGTTTTGTGGATTTACCTTTTCCACACAATGAACTTACAAACACAAGCCCTAGAGGTAGAAGCATGTTTGCATCTCTTTTTGCCCCATCCAATAATTAATTTCTGTCTAAATGTTACTCCAGTAATCAGTTATGCCTCAAACATGCAACATTGGTGATCAGCTATATGGCTTTTGTCTGCACCACCACCAGCACTTAAATATTTTCTTCTGCACCTTTTGTCCAGAAGTAAACACAATACTCAAGGTGATCTGATTAGAATAGAGTTTGTCCATAACTTCCTCTGACATGTCATCTACAGTTTCACCAGCATGGTTCAACATTCTGTTACCTTTGTTGGTTACTGCTCTGCATCATTTGGCTGTTTTGAGCATCATGTTTGAATGCCAGTCTATCCTTGGACCCCCCCTTTCCTCTTTCTCATACACCTGTTGCCCCTCGGTTACATCATCTGAAAAGTGTTAGTTTTCTTGTATGCTGACAATATCCATCTCTATCTAATTGACCAATTTATTAGAATTCTTTGAGGAAGAAACGGGCAATGTAGATAAAAGGAAACCTGTAGATGTTTAGTACTGGATTTCCAAAAGGCATTCGATAAAGTGCTCATCAAAGGTTACTACAGAAAATAAGAGCTCATGGTGTAGGGTGTAACATATTAGCATGGATAGAGGAACGGTTAGCTAACAGGAAAGTAGGGATAAATGGGTCATTTTTGAGTTGGCAAGATGTAACGAGTGATGTGCCACAGGAATCTGTACTGGGGCCTCAACTCTTTCCAACAGGCTTGTTCAATCATTTTGTGTTGGGGGCATATTCATTCTTCTCAGACTCAGGGGCGGGGTGATGAACAATTTGTGAAAGATAATGTTTGACACAACACTAAACATGAATTTCAAAATAAAAAGCTGACATGAAAAGAAACAACTTGCTGAGCAAAAAAAATCAACAACAAATTGATAATTTAAAAATGAGTAATAAATAAAGATGACCATTAGGCTGTGAAGGGGTGTGTGTGTGTGTATTCAGCTCACTCCCAGCCTCGGAGTTCTCATTCACCCTCACCCACACAATAATCCCACTCTCACAACAGGTGAGGGTGATTGAATGAGCACAGTGAGCTAGACACATACACTTCCCTCCCTCTCACTCTCTCGTACACCTGTACCTCCACCCTCACTCCCTCTCTCACTCAGCCAGCCTCCCACACTCACTCACTCACCTTCACTAAATCGACAGATGGGTGGGAGTACGGAAGAGAGACCTGGAGCGAAGCCTGATGCTTAGCGGCGTCCGCACCCAGATGCCCGCCCTGGTGAGGGCCAAGAACCGGGAGAGCATGGGGAGAACTGGGGAACAGCTGGTGGAACGTGGGGAGAACCTGGGACATCAGGGGACCGTGCCTGCAGCTGGGACAGAGCACCAGGAGCTCGGAGTGGGGGAGGGGGCGGGGAAGCAGCTGGAGCCATAGGAATACAAGGTGAGAGGAGGACCCACGCACTCCAGAGTTTCTCCAGCTTCGCAAACTCGCAGTTGCCAGTGTTCACTGCGCCTCCAATCATAGTCTGTTTCTATCCTTTGTTTGCTACTGATTGGATCACGGTTGAACCAATCAGCAGCAAACACGGGAGAGAAACGGGCTGTAATTGAAGATTCAGTTCCCTGCAGAAATCTTCAAACTCGCTGACCCCTCTTATTGGAATTTTCTACAATAGTTCGGGGGCCATGTAGAGGGGCTTAGGATAAGCTTGATTTACAATCTATATCAATAACTTGGATGATGGGACTGAATGTATTGTTGATAAATTTGCTGATGGCACAAAGATGTGTAGGAAAGAAGGTAGTTAAGAAGACATAAGGAGCCTGCAAAGGAATACAGGTAGGCTAAGTGAGTGGACAAAAATTTGGTGGATGGAGTATAATGTGAGAAAAAGTGAACTTGTCCATTTTGACAGGAAGAATAGAAAGGCAGAATATTGTTTAAATGGAGAGAGATTGCAGAACTCCGTGGTACAGAGGGATCTGGATGTCCTGGTACATGAATCACAACTTATTATGCAGGTACAGCAAGTGATTAGGAAGGCAAATGGAATATAAAAGTAGGAAAGTTTGACTACAGTTGTGATGAGACCACATTTGGAACATTGTGTGGTTTTGGTCTCCATATTTTAAGAAAGGATGTAATTGCATTAGAATCAGTGCAGGGAAGGTTCACTTGACTGATTCCTGGGATCAGGGAATTGCCTTATGAGGAAATATTAGACAGATTGGGCCGTTGGGGTTTAGAAGATTGAGAGGTGATCTTATTGAAATACATAAGGTTCGAGGGGAGTTGACCGGGTGGATGCTGAAAGGATATTTCCCATTGTGGTAGAGACAAAACTAGGAGACACGGAAGAAAAATAAGAGGGCCCCCTTTTAAGATGGAGATGAGGAGGAAATATTTCTTTCAGAAGGTAGTTAGTCTATGGAATTCTCTTCCACAGAAAGCAGTGAAGGCTGGATCATTGAATTCACACAAGGCTGAGTTCGATTTTTGATAGACAAGGGAGTCGAGGATTATTTAGAGAGGGGCAGATAGGAAGGTGGAATTGAGACCACAACCAGATCAGCTATGATCTTATTGAATGGTGGAGCAGGCTCAAAGGGCCAAATGGCCTCCTCCTACTTCCAGGTCCTAGGTTCCTATGCTCCTGCATCTCATTCATATGTTTGTACCTCACCACCTACTGCCTTGACTCTTCCATTGATGCTAAATTATCAGACACCTTATTCAACAGCCAGTATTGGTTGAACAGAAATCTTCTGTAATTAAATACTGGGAAGACTACAACCATTGCTTTTGTTCCCTGCTCCAAACTCTTCTGTAGCTACTGACTCCGTTCCTCTCCCTGGCAACTGTCTGAGACTGAACCAGACTTTTTGCAGCCTTGCTGACATGGAACGAGCTTCCTTATCCATGGCATCACTGACTATCTTCACCTCCATAGCATCGCCTGATTGTACGCCCATCTCAGTTCATCCACCCTCATCCAATAGTTTGTTTTCTCTAGACTTGACTATTCCAATGCACTTCAGGCAGGCCACCTACATTCTACCCTCCATGAACATGTGGTCATCTAAAACTCTGCTGTCCCCTGTTCGATGTTTTGGAGTGAAATTATTTGATGTTCACGACCTTAACTTTGTTTCTGACCATGGTCCTTACATAGAATATACAGGCCATTCAAACCCAACCGGTCCCCATTTACATGCTTCAGGTGAACCCCTCCCCCACCCCACCCTACATAATCCTGACCTATCAGAATCCTATTCTCCCTCATAGCCTCCCCTTAAATGCATCTGTGATTCACCTCGGGAATTCCCTATGGTGGTGATTTCCACATTCTCACCACTCTGAGTAAAGCAGTTTCTTCTGAATTCCCAATCGGATTTGTTAGTGACTATCTTATATTTACCCAATAGCATGGTAAGATCCATACAGTCCAGCAAGTAGATGATGGGTGAATGTTCAACCTGTCCATAGCCACAAAGAAGGGCAGCAGTTCTTTATATTGCTTCTGGCCAGGGAGGGAAACCACTTACTGAGTTAGCACTTTCAAAGGTGAAAGCGTAACCCTGTTCCATTGCAGTTGAAGTCATTCCGACCAAAGCAATGTAAATGCAGCCTGAAATATTCTCGATCTTCTCACTTTGAGACCCAGTAAATTTTGCCCCGCTTGGTGTGGTATCAGCTAGGCATGTGAAGAAAATACCTGAAGATGTGTCTTATCTAAGCTTTGAATTTTATTAATTAATCATTGAGTGACATCCTCTTGTTGTAATGTCTGTCATTTTTCTCCTGCATTTGTGGTCTTGTGTAGTGATGTGGCTAAAATATTTTGGATAATACCTTGTTTTGTTTGTAAGAATTGTATATGTGTATAAAGACGCAATCTTTGAAGTACAGTACCCACTTATTAAGTTGCAGCTCAAGGACACTGGTTAAGTCGCTGTCGCCCAGCTGGCCCTCAAGCAGGTTCGCATTGACCCTTGCATGTGAGAATGAGTTCACATCACACCTGACTGTGGAGTGACAATTAGAAATACTGCATTATGTACCTTGGCCCCCTCCACTAGCAGCTATGCAACGGACATTATAATTTACATTGCACGCAGAAGCTCCCTTTCCTTCGAAGGGGAAGAGTCAAAGACATATGCACTCTACTTGGACAGGCAGCAATTTGTATTGGTTCATGGTAATCCTTTCACCTGTCCACATTTGCCTGTCTGCATCTTGTCTGTGCATGCAGCAAATGGGCAAGGATGAGTTAATTGAAGAAGGGAAGGCAACTGGCTGGATATATGTCTTCTCAGTAAAACTAGGACCATCCAAACCAAAAGCAAGGTTAAACAAATAATCTACAATTTGAGGCATGCTTTCCTATTTTGGATGTATCATATATACTTGTGTAGAAGATGAGAAATTTGTGTCCTTTTGGACTAAAGGCAGGGGAGTGGGAATATCTATCCTACTGGAGTGTTGCGAGACAGACAAGGCATGGTGATTTAATTATCAGCAGGAGGCGCAAGTCAGCTCGAGAAGTAGCATTGCAATTTAAATGTTGCATTGCTAGGGGAGTGGAGCGAAGCAACTGCATGCCGTAGCCGATGGGAATATACTGATTTAAAACATGAAACAGTAGAGAGAAAACCAATCAAGATTAAAATGAGAATTTTGGTGGATAGAAGTAATGTTGATACAAGTGATGGACTTGGCATGTGGAATTTTGGAGAACACCTTCTACATTAGTATATATGATGTATGCATGTTGCTGCTTTTGGAATGTGCATTTTCTATGAGAACATCAGTTTTCAACTTTAAAAATTAATATGTTTCTATCTAATTTCCATAACTTCAAATTATGTTTTAGTAACGATCAACTTTAAATTTGTCTCCTCAGTGTTCACAAATGATTTCTGCTGAGTTATTTTCCTCCTCCTGACTGCAGTTCTTACATTATTTCTTTTTCCTCCCTCTGGTAAAACATTTTACAGTATTGTACTGAGACTAACAATATAGAGCCTGTCTCTGCTACACTTTAAACTCAATACCTTAAACATTGGAAGCATAATTTTTGAATCAGAATCCTCAAAGCAGACTAAGAATATGAGCCTCAGTTTACCAGAGATTCCACAAGAGATGTAGAATATATTGCCTCTCTTTTCATGGATGAAGTTACTTGTTTTGCTTTATAATGCACTTGTTCCAGTATGGACACTTAATTCTGTATAATAGATGAAATGGTAAAATGCCTGTTCTGCAACAGAATTTTAAATCAGTGGCAATTGTTCAAAGTGTCTTTTATCTTCAGCTTTCTTGAAAGGTGTCAATGGAAGCTAGATGCAAATTATGTGCTCCATACGACAAGCCATGATTGTTGGCACTGGAGAACCCAAACTACGAGTGTTGTAGTCTGGTCTCTGACTTGGTCCCCCTTGTGTGGTTTTCCAACAATGAGGAATGCACCAATTGGAGGAGCTGCTCTGCACACTGAAGGTGGAACTTTTTTTACTACCCCCCCCACCCCGTCTCGCCCAAGCCCTGTGCTGTGAGGTGGCAAGCCCCTTGCCTTCCCGATTTTCCGCCAAGTAAGTCAGGGCAGCAAAGATAGGGGTCAGCCTTAGTTATTCTACCAGCAGTGGGTTGTGAGTACCAGGTATACCCTGGCCCCCTCCCTGGGGAGGGGAGATGGGGGAGTTCTTCTGATTGGGCATTCTGTGCTCCATGAGAAGGCCCTCAGGGTCAAGGGCCGCCCTAGCTGGAAGAGCATCTCCTGCCCTGCACTCTGGCCCTCTCTCCATCGTGGGTTTTGGTGAGCCCACCCCACTCACTTGTCTTTTGGGTCCTCCACTGATGATGTTGCCCTGGGCCTCCTGCATTCCCAGTTGTGGCCACCGCTCCTGGTGGCGCTGCTCGGTCTATGAGCTGCCAGCCATTTGATTAGATGGAGCCATTGACACGGCCATTAAATTTAGTCCTGTGTGTTCGCATAATTCATGAGTCAACAGTTCAAAATGCCAGTGAGCATTACTTAGCTATTCCACCACACTGCATAATAATATTCAAAAAGTGCCAGTCATGAATATTCTTAAGGAACTGTTACTAACTGTGTGCAATTCGTCAGGTCAAAACTGGCAACATAGGCAATTTTTGGGTATGATTGTTATGATAAAAATAATAATTTAAAATATATTTTT
The DNA here is from genome assembly GCF_017639515.1 of Carcharodon carcharias. Lineage (NCBI taxonomy): Eukaryota > Metazoa > Chordata > Chondrichthyes > Lamniformes > Lamnidae > Carcharodon > Carcharodon carcharias. The sequence goes on from NW_024470685.1 coordinate 487,431, forward strand.
AAAGATGCAGGAGACATTTTATTTTTTGCATGCCAATATGTGATTATTTTTAAATTTAGTTTTCGCTTTTGTTCCTAATCTTTTCTGGGCTCTCCTCCCCAAGGAACTACATTTATTCCCAATGCCAGTGTTTTAGCAAAGGAGCATCAGCCAAGGTTGCAAATCTTGGTATCTGTCTAACAATACCTCTTATGAATATATGCGCTTGACATTCACTTAAGAACTGAATGGGGCTGAGCTACCAAGCCTCACATCAAATAATCCACTGACATTTGCTGTTACAGCCACAGGTGAAAAATGCCCTTGGATTGAAAATGAACATGGAGAGGAAGAGAGAAAACTAGTGTGGAAAGAAGCAAAAAGTGCCCTGATTTGATGCACGTTGCTTTTTAAAAAAAAATAGAAAATATAGCTCCCGGATTTTTAGTTATATAGATAAATAACTGTCAATTATCCTAGATGTCATTTCTAATAATTGTCAACAGAGACAATCCTAAATTTACAATGAATCCTGTAATCTATTCATTGCAATAGTTCAAATGCAAAGTGCAAAACTGAAACCATTGCATCAAAACTAAAACAAGGAAATGGGGAGTAATTCCAAGCCCCTCGTGTTAAAAAGCTACGTAGTGTCTGGTGTATACTGAGTCTTGTATAATTACCCTCTGTAATATTAAAATGGACCCTTGCTTTTATTGATCTGGGGTATTGAATGTAACCAGCCTTAGAGCTTGTTTGTTGTCACTGAAGATACTTCAGTTAATGTTTCACTGACTGGCAGAAGACAAGACGTTTAAGAAACAAACGAGAAGGTAAAAAAAATATCAATTTATATATTTTCATTTGAAAAATACAGGGTTGTTAAAGGCAAGTTATATCTCACAAACTTAATCGAGTTTTACATTGAAGTAATGGAAAAGGTCGATTATATTGGTGAAATTCACATTTATATGAACTTTCAAAAAAGCATTTAGTGGATTTGGTAGCAAAATTGAGACCAATGGGATTAAAAGGGGAGTGGCAACGTGAATAAACAATTGTATGAGATAAAATGCACCGAGTAGTGGTGAAAGATTGTTTTTTTCAGATTGGAGTAAAGTATGCAATGGTGTCTCCTGAAATGCAGTGAGGTAGATTGTAATAGACTGCAGAAGGACATAAACTGGGGAAATGGACAGAAATGTAGAAGATAAATTTAATGCATGTTTATGTGAAGTGATGATTTTACAAGGAAGCAAGATGAGAAGTCATATAAAGTAAATGGTGCAATTTTAACGGGGTTGCAGGATCAGAATGAGGGAGATTCACCTACACAGACCTTTTGAAGGTGTCAAGACAAGTTCATAAAGCTGTTTTTAAAAAAAACGTGAGATTCTTGATTGTTTATTTGTGTGGCAACACTGGGGAGGGCACTTCCTGCACAATTGCTGTCTGTATCTGTTTGAGTATCATCTGGCAGTATTAATACAAACAAGCTGGTTTGACACAGATTAACAAAGTTGAGTTGCCTATTCTTCAGCCTGTGCAGCCCTTAACCGATTGCAAGTTCTTGTACCTAGTCTGCCTATCATTTATCAATTGTTCCCTCTCTATAAAACATCCTTTTGACAATTCAGTAAACCATAAAGAACAAAGAAAAGGCCCTTCAGCCCTCCAAGCCTGCGCCGATCATATTGCCCGTCAACTAAAACATTTTGCACTTCCAGGGTCCCTTTCCTTCTATTCCCATCCTATTCATGTACTTGTCAAGCTGCCTCTTAAACCCCACTACCGTACCTGCTTCCACCACCTCCTCTGGCAGCAAATTCCAGACACTCACTACCCACTGCATAAAAAACTTGCCCCGCACATCTCCTCTAAAGTTTTCTCCTCTCACCTTAAATCTATGTCCCCTAGTAATTGACTCTTCCACCCTGGGAAAAAGCTTCTGACTATCTACTCTGTCCATGACACTCATAATTTTGTAAACTCCTATCAAGTCACCCCTCAATCTCCGTCACTCTAGTGAGAACAATCCGAGTTTCTCCAACCTCTCCTCATAGCTAATAACCTCCAGACCAGGCAGCATCCTGGTAAACCTCCTCTGCACCCTCTCCAACACCTCCATATCCTTCTGGTAATGTGGTGATCAGAATTCCACGCAATATTCCAAGTGTGGCCTAACCAAGGTTCTATACAGCTGCAGCATGACTTCCCAGCTTTTATACTCAATACTCCTGCCGATGAAGGCAAGCGTGCCATATGCCTTCCTGACTACCTTATCCACCTGCGTTGCCACTTTCAGTGACGTGTGGATCTGTACCCTTATATACAATCCAGGAAATTTCAGTAAATGAGATTCCCAACATCCATTGAACTCAGAAGATTTGAGGAATTGGTTGTAATATTTAGTATAGGACAATTTTTGATAAAGATCAATGTAAGTATTCTGAAATACTTAAGAAAAAATTCACTAACCAATGAGTGGAAACAATGATCCAGGGATTAAGAGTTCCACTATCTACCAACCGTGCTGTGTTGGAACTCCTTTCTCAGACAGAAGGAACATGGAAGCAATTCATTTTCACATTCGCAAGCACCTTTGTATGCAATTAAAGGCTATGGTTATGTGCATGACGTCTGTCATTGCTGCCTGCTAAGTGTGGCTGGGGCAGGACACCCTGTGGGTGCCAGAGTGATGCAACTTGCAGGAAGGGAATAAAGTGCAAGTATCTCCTCAGCTAGCATCTGGCTTGGGACAGGTGGTGCAAATGCAACTGCAAGGTGTGTGGCAACCTTGCCAAGACCTATGACAATGTGTGTAAACTCAACCTGTAGCAAAACAAGCTCGCTGGCGCATATTCCAAACTCCTGCTGCTGGCTGGAAAGGCACCAGGAACAGTTGCTAATGTGCTGGTGGCTGAGCGTGCATGTGCAAGTGTTACTGATGCCTTCCCAGTCAGCAGCAGAAGTTAGTATTTATTAATGCTGTACAAATGCCAGGAAGTTAGTATTTATTAATGCTGTACAAATGCCAGAAAGTTAGTATTTATTAATGCTATACAAATGCCAGAAAGTTTCAGCACAACTTCAGGAGTGATTGGTTAGGCCTCAGCCAGTATTGTGTCTAATCCTCGGCGCCATGGTTTAGGAAAGATGTCAAGGCCTTGGGGAAATACAGAGATTTACCAGAATGATGTCAGGGATAAGGGACTTCAGTTATGTGGAGAGGCTGGAGAAACTGGGATTGTTCTCATTAAGGTAGAGAAGATTAAGGGGAGATTTAATAGAGTTGTTCAAAATCATGAGGGTTTTGATAGAAAGAAAAAGAAAAAAGAGTTTGCACTGGCAGATGGTCATTAACCTGAAGACACATGTTTAACATAATTGGAACATAAATTTGGGGAGAGATGAGCAGTTCTTTTTAGGTTGCAAGTTGGTATATTTTAGAACGCATTGACTGAAAGGGTGGTGGAAGCATTCAGTACAAACTATATGAAGGGAATTGGATATATACTTGAAAAGGAAAAAAAATTGCATGACTGTGGGTAAAGATTGGGAAGTGGGACTAATGGTAGAACTCTTTCAAAGTGTTAGCAGAAGCACAAGTGCCAATTAGTCATCTCCTGTGCTTTAATTGCCTGGTTCTATAATGTGATGAGCTAAGTCACCACAAGCTGGGATCTAGCGAGAGCGCTTCCTCTTTTATATGATATGCCTACTCATCGAGTCATGAGAGGAACATAATGACATATTTGAACCAAAATAAATGAAAGCAGCAACCCTGCACCACTAGTTTAACAGTTTGCAGCACTCCTCAAGAAGACCTGAATACTAAAGCATTTTTCTAAATCATTTTAGAAGCAGTGATCTATTGGCCAATTATAACTAAAAAACTTAACCTTGTATGCAGAAAGGAAGTGATTTAAAAATGGTGATCACAAAAGCAAAAGTGACTTTTCTAGGGGAAAATGGTTAATTGGAAGAGTTGGACCTTTGTTGAGATGTTGGTGAGGCCAGAGGTGAAACGTGTGCCAGCTAAGTCAAAACCAGCTAAAGGAAACTCGAGGCAAATGCGATCAGAGCTGCCAAATTAAAAATATAAGCAGAAAGCTTTCAAAACATACAAGGTTTTGCATATATGGGAAAATGGGATAAATTATAAAGTTGAGCAGGTTTGGAAAAAAAATACAAGGAACCAAGTAAAAACTTGTTGTGATTGCTAAGAAATACATGCAAAATAAAAACTGAAAAGGAGGTCCAGTTAAAATTAATCATGGGCAGCTACAACTTGGGAATGAAGAAGTAGTTAATTGACTAATGGTTGCTTCAGACCACTTTTATCCAGGAGGGCAAGAGCCCAAGTCTGGTATCAGATGTACAACAAAGGAGTAACTAGGTAGTATATAGATAATGGATAAAAAGGTTGAATGCTTTCAAAATAGACAAACCTGCTCTTAAGCGAGAAGCATCCTGAAATAGGCATAGTTAAATGTGACTGTTTTAGGATTGTTAAATCCAAAGAAATAATGAGAATGTGATTAAAATAACTAATTTATTTGAAAAAGGCTTGAGATATATGTATAAATTACAGAGCAGTAAGCCTGACACCAAGGGTGAATAAAGCCTTATGAGTTATTTTGAGATTTCATGGATGAGCACTTGGAAAAATTTGGATTCAGGATAGAAGGATCTTAAATGATTTGTGGAGAAAGCGAGTCACAGCTGGTTTATACTTGGATTTTCAGAACCCATGTCAAGAATCATGGACTAAGATACAATTTAGTTTAGAAAGAAGAAATTTGGTAGCTGTAAATGTGGACTTTACAGGCTGGAAAGAACCTAGAAGGAGAATACTCTGGGGCCAAGCTTGGTTTGAGGCATCTGGACTAGCACAGTTCTCATTTAACATTTAGAAAGTCATTTTTGCTCTTGAGAAAGTAGAAATGGACAAAAATTGATTAAATTAATCATTGTGATGAGAGAGTCAGATATCAGGGAATATAAATGTAAAAATATGTAGGAAATAAGTGGTGAAGCCCAGCAGAATATTTTTACTAAAGTATTGTGCAGTAAACTTAATCTTTGCGAGCCATTATAGCAGACTCAGTTTTGAGATACTTATCTCAATCTGTGGAGAAAAACAGGATTTAAATGTGGTGAGATGGCAGATAAATGGAGTTGGTGTGTGAAGAGATGGAGGCTGCTGCGAAAAGTTTAATTTCCACCATTCCGAATAATTTTGGCACATCAAAATAGTTGAATGTTTATTTTAATTAAAGCTAAACTTGTTTTTCATTGGTATTTCGTTCTGACTTCAGTTCTGGTGTTGTGTGGGAAATGAAACGGAAGCAACGCTGGAGGCCATTTAGTCAAAAGCACATCAATCTTTTGGAAGAGAACTACCAGACACATCTGACCGCAAAGACTCCAGAATGCTGGATAAAGTTGAACAGTAACTTGGAGGTAACATACAAACAGTGTTTGTCTGTCGCAGCTGAGTTCCAATGGACTTGCCAGCCTATAAGTGGAGTTCCTTTTCTTGCCAGAAATGCAAGATTGCTGTGCTCCCTCTGCCAGTGTAATTATTAAAATTTCCAAAGCTCGCTCACCGAGTTGCTTAATGGTTTCTTTGTTTCACAATTTAATTAACACTCTTTAAAATTGTATCCGAGATCCTAGTTATTTACTGAGAGGATGAAGGTACGATATTCCACGTCTTAAAACAAAACAGTTTTTTACTGTGCAGGAGTCAAACAAAACAAAGACTAATTGTTATCTTGGGTAACCACCTATACTCTCAAGCTCAGAATCAACATAAATGCAAATTAAGAGGCAAATTGTGGTCAATTATAAACTATAAATTATGCATTAAATGGCAGATGTGACTAAGACAGATCTTACTAATTGGTTTGGCAGTCCACTCAGCTTTGTGTCATCAATCTCAGTCACATAAGTCCTTCAAAACTCTGTCTTCCTCATGAAGAATTTCAGCTCCTCCTCTTTTTGATTTAGCCCGATCCCCAGCCAACAGCAGTGCACAACCAACCCAAGTTCCACGGGAACAGCCTTCAATAAAAATGGTGAACCTCCTCAACTCTGCTTACGGCAGTCTGGATGGCCTAGATCCACCATTGCTATCTTCAAGTAATTGGAACAGTTGCAGCAACTGTACATTTGCCTATTCTCAACTCCTGAATCTAGTCTATGTCTTCTTCAGCTTGCCTGTACTGCACCATGGGAGCCACCATTATCTGAGTCCTGATGGCTCTGTGATCTTTTACATGCTTTCAATCTGCTTCAGTCTCCCCAGAAGCTTTGGTTTCAAATCTCAGTTTCAGCCTCAGTTTCGTTAGAAACTGGAAGGGTTGGTTTCCCTTTTCAATTAGGGTTTGTCTCAGACAATACAAGTTTAAAACCATGGATTCCATCACAGCTTTCCTGGGCCACCTTCTGTTATGTACACATCTGACACAAACCAATGCTGTGTTCAGCGAATGCATGCATTGAGAAAAATTATAACCAAGCCACATTATCACAACCAAATGAGCATGTTCTTTTTCCTGATAGTGGAAAGGAGTAGAGCATAAGTCTGACTTGTCTTCCTTTCCTCCCCTCCCCTGGCCTTTGCTTGGGGGATTCTGAGTCAAAACCCGGTTGAGGTTTTGATGAAACCTGCACAATTTAAAGGCAAATGGAACAGCAGTTCTTCCACCCTCAGTGGTCATGTGAAATAAGATCTCTATACAGGGCTCCTTTTTAAATATACTTATCTCATTGTATACGGAAAGGATCATCAACTCATTTATTTTATGAAAATACTGCAGCAATTTAGCAGTGATTCAAAGCAATGTAATAGAGCACAGGATAATGTACTGACAGCTGGGTCATGTAATGTAGTGCATTTCCTGTTTTGATGGCATGCTCATGTTTTTTCAGGTTAATTTTCAGACGATGCAAACCCGGTTGCCTCAGCGAATGAGCATCAGGCGAAACTTTTTATCTGGAATTCAAGTTGAATATAAGCAGTCTGCTCATCACCGGAGTTTACGTGCTCAGTTGTACTGGTTACAGGTAAAGTTTATTGGTTTATCAGCTCGTTGCATGAGTTTTGCAAAACTTTTATGTTGTGGAGATGTCTTGCAAAGGCTATTATGTCCTAGACGGGATGCAACTAAACTTTCAATTGACGTGCTTCAGCAGTTGGAACTAGATTGTGATCTAACCGCCAGTTATCTAACATTCTTTATAATCTAAAATGTTTCACGTTCATTTTGTGAAATAAGAAAATGTCACTGTATGTTCTTTACAATCAAACAAAACTTTCCAAGCAACTTGCAGGGAAGCCCCTTTAAAAGTTGTATTAAAGAGATTATGTTCAAAATTAGATTGCATAGAATAAACCTGTGTACTCTGGAGCTTAGGAGAATGTGGGGTAATCTCATTGAATTGAATCATATGAAATTCTTAGCAGGCTTAGTAAAGTTGATGGTGAGAGACTGGTCTTAGTCCAAAGTACATAGGCTTAGGATAAGGGGCCAGCTGCTTAGGACAAAAATAGGGAGAAATTTTTCCTGGATGACAAAGGAAATGAAAGTTAAAAAAGAACAAAAAAAGGAGGCTTATGACAAATAATAAGGGAAAGATTTTGTTAATAACAAGGAAAATTAGAGAGAGTACAGTAGATGCAGAGTATTGGAATTTGCAAAGGGCATATAGGGCACCCGATAAAAGATTACTACTCAAGATAAGAACTCTTGGATTTGGCAGTAATATTATCAGCAGGGATAGAGGATTGGCTAACTAACAGGGAAAGAGAGTCTGGATAAATAGATCATTTTCAGGTTGGCAGACTGAAACTAGTGGGGTGCCACAGGGATCACTGCTGGGGCTTCAACTATTTACAATCTGTATGAATGATTTGGATGAAGGAACAAGAGTGTATCGTAGTTAAATTTGCTGATAAGATATGTAGCAAAGCGAACCATGAGGAGGATATAAAGTTTACAGAGGGATATGGATAGATTAAGTGAGGAGGCAAAAATTTTGGCAGGTGGTGTTCGATATGGGAACTTGAGGTTATCCATTTTGGTAGGAAGAATAGAAAAGCAGAATATTAGTTAAGTGGAGAGAGATTACAGATTGCTGTGTTACAGAGGGATCTGAGTGTTCTTGTACATGGATCACAAAGTCAGCATGCAGGTACAGCAAGTAATTAGGAAGGCAAATGGAATGCTGGAATGTTGGCAAATAGAATATTACAAGGTGGATGAAGTATAAAAATAGCAGGGACTTGTTGGAATTCCAACTTTAGGATAGTGTAATTCCACACTTTAATTTTTTTTTCTGACCTCTGCCTCCCCTTGCCATCGTCCCTCCAACATGGCCAAAATTGGGAGGAGAGAGTTTCAGACTGGAAAATTTGTTCAGTGTTGAGTTCAGGAACAGGAGTAGGGGGAACTATGATTCGGTCTCATGCCACCTCAGACCCGGCAGCCATTACCCCACCTAGAGGGTGGGCGGACTCTGCTGCTGGTTGCTTGGTGGAGCTGCGAGGTTTGGCAGGCTTGAGGGGTGGTGGAGGAGGGAACAGAGGAGCCCAAGCCTCCGCAGGGTTCAACAGGGTATTATGGGGGAACAGTGGAGCTTGAGTCTCCGAGGGGTTTGGCAGGTGGTGAGAGGAGATGGGATTGAGAATAGGATCTGCTGAGTGAGTGAGTGGGGGTGAGGGAGGCTGGGGAATGGAGCTGCTGGGTGAGTGAGTGGAGGAGAGTGAGGTTGGGGAGTGGAGCTGCTAGGTGAGTGAGTGGGGGTGAGTGAGGTTGGGGAGTGGAACTGCTGGGTGAGTGAGTGAAGGTGAGGAAGGTTGGGGAGAGGGGCTGCTGGGAAGGAGTGGGGGTGAAGGAGGTTAAGGAGGCTGCTGAGTGAGGGAGGTTGGATAATGAGGTTGCTGAGTGAGTGGGGGTGAAGGAGGTTGAGTTGTGAGGCTGCTGAGTGAGAGTGAGGTGAAGGGAGTTAGGTGGAAAGGCTGCAGAGTGAGTGAGTGGGGGTGAGGGAGGTTGAGTTGTGAGGCTGCTGAGTGAGAGTGGAGTGAAGGGAGTTAGGTGGAGAGGCTGCAGAGTGAGTGAGTGGGAGTGAGGGAGGTTGGGAAGAGGGGCTGCTGAGTGAGTGAGTGGGGGTTAGGGAGAACATGACCTTGCTGGGTTGTTAGTTTGGACTTGTGTATTATATGCACGGACTGCATTGAATGCTGAAATGCTGATCTCACTTCAGTGATTTGACGCAAGTGCCATTGGTCCACGATCTTGATGATGATAGAAGATAAACCAAGAGAAAATTAATGTCTCTACCTACTTGAAGCCTGATAATTCCACCTATTTGAAGTGGCCTAGAAGCATTTACATTCACTACAGATTATAGAAAGTGCCCTAATTACATAATTCCCTGTCACAAAAATTTGAGACCTTTTTGTCCTTGTCCACTCTCTGAAGTAGAGAAGTCTTGCTACAACTGTACAGGGCATTGGTGAGAACTCATCTTGAGTACTGCATCCAGTTTTGGCTTCTTCATTTAAGGAGGAATATACTTGCATTGGAAGCAGTTCAGAGAAGGTTCACTAAGCTGATTCCTGTAATGAAGGGGTTGCCTTATGAGGGAAAGTTGAGCGGATTGGATTTATAGTCATTGGAGTTCAGAAGAATGAGAGGTGATATGGAAAAATAAGGTTCTGAGATGCCAAGAATATGTTCCCCCTGATGGGGGAACCTCTGACTAGGGAACACAGTTTCAGAATAAGGTGTTCCCCCATTTAAGATGGAGATGAGGATGAATTTCTTCTCTGGGTCATGAATCTTTGGAATTCTCTTCCCCAGAAAGCAGTGGAGTCTGGGTCATTGAATATATATCCAAGGCTGAGTTAGATCAAGTGGAAAGAAATGGTGGGGGATTTGAAAAGCTCATAAAGTAGTTAGTTAACCTAATGGCATAATAAACATTAAGCATCGTTCCTTTTTTTCATGTATGCTGCTGCTCCCATCTCTAACTGAAAACTGAAAAGTAACAGCATTATTAATATTACAGTAAGACTCTGATCAGAATTTCAAATTTCACTGTCTCACCTTTCAAAAATGTAATTTGTGTCAGCTAAGGTTCTGTGACAGTTCTCTCGCCTAAGTCAGAAGCGTGTGGGTTCAAGTCCCACTCCAGGGTATCCGTCCAACATTATCCCTCAATTAACATCACTGAAAGTTACTGTTTGTGAAACCTTGCTCTTTGGTACATTGGCTGCCAAGATTCCTACATCACAACATTGACTACATTTCAAAAGTACGACTTTGGCTGTAAAAATCTTTGAGCTGCCTTGAGGTTGTGAAAGGTGCTACATAAATGCAATTTCTTTTCTGTTTTTCTAGACTGGAGGAGATAAATTGTAGTTCTGATTTGGCAAAGTCTTTAACACTTTTCAGACCTCAAGAAAGAAAAACTTGTGTTTATATACCGTCTTTCTTGACCTTGGGACTTCCCAAAATGTTTTACAGTCATAAGGTGCCATGAACCTGAGACAATCAACAGTTTGACACTAATAGGATAAAACACTTCATAATAAGACCACAAGACATAGGAGCAGAAATTAGGCCATTCGGCCCATCGAGTCTGCTCCGCCATTCAATCATGGCTGATAAGTTTCTCAACCCCATTCTCCCGCCTTCTCCCCGTAACCCTTGATCCCCTTACCAATCAAGAACCTATCTATCTTGGTCTTAAATACACTCAATGACCTGGCCTCCACAGCCTTCTGTGGCAATGAATTCCATAGATTCACCACTCTCTGGCTAAAGAAGTTTCTCCTCATCTCTGTTCTAAAAGGTCTTCCCTTTACTCTGAGGCTGTGCCCTCACGTCCTAGTCTCTCCTACTAATGGAAACATCTTCCCCGCGTCCACTCTATCCAGGCCTTTCAGTATTCCATAAGTTTCAATCAGATCCCCCCCTCATCCTTCTAAACTCCATCGAGTATAGACTCAGCGTCCTCAAACGTTCCTCATATGTTAAGCCTTTCATTCCTGGGATCATTCTCGTGAACCTCCTTTGGACCCTCTCCAGGGCCAGAACATCCTTCCTGAGATACAGGGCCCAAAATTGCTCATAATATTCTAAATGTGATCTGACCAGAGCCTTATAAAGCCTCAGCAGCACATCCCTGCTTTTATATTCTAGTCCTCTTGAAATAAATGTCAACATTGCATTTGCCTTCCTAACTACTGACTTAACCTGCAAGTTAACCTTAAGAGAATCCTGGACTAGGACTCCCAAGTCCCTTTGCCCTCCAGATTTCTGAATTCTCTCCCCATTTAGAAAATAGTCTATGTCTCTATTCTTCCTACCAAAGTACATGACCTCATACTTCCCCATCTGCCACGTCTTTGCCCATTCTCCTAACCTGTCCAAATCCTTCAGCAGCCTCCCTGTCTCCTCAATACTACCTGTCCCTCCACCTATCTTTGTATCATCTGCAAACTTAGCCAGGATGCCCTCAGTTCCTTCATCTAGATCATTAATGTATAAAGTGAAAAGTTGTGGTCTCAACACTGACCCCTGCGGAACTCCACTGGTCACTGGCTGCCATCCTGAGAAGGACCCCCTTATCCCACTCTGTCTCCTGCCAGACAGCAAATCTTCTATCCATGCTAGTACCTTGCCTCTAACACCATGGGCTCCTATCTTACTGAGCAGCCTCCTAAGCGGCACTTTGTCAAAGGCCTTCTGGAAGTCCAAGTAGATAACATCCATTGGCTCTCCTTTGTCTAACCTACTCGTTACCTCCTCAAAGAATTCTAACAGATTTGTCAAGCATGATCTCCCCTTGATGAAACCATGCTGACTTTGCCCTATTTTACCATGCACTTCCAAGTATTCTGAAATCTCATCCTTAATAATGGACTCCAAAATCTTACCAATGACCGAGGTCAGGCTAATCGGCCTGTAATTTCCCGTCTTTTGCCTCACTCCCTTCTTAAACAGGGGGGTTACATTAGCGATTTTCCAATCCTCTGGGACCCTCCCTGATTCCAGTGATTCCTGAAAGATCACCACTAACGCCTCCACTATCTCTTCAGCTATCTGCTTCAGAACTCAGCGTTGTAATCCATCTGGTCCAGGTGATTTATCCACCTTCAGACCTTTCAGCTTTCCTAGCACCTTCTCCTTGGTAATGGCCACCGTACTCACCTCTGCCCCCCGACTCTCTTGAACTTTGGGGATGTCACTCGTGTCTTCCACTGTGAAGACTGACGCAAAGTACCTATTCAGTTCCTCCACCATTTCTTTGTTCCCCACTATTACTTCTCCAGCGTCATTTTCCAGCGGCCCAATGTCCACTTTTGCCTCTCTCTTACCCTTTATATATCTAAAAAACTCTTGCAATCTTCTTTAATATTATTACTGGCTAGTTTACCCTCATTTTTAATTTTCTCCCTCCTTTTTCTTTTTTAGTTGTCCTCTGTTGGTCTTTGTAGGCTTCCCAATCCCCTGGTTTCCCACTGCTCTTCGCCACATTGTATGCTTTCTCTTTAGCTTTTATGCTGTCCTTGACTTCCCTTGTCAGCCATGGTTGCCTCGTCTTCCCTTTAGTATACTTCTTCTTCCTAGGGATGAATTTTTGCTGTCTCCCCCAAACTACTCCCAGAAACTCCTGCCATTGCTGTTCCACTGTCTTTCCTGCTAGGCTCATCTCCCAGTCAATTCTGGCCAGCTCCTCCCTCTGTAGTTGCCTTTTTTCAACTGTAATGCCGTTACATCTGATTCCAGCTTTTTCTTCTCAAATTGCAGGGTAAGTTCTTTCATATTATGGTCACTTCCTCCTAAGGGTTACTTCACCTTAAGCTCCCTTATCAAATCTGCCTCATTACACATCAGTAAATCTAGAATTGCCTGTTCCCTAGTGGGCTCCACCACAAGCTGCTCCAAAAAGTAATCTCGTAGACATTCCACAAATTCCTTTTCTTGGGATCCACTACCAACCTGATTTTCCCAGTCTACCTGCATATTGAAATGCCCCATGACCACTGTAACCTTGCCTTTCTTACACACCTTTTCTATTTCCTGGTGTATCTTGAAGTGATAGAATAATCTTGAGGTGATAGAATAAAAGGAATAGCATTGTTGCATTGAGAACGTGTCAACCTAGTCTTTCTGTCACAGGTTGATAACCAGCTGGCTGGTGCAATATTTCCAATAGCATTCCATCCTGTACCCCCTCCCAAGTCCATCGCCTTGGATTCAGGTCAGTAATCAAATTTAACTGATCTTTAAAATCCATAATTACATGTGTTTATTCATATTTTTATATTGCAAATACTCAAATTTTTATGTACACTCTGTTTAGAACCAAAGCCATTTATTGATATAAGCATCATCACAAGATTTAATGAACATAGCCAAGTCATGCAATTCAAGTGAGTAATGTTTCTTCTTTACTAGTGCAGGTGCGATATCTGCTGAAACTAGACTACACCTCTTATAAATTATTAGTTTGTTATAGATATTGCAGATTATTAGTAAACATCAGCTGCAGACTGGCAGATTCCAGCTGTTCACGTTCATCCTGTGACTGGGAATCACTCCCAGTCCTGAATACAGACTCATGAGTCTCCTCTCTCTCGGGGTGCTCAGATTGTGGCCTTTCATCCTCTGGGACCTGGAGTCAACTCCAAACATGGGAGGAAAAATTACCCCTTTGCTGGTAGAACATTTAACAATCCTGGACGGGGCGGGACTGGAGCTTTGTGTTAAATTCTAATCACCAGATTTTAGGAAAGGTTTCAAAGACTTGGAAAGGGTGCGAGAAGAGATGACCAGAATGGTATCAGGGTTGAAGGACTTCAGTTAATAGGGAGAGATTGGAGAAACTGGGATTGTCCTCCTTAGAGCACAAAAGGTTAAGGGAAGATTTAATAGAGACGTTCAAAATCATGAAGGGTTTTGATAGAGTGAATAAGGAGAAATGGCTACCAATGGCAGAAGATCCATACACCAGAGAACTGTAACACATTGGTAATGTTACCAGACTAATAATCCAGAGGACGGGACTAAGGCTGCAGAGACGTGAGCTTCAAATTCAATTCGGATCATTTATAACTCTGGAGTAAAAGGCTAACCTCAGTAAAGGTGGCAATGAAACCACTGGATTGTCGGAAAAATTCATCTGGTTCACTGATGTTCTTCAGGAAAGGAAATCTGCCATCCTTACTTGGGATCTAGCCTATATATAACCCCAGATCCACAGAAATATGGGGTGGGATTTGCCAATCCCATGAGCCGCCGGGATCATCCACTCCCTCTAAAAACCGATGGACGTTTGGTTGGACCGCTGAGTCTTCCTTGGCGGGTCTCACCATGAAAATCCCGGCCGTGGTTACTCTTAGTTCCTCTCTGAAATGGACTAGCAAGTCCCTCATTGGTGTGAAATCTCCACAGAAAAATTGAAAAAGAATAAAACAGGTCTGACCACTCGGCATCCATTGAAGCACTAGAAATGACAAAGACACATCCCACCCAGTAGGCACTGCAAAGTGCTCCAGACTAACATCTGAGGACTTGTACTAAAATTGGGAGAGTTATCCCACAGACCCACCAAATCGTACCTTGCAATCGATTTCCTGGACTCTTCCACAATCCCTGGCTATGCCCTGTCCACCAGCAGGATAGACCCACCTGAGGTGGTGACACAGTGGTATTCGGTCAGTAAGGAATGACCATGGGAATCCTCAACATTGTTTCAGGATATCATGAAGCCTGCTGACATCAGGCCAAACACAGGCTAGGAAATCTCCTGCTGATTTCCACCTACCACTCTCTCAACTGTTGAATACTCCTTCATGTTGAACACTACTTGCAAGAAGCAAGTGAAGGTATCAAGGACATGATGCATAGGGTGGGTGCCGTAATTGACCTTGTTAGATACAGTATTTAGTCCATCTTCTGTAGATTGAACATGTGTGGTTAAGGCCAAAGGTCGTTTTCAGGTAAAGCAGGGTTAGAAGGTGGGGAGAATTGGGCCAAGGTGCATGATGTAATTCAGTCCTTGTGTCATACATTCCATCCTTGTTTTTCGATGATATTTGATTAACACCAAACCAAAGGAGAAATTCAGACCCATGACCAAAAGCTGGGTCAAAGCAATAGGTTTTAATGATGTATTAAGGAAGGTGAGAGAGGCCAAGGAGCTAGAGCTTAGATAGCTGAAAGTACAGCTGGCAGTGCTGTGGCAAAGGAGGTCAGGCCTGTTCAAGAGGCCACTATTTGCTGAACACAGAGGTTATTGGAAGTTGAAGGAGGTTACTGAGATCGGCAAGGTCAGGCCATGGAGCGACTTGAACACAATCTTCACTGGTACTATCACTCGTGTCATGTTAAAATCTTTTCTGAAAACTATGTAATCAAGAAATTGAATGTTTATTGATGATATGTCCTTGAATATTTTTGAAATAATGACTAATTGGGGATATGCGTGCTTTTTTTTGAAATGATCATTCCTGTTTCAAGGATATGACTATGCCCACTATGATGTTGTTTTGTTTACTTCTAGATACTTCATGGTCTTGATTCAGGAAATGGCTGTGAAAATTGATCAGGGGTTTCTCAGTGCAGTTATAGCAATGTTTACCCCAGCATCAGATCCTCTTACAATGGCCCAAAAGGTAACTTTAGTGCTCTGCATTATAATTTTATTATCATGCTTTCACTCTTATCTTTGCCCAAATACGAACTTTCTTGCACAGCTGCTCCATTATTGGAATTTTTATCTTCCTGTTGGTATAAGCAGCTCTGTTTTTGGCCTGACCAATTTAAATGGGTAAATGAGGTGGTAGATGCGTTGGTATTAATTTTCCAATAAGTCCCTAGATTCTGGAAATGTTCCACCAGACTGGAGAGTAATGAATGTAATCCCTGTATTCAAGAAGGGAGGGAGGGTGAAAACAGGAAACTATGGGCCAGTTAGCTTGACATCTGTTGTGGGGAAGGTGTTAGAATCGATCATTAAAGAGGTTACGGCTGGGCACTTAGAAAAACTCAAGGTAATCAGGAAGAGTCAGCATGGTTTTGTGAAAGGGAAATCATCTTTAACCAATTTATTGGAGTTCTTTTAAGGAGTAACATGCACTGTGGATAATGGGGAGCCTGTAGATGTGCTGTACTTGGATTCACAGAAGGCATTTGATAAGATGCCACGTCAAAGGTATTGCGGAAAATGAAAGCTCAAGGTGTAAGGGCTAACATATTAGCATGGATAGAGGATTGGCTGGCTGACAGAAAACAGAGTATGTGTAAATAGATTTTCTGACTGGCACTTATGAAAAGTGGATTCCCGAAGGGGTCTGTGCTGGGGCCTCAACTTTTTACAATTTATATCAATGACTGAGATGAGAGGAGCGAAGGCACGATAGCTAAGTTTGCAGACGACACAAAGATAGGTAGGAAAGTATGTTGTGAAGAAGATATAAGGAGGTTGCAGATGGATATAGATAAGGCAGTGAGTGGGCAAAAATCTGGCAGATGGAGTATAATGTGAAGTTGCTGAATTTGGCAGGAAGAATAAAAAAGTAGAGTATTACTTAACCAAAGAACAGTTGCAGAATCCTGAGCTGCAGAGGGACTCAGTGCATGAGTCAGAAGGAGTTAGTATGCGGTTATAGCAAGTAATTAAGGCTAATGGAATACTATCCTTTATTACAAGAGAAATTGAACATAAAAGTAAAGAAGCTATGCTTCAGTTATACAGGGCATTAGTGAGGCCACTCCTCGAATACTGTGTGCAGTATTGGTCTCCTTATTTAAGGAAGGATGTAAATGCATTGGAGGTGGTTCAGCGGAGGTTTACTAGATTGATACCTGGAATGAGTGGGTTGTCTTATGAGGAAAGGTTAGACAGACTGGGCTTGTTTCCACTGGAGTTTAGAAGAGTGAGGGATGACTTGGTTTGAAGTACATAAGATCCTGAACGGTATTGACAAGTTGGACATGGAAAGGATGTTTCTTCTTGTGGTTGAGTCCAGAACTAGGGGTTGCTATCTTGAGACAGAGATGAGGATAATTTTTTTTGAGGGTTGTGTGACTTTGGAACTCTCTGCCTCAGAAGGTGGTGGAGGTGGGATCATCGAATATTTTTAAGGCAGAGGTAAATAGATTCTTGTTAGGCAAGGGAATCAAAGGTTATCAGGGGGTAGATGAGAATGTGCAATTCAAAACACAAACGGATCAGCCATGATCCTAATGAATGGTGGAGCAGGCTAAAGGGGCCGAATGGCCTACTTCTGCTCCTATTTCATATGTTTGAAAGCTATGCCCAGCTCTCATGAATGCAAATCAGTTGACTGCTTGTGGCTAGTTGGCTCTCAACTGAACTTGATAGTGTGCTGGTTATTTTGTTTGTACTTAACTGGGAGGAAGGGCTAGAGTTACCATTACCTTGACTGGCCGAAGGGAAATCTAAGTCAGTGAGGATAAGATTAATTCACACCAGGACTTGTGTTACCAAATGGTCCCAGGTACCCTATTTCAACTCCTGAATGCAGAACTGTTTTCATGAATCTGAGAGAGCGCATTGTCTTCTATTATTACATTGTGCAATGAAGTGCTTCCCAGAGAATTGACAAACACAAGGGGCTAAATGGTTTACTGCCATTCTATGCAGACCCTGGTCCAGTTTCCCCCTTGCATCTAACCCTGTTTTACATGAAGATTACACTTGTCTTGACTCCCCGTGTGCCGATTGATCAGTTAAATTTGAAATTAACTAGAGCAGGTCAACGCATTATTAGAGAGTGCACCAACAAAGTGAGATTTGAAGGCGTAAAGTGAAATTAGTGAAAAGTACATTTGTTTGCTCAATGCAAGGTGCTTGGAAGAATATTCCTGGAAAAGTAATATAAATCATTGAGTTTATTCAAATCCAGTCCTTTGCATTAAGATACTTGCAGGATTACCTCAAGTTATAAACAGTGAGAGGAGAGCTGGGACTTTCACAGCTTAAAAGAGCGAGAGGAGAGCCAGGCTTTTTACAGTTTATAAGAGTGAGAGGAGAGCCGGGATTTTTACAGTTTATAAGAGCAAGAGGAGAGTCGGGAATTTTACAGTTTATAAGAGTGAGAGGAGAGCCGGGAGCACACAGAGAGCGGACCGGCATGAGAAGGGCAGCAGCACTAAAGAGCCCCTGCAACCTGTTTCAACCTGTCAGAGCCAAAGTGTGACATCACAGTAAAACAGATGATTGGTGGGTATCTCTTCCATGTCTCTCTTGATTGGCCAAGGGATTTACATCAGGAGACATTATTACAGCTGTAGGGTAGAGTTAAGAAATTTACTTTTAAAATAATTACACCCAAATTAATTAATTAAATAGAATAGAGGTGGCTGGGTAGGCAATGTGTTGCAACTATTGTGTGTGGAAACACGGTGACCATGTCAGCAAGTGTTGGCTGCTCGAAGAACTTCGGCTCACAGTTGATGAGCTGGAGTCCGAGCTGCAGACACTGTGACACATCAGAGAGGCGGGGAGTTACCTGGATACTGTTTCAGGAGACAGTCACACCCCTTAGATTAATTACATCAAATTTGATCCATGGTCAGGGACAGGAGAGGATGACTGCAAGTGAGGCAGGTATGGGGATCCAGAATTTAGCTTTGGAGAAGCCGGTGCCCTTGTCCAATAGGTATGAGATTCTTGCTCCCAGTGTGGGTGAGGGCACAGACTGCAGGGAGGATGAGTAAATTGACCACAGCACCATGGTGCAGTGAGAGCCATTCAAGTGGGGGGAGAAAAGAGAAATGTAGTAATAATAGGGGATAGGATAGTTAGGGGAATAGATGCTGTTCTCTGCAACAAAGACAGAGCCCCGAAAGCTGTGTTGCCTACCTGCTGCCAAGGACATCTCCTCTGGGCTAGCGAGGAACTTGGAGTGGAAGGGGAAGGATCCAGTTTTCATGGTCCATGTAGGTACGACATAAGTAGGACTAGGGAAGAGGTTCTGCTGAGGGACTACGAGCAGCTCAGGGCTAAATTAAAAAGCAGAACCACAAAGGTAATAATCTCCAGATTACTAGCTGTGCCACATGCAAATTGGTGTAGGGTAAATAATATTAGGGAGGTAAATGCTTGGTTCAAAAATTGGTGTTGGAGAAATGGGTTCCAATTAATGGGGCACTGGCGCCAGTACTGGGGAAGGAGAGACGGGCTTCATTTGAACCCAATGCTGGGACTAGTGTCCTGGCGAATTGTATAACTAGTGTTGTGGATAGGACTTGAAACTAATTAGTTGGGGGGAGGGTTCAATTGAAGGGAAGTTTAAAAATCAAAAGCAAACGAGAGAGCAGAGGTGCAGGGTAATGAAGAGGCGAATGACGATCAAAGTGTGACAGGAAGGGGCAGAAAATATAAGCGGAAGAGTGCAGCAGAAATTAGAACCAGAAGGAATAATAATGGTAAAAAGTCAAAGCTTAAGGCTCTTTATCTGAATACTTGCAGCATTTGTAACAAGATAGATGAGTTGATGGCACAGATAGAAATATATGGACATGACTTGATAGCTATTACAGAGATGTGGTTGAAGGATGACCCAGACTGGGAACTCAATGTTCAAGGGCATTTGACATTCTGGAAAAATAGGCAAAAAGGAAAAGGTGGAGTAGCTTTGTTAATAAAGGAAAGTATCAGTGAAGTGGTGAGTAGTGATAAAGGCATAGATCGTGATCTAAATCAGTTTGGATAGAAATAAGGAATAGCAAGGGGAAGAAGTCACAGGTGGGAGTTGTCTGTAGGCCCCCGGAGAGTTGCCTCACTGTAGGACAAAGTATAAATGGGCAAATAATGGAGGCATGTAATAAGAGCGCTACAGTTGTCATGGGTGATTTTAACCTACATATTTGCTGGACAAATCTGATTGGCAAGGGTAACACGGAAGACAAATTTGTAGACCGCAGCAGGGATTGTTTCTTAGAATAATATATTGCAGAACCTACCTGGGAACAGGCTATTTTACATTCAATAATGTGTAATGAGGTAGGATTAATAAGAGATCTCGTAGTTAAGGATCCTCTAGGGGATAGCAGTCACAAAATGGTAGAATTTCAAATTCAGTTTGAGGGCGAGCAACTTAAATAAGGGCAATTACAGAGGTATGAAGAAAGAGTTGTCTAAAATAGGCTGGGAAAATAGTCTAATAAGGGAAAGGTCAGTGGGTGAGCAGTGGCAGAAATTTAAGCAAATATTTCATAATCCTCAACAAAATTTTATCTGTCAAAATGAAGGGCTCGATGAGAAGGATGAACCACCAGTAGTTAACAAGGGTGGGCGGCCAAAATCCACTCAAAAACTAAAGCATACAAAATAGAGAAAACTATTGGTAGGCCAGAGGGTTGGGAATTTTTTAAGAACCAGCGGCGGATGACTAAAATGCTAATAAAGAGGGAGAATTTGGTTATGAAAGTGAATGGGCAAGAAATATAAAAACAAACAGCAAGAGCATCCATGGGTATATGAAAGGAAATAATAGCTAAAGTAAGCGTGGGACCCTTGGAGGATGCAACTGAAGAATTGAGTTGATAATGGTGAACAGGGAAATGGCAAATAGCTTAAACCAATATTTTGCATCGGTCTTCATGGTGGAAGTCACTATAAACATTCCAAAGACATCAGAAAAGCAAGGAGCTAATGGGAGGAAAGATTTGTAACAATCCCTGTCACGAGGGACAAAGTATTTGACAAACTAATGGGACTAAAGTCAGACAAGTCGCCAGGACCTGATGGCCTGCATCCAAGGGTTTTAAAGGAAGTGGCTGCAGAGATAGTGGAGGCATTGGCCAAAATATTCCAGAACTCACTGGATTCTTGGGTTGGGGGGGGTGGGGGGGGGGCAGTGGATTGGAAAACCGCTAATATGGCGGTTCAGGCGGTTCAAGAAGGGAGGGATAAGCTACAGTGGAAACATGCTACAGTGTGCTTGCACAGGAACAGGAGAGTGAGCACATCCTCAGTGGGGCACAGCCAGAGTGGGCATTTGGAATTTGGTGCAAAGCAGGAATTTGGTGCATAGGGGACGAGGTGCTCTTTGCATTTTTCCCTTGCTATCCAACTTCTTAAATCCTCAGAGCTTGCTGCAGCAGGAGAGGCTACAAGGGAAAGGAATCACTGCTAAGTAGTGGTTAAGGTATTTGCTACTTTAATCGCTTATAGTTTAAGGTCTTTTTGTGGTTTATAGTTTGTATATTCTGTAGTAACGAGGATAAGGGAAGAAGGGCCCTAGAGTAATTGACTTAAAAGGTTTAATTTAAAGGGATAAGTCATGGCAGGAGAGCTCAAAGCCTTGGTGTGCTCATCGTGCTCCATGTGGGAAGCCGGGAACATTTCCAGTGCCTGGGACCAGCATGTGTGCAGGAATTGTGTCCAGCTGCAGCTTCTGGAAGCTCAGGTTTCAGAGCTGGAACGGCGGTTGGGGACATTGTGGAGCATCCGCGAGTCTGAGAGCATTGTGGATAGCACGTTTAGAGAGGTGGTCACACAGCAGCTGAAGGGACTTGAGGAAGGAAGGGAATGGGTGACCACCGGGCAGTCCAAGAGAAACAGGCAGGTAGTTCAGGAGTCCCCTGGGGTCCCGCTCACGAATCAGTATTCCATTTTGGAGGCTGATGAGGGCGCTGGTTCCTCCAGGGAGTGCGGACAGAGCCAAGCTTCTGGCACCATAAGCAGCCTGTCTGTACAGGAGGGGAGGAAGAGCAGTAGGGGATTCTATAGTCAGGGGAACAGATAGGCGCTACTGTGGCCGTCCATGTGACTCCTGGATGGTGTGTTGCCTCCCTGGTGCCAGGGTCAGGGATGTCACTGAATGGCTGCAGGGCATCCTGAAGGGGGAGGGTGATAAGGCAGAGGTCATTGTACATGTTGGTACCAATGACATAAGTAGAAAAAGAGGGATGAGATCTTGCATCAAGAATTCAGGGAGTTAGGCAGTAGACTAAAAAGCAAGACCTCTCGGGTTGTAATCTCTAGATTACTCCCAGTGCCACGTGCTAGCGAGCTCAGAAATAGGAGAATGGTGCAGATGAATACGTGGCTTAAGAGTTGGTGCAGGAGGGAGGGTTTTAGATTCCTGGATCACTGGGACCTTTTCTGGGGAAGGCGGGACCTGTAAAAGTGGGACGATCTACATCTGAACCAGAGCGGGACTAACATCCTTGTGGGCGGATTTGCTAATGCTGTTGGGAGGAGTTTAAACTAATTTGGCAGAGGGAGGGGCCACAGAATGTCAGCAGATTAGGGACACATCATAATACAGTAAAACAATCAAGTCAGAGAGAGTTTAGCTGCATTAAGTTTCAAGGGAGTAAGGCAAGGCTGGATGGCCTTTGCTTTAATGTCAGGAGTATTACAGGTAAAACGGATGAGTTAAAGGTGAGGATTGATATGTGGAATTGTGATATAGTAGCCATCACTGAGACATGGTTAAGGGAAGGGCAGGATTGGCAGCTCAACATTCCAGGATACAGAATCTTCAGGCGGGACAGGGGAGGGGATAAAAGAGGAGGAGGCATTGCATTATTAGTTAAGGAGTCAGTTACTGCAGTAAGGAGAGAAAATATCTTGGAGGGGGCATCGATTGAAGCTTTGTGGGTAGAGCTTAAGAATAGAAAAAGGGGCAAACACTTTATTAGGTACTTATTATAGACCCCAGATAGTCAGTGGGAAATTGAGGAGCAAATATGTCCACAATTTGTGGAGGTGTGTAAAAACAATAACAATAGGGTAATTGTATTAGATGATTTCAACTTTCCCAACATTAATTGGGGTAGACATAGTGTTAAGGGCTTGGATGGAGTGGATTTCTTGAAATGTGTGCAGGAGAACATTTTAGGTCAATATCTAGAGGGTCCAACAAGGGACAGCGCAGTGCTGGACCTAATTCTGGGGAATGAAGCCGGACAGGTGGCTGAGGTAGTGGTGGGGGAGCATTTTAGTGATAGCGACCACAACATGGTACAATTTAAGTTTGTTATGGACAAAGAAATCCACAAGTTGCAAAGTAATGTTTTGGATTGGGGGAGAGTGTATTTTAGTATAAAAATGCAGGATCTGGCCAAGGAAGACTGGGAACAGTTACTTGTGGGGAAATCTACAGAGGAACAATGGTGGGGGGGGGGGCGGTATTCAAATAGGAAATGGGGAGGGTATAGGCTGAACTTGTTCCCTCCAGGGTGATAGGAAGGAGTAACAAGCCCAGAGAACCATGGATGACCAGAGATATTCAGGTTACGATGAGAAGGGAAAGAAAGGCTTTTAGCAGGTACAAGAGAAGCAAATCAACAAAGGCATTATTGGAGTACAGAAAGTGCAGGGTGGAGCTTAAGAAAGCAATTTGGAGAGCAAAGAGGGGATATGAGAAAGCTCTGACTGGTAAAAGTAGGGAAAATCCCAAGATATTCTATAAGTATATCAATGGAAGAGGATAACCAGGGAAAGAGTAGGGCCCAAAAGGGACCAAGGGGGCAATCTATGGGTGGAGCCAGAGGACATCGCTAGAGTGTTGAATGAATACTTCATGTCCATCTTCACCCAAGAGAATGAGGATGAAGGTATGGAACTTGGGGAGAGAGACTGCGAGGTTCTTGAGCAAATTGATATAGGGAGTGACAAGGTATTGGAGGTGTTGGCAGGCTTAAAAGTGGACAAACCTCCAGGTCCGGATGATTTGTGTCCCAAACTGCTGAGGGAGACAAGGGAGGAGATCTGACCCAAATTTTTAATTCCTCTCTGGCCATGGGGGAGGTGCCAGAGGACTGGAGAACAGCTAATGTAGTTCCGCTATTTAAGAAGGGTTGTAGAGATAAGCCAGGGAACTACAGGCCAGTGAGTCTCATGTCAGTGGTAGGGAAACTATTGGAGAAATTTCTGAAGGAGAGAATCTATCTCCACTTGGAGAGGAAAGGTTTGATCAGCGATAGTCAGCATGGCTTTGTCAGAGGGAGGTCATGCCTAAAAAATTTGATTGATTTTTTTGAGGAGGTGACCAGGTGTGTAGATGAGGGGAGTGCAGTTGATGTAGTTTATATGGATTTCAGCAAAGCCTTTGACAAGGTTCCACATGGGAGACTTATAAAGAAGGTAAAGGCATATGGGTTACAGGGTAATTTGATAAGGTGGATTCAAACTTGGCTTAGTTGCAGGAGACAGAGGGTGATGACAGAAGGATGCTTTAGTGACTGGAAGCCAGTGTCCAGTGGCGTACCACAGGGATCTGTGCTGGGTCCCCTATTGTTTGTCATTTATATAAACGACATAGATGACTTTGTGGGGAATAGGATTAGTAAGTTTGTGGATGACACAAAGACCGGCCGGATTGGTTAACAGTGAGTTGAGTGTCTTGGGCTACAGGAAGATATAGATGGGATGGTCAAATGGGCAGATAAGTGGCAGATGGAATTTAACCCTGAAAAGTGTGAGGTGATACACTTTGGAAAGAGTAATTTGACAAGGAAGTATTCAATGAATGGCATGACACTAGGAAGTTCTGAGGAACAAAGGAACTTGGCGTGCGTGTCCATAGATCTCTGAAGGCGGAGGGGCATGTTAGTGGGGTGGTGAAAAAGGCATATGGGACACTTGCCTTTATCAATTGAGGCATAGATTACAAAAGTAGGGAGGTCATGTTGGAGTTGTATAGAACCTTGGTGAGGCCACAGCTGGAATACTGTGTGCAGTTCTGGTCGCCACATTATAGGAAGGATGTGATTGCACTGGAGGGGGTGCAGAGGAGATTCACCAAGATGTTGCCTGGGATGAAACATTTAAGTTATGAAGAGAGGTTGGTTAGATTTGGATTGTTTTAGTTGGAGCAGAGAAGACTGAGGGGCGACCTGATCGAGGTGTACAAGATTATGAGGGGCATGGACAGGGTGGATAGGGAGCAGCTGTTCCCCTTAGTTGAAGGGTCAGTCACAAGGGGGCATTAGTTCAAGAAGAGGGGCAGGAGGTTTTGGGGGGATGTGAGTAAAAATTTTTTTACCCAGAGGGTGGTGACGGTCTGGAATGCACTTCCTGGGAGGGTAGTGGAGGCGGGTTGCCTCACATCCTTTAAAAAGTACCTGGATGAGCACTTGGCACGTCACAACATTCAAGGCCCTGTGCCAAGTGCTGGTAAATTGGATTTGGTAGGTAGGTCAGGTGTTTCTCACGTGTCGGTGCAGACTCGATAATCCTGCACTGTGATTCTGAGAGAAAAATAGCAGCAAACTATAGGCCAGTCAGCCTAACATCTGTCATTGGGAAAATGTTAGAGTCCATTATTAAGGAAGAAATAGGACATTTAGAAAATCTTAACACAATCAAACAGAGTCAGCATGGTTTTGTGAAAGAGAAATCATGTTTGACAAATTTGCTAGAGCTCTTTGAGGATATTACAAGCAGAGTTGATAAAAGGGAACAGGTAGATGTAGTGTATTTGGATTTTCAGAAGGCATTCGATAAGGTGCCTCATAAAGATTATTGCATAAGATAGGAGGTCTCGGTATTGGGGGTAATCTATTAGCATAGATTGAGGATTGGTTGACACACAGAAGACAGAGTCGGGATTAATGAGTCTTCTTCTGGTTGGAAGGATGTAACTAGTGGAGTGCTACAAGGATCAGTCCTGGGGCCTCAATTATTTACTATCTTTATTAATGATTTGGAGCAGGGGGAGAGTGTAATGTATCTAAATTTGCTGAAGATACAAAAATAGGTGGGAGGGCATGTGTTGAGGACATAAGGAATCAGCAAGGGGATATAGTCGGGTTGAGTGAGTCGGCAAAAACTTGGCAGATGTCGTTTAATGGAGGGAAGAGTGAGGTCATGCACTTTGGTAGAAAAAACCAAAAGACAGACTATTATTTAAATGGAGAGACACTCCAAAAAAGTGCAGCACAGAGGGATCTGCATAAAACACAAAAGGTTAGCATGCAGGTGCAGCAAGTAATTAAGAAAGCAAATGCAATTTTGGCCAGTATTGCTGGGGTTTGGAGTTTAAAAATAGGGAAGTCTTGTTCCAACAGTACAGGGTGTTGGTTCGGCCGTGCCTGGAGTACTGTGTACAGTTTTGGTCTCCATATTTAAGGAAGGATATACTGGTATTGGAGGCAGTTCAAAAGAGATTCACTAGTCTAATTCCTGGGGTGAAGAGGTTGACTTATCAAGAACGGCTAACAGGTTAGGCATTTATTCATTAGAGTTTAGATGAATGAGGGGTGATCTTATTGAAAGGTACAAGATTCTGAGGGGGCTTGACAAGGTAGATGTTGAGAAGATGTTTCCACTAGTGGGGGAATCTCGAACTAGGAGACATAGTTATAGAATAAGGGAGCATTCATTTAAAACTGAGATGCGAATGAAGTTCTTCTCTGAGGGTATTGAATGTCCTGAATTCTCTACCCCAGAGAGTTGTGGAGGCTAGATCACTGGAAGTATTTAAAGAGGAGATAGATTGATTTTTGAAATATCAGAGAGTTGAGGGTTATGAGGAGCTGGCACGACAGAGGAGTTGAGGCCTGGGGCAGATCAGCCATGATCTTATTGTATGGTGGGGCATTCTTGAAGGGCTGAATGGCCTACTCTTGCTCCTATTTCTTATGTTCTTTACCTTTGATAGGGCAGAATGGTCATTTTCCTAACCTTGCAAGGATTGATGTATGAAGTACTCCGTGTTTATCCTGTTTTCATTAGAAAAAGAAATGAACCTTTGTGTGAGGAGATGTGTGGGCTCTGCATGAAATCTCTTCTATAGTCACACATTCTGCTTCATGGTCTAGAATCAGAAGTGAAGAATGGTCAGCTTAGATAAATCTAGCATATAGGTAGAATAGCTGCTTGGAGTTCACTTGGGTAGAATAGCTGCTTTTACTATAAAATATTAACAACTCTAACCTTTTCATAAATCTGAATGAGACATTGTCACATTTAAACTTTGAGAAATATTGTAATTGTTTCATCTTTGCAAAAGAATTGGATCGAAGCTGGTCCTGATAGGATTGATTTAAAGTAGTTTTGGTTTTATTTTGCAGGCTAATCTGATAGATCAGGACATGGAAGCGCTGAAGGCAGAATTGATGGAAACATCAATGACGGATGCTTCAAGACTTAGCTTCTTCGAGTATTTCCACATTTCACCAATCAAAGTTAGTATTTTGGCTTTTTTTTCAAACTAAATAAAGAACTAAAGTTGTTTGCATGTTTATAGACTGTTCAGCTCCCAATAACTACAGGAGCAGTGATTATTTGTTTTGACATTTCATACCCCATTGTTTTCTGTTTCTTTCACAGTTTTAAACAATGATAACCTGCAGTGACTGTGAAAATATTGATTAGCTGTAAAAACATTTAATTCCTCCAACAGGAAATAGCTGAATTGATTTTCTGAGCCTGCAAGCCAGTGGGAACCCTTGCATAAGTCTTGGGAAACTTTGGGCGTTTTGTTCATTATTCTCTGTTCCTTGCCTTTAATTTTCCTTCCACCAGAATCAATGTACAGCGATTTTCCAGTTAAACATGACCAGAGGCTCCACATTGCAAGCATACACTAATGTTGGCTTTCCAAGTTTATCTTCCTCTGTTTTGTCTTCTATAAATATGAATGTACAAGAACAGATGATGTCAGATAAATGTTGGTCCACTGAGCCTGTCTCAGATGTTACGATATAATTTCACTATCAGCCTCATTCACCTCCAGCCATTGTGCAATCCCTTGAACAAAAAGCAACTAAAATCTGGGGAATAATTCCAAGAAGCTGCTGGGCAAAATGGTTCCAAATCAGACTTGGTATTTTTAAGTAATTTTATCTTTGTGACGGATCTTTGACTTTTCATTGTTCTGTGGGCATGTATGACTCATGCATAGAACCAGTTATTTTTCTTGTCCACGTGAACCCCATAATTCCTTATATTTTTTGAGAAAAGAGCATTCTTACTTTTCTGAATTGCATCACACCATTTCTGCTACAAAGTGCATCTCTTCTCAGCCTGATCCTCCATTGAAAGTTCATCGTGAACCTGAGAAGCACATGGTAATGTGTTTTCTAGAAATGTTATCTCTTTCTGTAAACATTCGAAATGTGTAATGCAGAATATCTTGCACAGGTTAATAATGCTGGCACAAGTGTTGAAGCTGATGTTACTTAGTCACAATCTTCTTTTCTCAACAGTTGCATCTAAGTTTGTCTCTGGACTCAGGAGGAGAAGAGTCCAGTAAAGAAAAGCAGGAAGCAGTACCACTCCAGTCTCTCCACATCCTGCTCAAAAGCATTGGAGCTACCTTAACAGATGTGGACGATCTCATCTTTAAGTAAGTACAACAAGCTGCTTTTCACTATTATAAATGTGTATTTTTGTCTTAAAATCCAAAGCAGCAAATGTTCACTTTTTACCACTGCGACTGCCAGCAGAGCATCTGTCTGAATCAAACATATCAATATGTAACACAGCAATTTGAACAAACATATCAATATGTAACACAGCAATTTGAACAAACATATCAATATGTAACACAGCAATTTGAACAAACATATCAATATGTAACACAGCAATTTGAACAAACATATCAATAAGTAACACAGCAATTTGAACAAATTTATCAAACTGCAGAATGGACCTTATGAATTTTGATACAAAGTTGAGGTGGTGCATTTTGATCTGAGGAATAAGGACACATTCCATGGGAATCTGAATGGGATGGAGGTGCAAAAGATTTAGGGGTACAGACTCCGAAATTATTACAAGTAGCACTGCAAATTAACAAGACCATAAAAAGTAAAAAGCAAATTCCAAGGTTCATTTCTAGAGGGATAAAGTTGAAAAGCAGAGAGGTTATGTTGAACAATTTTCACACTTTGGTTATGCAACATTTGAAACAATTCTGGTGATGTTATCGCAAAAAGGATCTGTATCTCTTGGAAGGCACTGGAAACGTTTCACTGAGCTGGCAAACAGAGGAGAGATGATGAAAAAGAAAGGTGTGATCCCACGCCAAGAGCTGTAGAGAGAAAACAGCAGGATAATGCACCATGGTCACATTTATGGTTTTGTTTAGAGTTGTATCCATGCTGAGGAAAGGACAGAAACCTGATTTCGAGAGATTGAAGCACAGAGTTGGGGGAAACATGGGCATGAGTTTGGGAAGTAGCAACATGTTTTCAGACTTGTGAGGAAAGGGGAGTAAGAATTAGGATGCTAGTGTGCAGGGATAGAGGGATTGAGGATGGACTTTTAGGTGAGGCAGCTGATAATTGTTTAGAAAGGAGGAGGAAAGGGAACCATTTACAAGATCAGATAGCATGGGGACCTGGAAGAGAAGCTTGGTGGTCAGAAATTTAGTGACAATAGAGTCAAGGCAAAGAGGAGTTGAATCTTGTGGATGAGATATGCTCGGAGAGGGTATGAGGGAAAGAACGAGAGAGAACTGGGTGAGGACAGGGAGTGCCGTTGAAGGTTTGACTTTGTGGGGAAGGAGGGAAGCAGCAGAAGCAGCTGAACAGATCCTTGGTAACAAAGAAGTCCATTAGCTCCTCACAGTTGTTGAAAAGGGAATACAAGAGAGAGGGGTTTAAGGAGATGATTGGTCAAGAAGGAAAGAAGTCGAGCATTACCTTTTGTCTTTGGAGGTCTTAGAGTAGTGTGTGGTTTTGCAGATGGGAGTGAAACCCAGTAACATTTGATGCCTTCTAGCAGATCTCGTAATTAATGGTTAAAAGGTTGAGCAACAGATCTGCTCAGGTCCAAGTCCCTTGTACTTCAGGGAACTATAATTCTGGAGTCTTATTTTGTTCATATTTTTGGGGATAGTTGTAGCTTAAGGTTACCTGAGAGAGAAAATCCAGGACAGTGGATATTATACATGTCTTTGTCAACAATTATGGGAACAGGCAGGAAGGTGAAGTTGTGGCCAGGATGAGACTGGCCATGGAGCAGGCTCAAACGATTGGATTTTGTGTTCCTGCCCCAATTCTTATGGTCACTGGAGGGAACAGGTTGAATGACGTTTCCTGATATGGCTTGATGTGTGTTTATGTCTATTTACTTTGGTCAATGTTGAAGAAAATCTTAGGATTTTCTTGTGTTACAGGCTTGCATTCTTTGAAATGAAATTTCAGTTCTACAAGTGGAATCAGCTGATGTGGGCTGTAATTTCACATTATAGTGAACAAGTAAGTGGTTATTTTTTCAATTTTCCTGCAGGTTGCTTTATTCTTATATCCTCAAGGTGGTGACTCATACCCAGATATGAATGTCCACGGGTGTTGGCATTCCTGTTTCTTTGCTCTTGAGTGTGATCTGGATCTGTAACCCTAGACAGTATGAATGTGATTCTAAAAATGATTTAGGTGCAACAATAAATTGCTCTCAGAATCGATCTGTCAGACAATGGCAGTGTCTTGTAGTACCCATTCCTTTGTAGCACCGTGGTGAGCTTATGTTGGGGGCT
Source organism: Carcharodon carcharias (assembly GCF_017639515.1). Classification (NCBI taxonomy): domain Eukaryota; kingdom Metazoa; phylum Chordata; class Chondrichthyes; order Lamniformes; family Lamnidae; genus Carcharodon; species Carcharodon carcharias. The sequence continues at coordinate 517,903 of NW_024470685.1, forward strand.
GTAAGCAGGTGGCTGGCAGTGGTCAGCTGCTTCCCAATGGAGGGTCATCTCCGGCATCTCCAAGGATTTTGTGTTAAATCAATAATGGTGAGTTGGTGAACAGCTTTTGTAACAGTTTATCCTCACTGGTGAGATAATATGATTCAACCAAAAAGCAGTTGTGTATGTTAAAGTCTTCTATGTCTTATCTGACAAAAACTGGATGCCTAAATACTATTTGTGTTGTACGTTAGTGGCTTTTTTATTTTGAAAACAAAAATGTATTGATTTGGTAAAATACAAAGTAAGTGACTTAAAATTTTAGTCAATGCTTTCACCACCTCGAAGCATATGTTTTCCTCACTAGCCTCCTCATATCAGCTATTCCAGTGATGTGATCACGTTCTTATCTGCACCACTTTTTCAAGCTTCAGTGTTTCTCAACAACTGGATTTTGAGATCCTCTCTCATATCTTCAGCATTCCCCAGGCTGCACTGCGAATGATCTTACCTGTTTGTATGGCCCGGTCCATTCTCTCTGTCTTGCTGACACTACTTATTCCTCATTCTCTCTGCCCTGGTATCCAGAGCCAATCTTGGCACTCACTACATTCCTAAAGCTAATGAGCTAATTCTCTGCTTGGTATGAAGTTCTTAGTTCTCTTAACTTTATGCCCTTGCCATGCCCTTGTTGCTGCTGCTGTTGTCTTTTGGAATTCCCTCACTAAACCATTAAGAAAAAAACTTGCCTTTATATCATTCCTTTTGTGGCCTCAAAAAGTACCAGCCAATCAAGTACTTTATTTTAAACTGCAGTCACTGATCCAAACTAGGAAAATGCTTCAGCCAATTTGTGTACAGCAAGATTCCACAGTCAGCATTGATATAAATGCCTATTGAATGGTTTAACATAGTTGGAGGTCATTCAGCCCATTGTTTCTGTCATAGTTCGGTGAAGGAATTATCCAATTGGTCCAAATTTCTCCCACAAAAACAGAAAAAGCTGGAAAAACACAGGTCTAACAGCATCAATGGAAAGAACGACAGGATTAACGTTTCGAGTCCGTATGAGTCATACCAAGGTTAGACCTGAGTTTTTCCAGCATTTTCTGTTTTTGTTGCAGATTTCCAGCATCCGCAGTATTTTGCTTTTATTTTGGTCCAATTTCCTGCTCTTTCTCCACAAGCCTGCAAATATTTCCTTCAGGTATTTATCCAGTTCCTTTTTGAAAGCTACTTTTGAATCTGCTTCCATCACTTTCAGGCAGTGCAATCCAGATCATCATATTTACATAGAAACTAGGAGCAGGAGTAGGTGCTTCGAGCCTGCTCTGCCATGGCTGATCATCCAACTCAATAGTCTGCTCCCGCTTTCTCCCCATACCCTTTGATCCCTTTCACCCCAAGAGCTATATCTTACTCCATAAAAACATACAATGTTTTGGTCTCAATTACTTTCTGTGGTAACAAATTCCACAGACTCACCACTCTCTGGGTGAAGAAATTTCTCTTCACCTCAGTCCTAAATGGTCTACCCCATATCCTCAGACTGTGACCCCTGGTTCTGGACTCCCCCACCATCGGGACCATCCTTCCTGCATCTACCATGTCTAGTCCTGTTAGAATTTTATAGGTTTCTATGAGATCCCCCCTCATTCTTCTCAGCTCCAGTGAATATAATCCTAATCGATTCAATTTCTCCTCATATGTCAATCCTGCCATCCCAGGAATCAATCTGGTAAACCTTTCTTCCCCCTCTAGTTCTTTTGCTAAGTTCCTTAAATCTGTGTCCTCTGGTTGCTGACTCTTCTGCAACTGGAACAGTTTTTCCAATTCTTCCCATGACCATCTCTCCTCTGAGGAGACCCAATCCAATTTTGGATCAGTTGAAGTATTTTTAATGATTTTAGTTGGAGGATAAATGTTGCCCAGAACACCAGGAGAACTCTCTTGCTCCCCTACAACTATCACTATTGGATCTCTTGCATCCGCCTTAAATGGCAGGCAGAATGTCTCATCTAAATGGAAGCACATTTGACATTGCAGCACTCCTTCAGCACAGCACTGAATGGCAGCCTGGATGATGTGCCCAAGTCTTGGAGGGGGCTTGAACAGATAATCTTCAGAATCTGAAGTGTGTGCGCCATTTAGCCAAGGCTGACACGCTTTGTCATAACCTCCTTCCTTACCTTCTATCTGCTTTACAGCCTATCTTTTCAACTGCTTCCATAGTCCTTCTTCCCTCTTGCCCAAAATTCACTCTTTTTTTGCTTGGTTTGGATCTCATGTGATGCATCACTGATGCTGTTTTACGTTAGGGGGTTTGTATAAATACAGGCTGATTGCTATTTGAATAACAATGATTCATTCATTCTTAAGTGTGAAAAACATTATTATTAACTGAAGTGAAAAGCCTGAATAATATCACCAACGAACCTTTCAATGCTTCTTCTCGTAGTTTCTAAAGCAAATGTATGTGCTTGTTTTGGGACTGGATGTTCTTGGAAACCCAGTCGGCCTTATCAGAGGACTGTCTGAAGGTGTCGAAGCATTCTTCTATGAACCTTTCCAGGTAAGTCAAGAGGAAATAATGGAAAATATGTCTGTATTTTGTAAAGCTGATCCAAGTTTTTATTCTCTAACAATGGTGACTGTGTAATGTTTAGGGTGCTGTTCAGGGACCAGAGGAATTTGCAGAGGGCTTTGTGATAGGAGTGAGGAGTCTGCTTGGACACACTGTTGGTAGGTGATGACTCTGATGCAGCTTTCATGTCAGCATATGTTGGAACTGATGATTAGAAAAGTCATGTTTCTCAGATAGTTCCATAATCTGAGAGATTATTCACTGGATTTGAATCTGACTTCAGTTCCAGCAGTGTGTGTTTATTTTCTTGTGCTGGTGCTATACACAGGTGGTGCAGCTGGTGTCGTATCTAGAATCACAGGCACTGTTGGGAAAGGTCTGGCTGCAATCACGATGGATAAAGAATACCAACAGAAACGCAGGGAGGAAATGAACCGCCAGCCCAAGGACTTTGGAGACAGTTTGGCTAAAGGAGGAAAAGGCTTTTTACGGGTAGGAAAAGTTTGCATTTTAGAACATGACAATTGAGGAGGGCTTAATGCAATATTACTGTTTTCTATGCTGTTGATAAATCTGCACATCTCTATAATTATAAATTCTGTAGGGATGATGATACATCGCTCACTAACGTCCAAGTCACTGCGACCATACCAACAAACCTGTTCAAATCTTCCATGATAAAAATAATGTCTGCATTCTATCAGACATGCACATTTTATATGTAATAAAATAAATTGTGGAAAGCGGAAGAAAGAACTTCCATTTTATATGATGCTTTCCATGGCCACATGTCACCCCAAAGCACTTCAAAGACAATAAAGCACTAATAAAGTGTGGTCATTGTTGGAATGTAATGAGACCTGGAATCAGATTTGTGCACAGCAAGGTGTCACCAACAGTGATGAGTTAGTCTGGCTGAGGAGTAAATTTAGACATTGTAAAGTATAAAAGTATGAAAGCTTAAAATTCCCAAGACACAGAACAACCAGGTTTCCAGTTAAGAGCGGAACAAAAATGGCTACACTACAGTGGGGGGGGTCTGGCTTCTCATCACCTGCCCATAGGTAGAGGGGGAGTAGATGGGGGCGTTGAAGTAAGTGGGGGGGAGAATGCGGGAGTTGAATGAGTAACTCTGAGGGAAAGCATAGGGATAGTGATGAGAGGAAGGAAAGGGGATAGTGAGAAGATGAAGTAGCAGAGACATGTGGATAGAATTCCAAAGATTCAGAATCCTTTTGAGTGAAGAAATTTCTTCTCATCTCAGTCCATGACTGACCCTTTGTTCTGAGACTGTGTACTCATGTTCTGGACTCCGCAAGCAGGTGAAACATCCTCCCAACAATTACTCTGTCCTGCTACTTAAAAGATTTTATGTTTAATTTTGATCTTATTCTTCTAGAGCTTAGGAGATGTTGGCTTGTTGTACTGCTCTTGGTATAATCCTTTCATCCCAGAACTCAATCCAGTCAGCCTCATTGACAGTCCCTGTAAGGAATGTATATGCTTCCTTAGGTAAGGAAAACATAACTATGCACTATCCTCCAGATGTGATCTTATCAAGACCTTATATAATGGTAATAAGATTTCTTTACTTATTCTATTCTATTCAGCATGTTCTTGCCCACTCACCTAACTTGCCAGTTATACCTTGCCAGCTTCTTAGCTTCCTCTTCATAACTAACTTTCCCACCAAACCATTGTATGGTCAGCAAAGTTGAATATATTACACACAGTCTCCATCTAAGTCATTGATATAGTTTGTAAATAGCTGAGGGGCCCAAGCACTGATCCTTGCGGCACCTCACCAGTTATAGCCTGCCAACCTGAAAATAACCCTTTTGTTCTTTGCTTTTGTTTTCTGTCTTTTAGATTGCCATAGATTGAGAATTGGGTATTACCCCAATCACACATGCTGTACTCTTTCTATAAGAACTTCTGTCGAATGAATTTTGAAAATCCAAATGTACTGCGTCCATTAGTTTCCTGTTATCCACTCTACTGGTTAGATTCTCTGAAAATAGATTTGACAAGCACAATTTCACTTTCATAAATCCGTGTTGACTCTGCCTTATGTTAGGATTTTCTAAGTGTCCCGTCACCAACTCCCTAATTATAGATTCTGGCATTTTCCCTACTATCAATATTAGGCTAGCTAGCCTATAGTTTTCTCTCGCGTGTTCTCGCTTGCTCACTCTCACTCATTCACTCACTCTCTCTCCCCTTCCTTGAATAAGAGTTATATTTGCCATCTTTCAGCACATGGCAACTTTTCTGGACTAGGGAGTTCTGGAAGATCAAAACAAGTACATCTACCTCTGTAGCTACTTCTACTATTCATGCCTTTTAAAAAATATTATCCTTTTTCTGCTCTCACAACCAAAGTGAGTAACCTCACACTTCCCCATCTTATACTCCATCAGCCACCTAGTTGCCCACTCACTTAACCGGTCTATATCGTTTTGCAGCCTTTGTGTCCTCTGCAACTGGGGTGATCTTGTCAGGTAGGTCAGTGAAGTAGTTGCTCTACTTCAGCTTTAAAGATAAGCTCAAGGCTTTGTGAGAAATCAACTGGGGAACAGATTAGTTTAGGCCTAGTATTGTGAAACGAGAAAGGATGATTTAATACCCTTGTAGTGAAGGGGTCTCTAGGGATGAGTGCTCATAATAGGATAACATTTTATTTTCAGCTTGAAAGTGATCCAGAACTAGGATCTCAAATCTCTAACACAAAAACAGAATTACCTGGAAAAACTCAGCAGGTCTGGCAGCATCGGCGGAGAAGAAAAGAGTTGACGTTTCGAGTCCTCATGACCCTTCGACAGAACTTGAGTGAGTCCAAGAAAGAGTTGAAATATAAGCTGGTTTAAGGTGTTTTTGGGGGGGGGGGGGAGAGAGAGAGAGAAGTGGAGGGGGTTGGTGTGGTTGTAGGGACAAACAAGCAGTGATAGAAGCAGATAATCAAAAGATGTCACAAACAACAGAACAAAAGAATACAGGTGTTAAAGTTGATGATATTATCTAAACGAATGTGCTAATTAAGAATGGATGGTAGGGCACTCAAGGTAAAGCTCTAGTGGGGGCGGGGGAGCATAAAAGATTTAAAAATATTTAAAAATAATGGAAATAGGTGGGAAAAGAAAAATCTATATAATTTATTGGAAAAAAAACAAAAGGAAGGGGGAAACAGAAAGGGGGCGGGGATGGAGGAGGGAGCTCAAGACCTAAAGTTGTTGAATTCAATATTCAGTCCAGAAGGCTGTAAAGTGCCTAGTCGGAAGATGAGGTGTTGTTCCTCCAGTTTGCGTTGGGCTTCACTGGAACAATGCAGCAAGCCAAGGACAGACATGTGGGCAAGAGAGCAGGGTGGAGTGTTGAAATGGCAAGCGACAGGGAGGTTTGGGTCATTCTTGCGGACAGACCGCAGGTGTTCTGCAAAGCGGTCGCCCAGTTTACGTTTGGTTTCTCCACTGTGGAGAAGACCACATTGGGAGCAACGAATGCAGTAGACTAAGTTGGGGGAAATGCAAGTGAAATGCTGCTTCACTTGAAAGGAGTTTTTGGGCCCTTGGACGGTGAGGAGAGAGGAAGTGAAGGGGCAGGTGTTGCATCTTTTGCGTGGGCATGGGATGGTGCCATAGGAGGGGGTTGAGGAGTAGGGAGTGATGGAGGAGTGGACCAGGGTGTCCCGGAGGGAACGATCCCTACGGAATGCCGACAAGGGGGGGTGAAGGGAAGATGTGTTTGGTGGTGGCATCATGCTGGAGTTGGCGGAAATGGCAGAGGATGATCCTTTGAATGCGGAGGCTGGTGGGGTGATAAATCTTTTATGCTCCCCCCACCCCCACTAGAGCTATACCTTGAGTGCCCTACCATCCATTCTTAATTAGCACATTCGTTTAGATAATATCACCAACTTTAACACCTATGTGTTCTTTTGTTCTGTTGTTTGTGACATCTTTTGATGATCTGCTTCTATCACTGCTTGTTTGTCCCTACAACCACACCAACCCCCTCCACTTCTCTCTCTCTCTCTCTCTCCCCACCCCCCCAACAAACACCTTAAACCAGCTTATATTTCAACTGTTTCTTGGACTCACTCAAGTTCTGTCGAAGAGTCATGAGGACTCGAAACGTCAACTCTTTTCTTCTCCGCCGATGCTGCCAGACCTGCTGAGTTTTTCCAGGTAATTCTGTTTTTGTTTTGGATTTCCAGCATACGCAGTTTTTTTGTTTTTATCTCAAATCTCTATTCTGCCCCATTAAGTGAGTGGGCAACTAGGTGGCAGATGGAGTATAATATGGGGAAGTGTGAGGTTACTCATTTTGGTTGTGAGAGCAGAAAAAGTGCAGGCCATCAGGTCAAGGGGAATTATCGACTTTTAAACCCATTAATATCTCCAATACTGTTCCTTTACTAATACTCAGTTCTTCAAGTTCCTCATCCTCACTGAACCCTTGGTTCCCCACTATTTCCAAAATGATTTTTGTGTCCTATTGTGAAGATGATTAATGTCTCTTGTATTTCCTTATTCCCTAGTATAATGTATCCTGTCTCTGTCTCTAGCCTTTACTTTCACTAATCTGTTCCTTTTATATACCTATAGAAAATTTTACACACTCATGTCTCTTGCTAGTTTACTCTCCTGCACTCTATTCTCCTTATCAAATTCTTGATCATCCTTTGCTGAATTCTAAAATTCTTCCAGCCCTCAGGCTCTCTACTGCTTTTGGCAGGATCACAAGCCCCTTCCTTTAATCTAATACTATCTTTAGCTTCCCTTCTTAGCCATGGTTGGACCATTTTCCCATGTGGTTTTTATTCCATAAGGGAATATGCATTTGTTGCAAATTATGGATGCATTCTTTAAACATTTGCCATTTCTTTTCTATTGTCATGTCTTTTAATGTAGCCAGCTCACTCCCCATACCAACATCATTTGCTTTGTTCAGATTTGAGACCCTAGTTTTGGATCACTTTCAAGCTGAAAATAAAATGTTATCCTATTATGAGCACTCATCCCTAGAGACCCTTCACTACAAGGGTATTAAATCATCCTTTCTTGTTTCACAATACTAGGCCTAAACTAATCTGTTCCCCAGTTGATTTCTCACAAAGCTTTGAGCTTATCTTTAAAGCTGAAAAACTTCGGATGCAAAGCAACTACTTCACTGACCTACCTGACAAGATCAACCCAGTTGCAGAGGACACAAAACGATATAGACTGGTTAAGTGAGTGGGCAACTAGGTAGCAGATGGAGTATAATATGGGGAAGTGTGAGGTTACTCATTTTGGTTGAGAGAGCAGAAAAAGGATAATATTTTTTAAAAGGCATGAATAGTGAAAGAAGTTTGAAACCCTTTTCCACAAACGGCAGATTATGTTAGATCATTATTCATTTTAAATCTGAGTCTGATAGATTTCTGCTATCCAAAGGTATTAATGGATATGGGGGAATGGAGTTAAGTCGCAGATCAGCCAAGATTCTACTGAATAGCATAACAGGCTCGAGGGGCTGAATGTTCCTATGTCCCTGCCTGGCGCACATACTTCCTGATATTATAAATGGTCCTCGTTCCTCAAGCACCATTCTGCTTCCTTTCAAAACCACTGTCATCCATTCATTCTTGACCCCTCTGCCCTCACAACTCCTTTACAACCTCCCTTTCTTCTATAAGGTCTTTGTACATGTAGCCATCTTCCAAATTTGTATCAATCTCTCCCAAGGCTCTTTTTTTCCTCAGGTTCCCACTCTTCCCACAGCAATGGATCTTCCCTTACTGAAGTTTCAGATAATATTTTCACTGACTCACATTTGTTATCCCTCTCATCCCTTTTAACCTCTCACCAGCCTTGAACACAGCTCATGACATTCTTTTCCTCAAACACCTCTCCTCCTCTGTCCAGCTCCCTGGGACTTCTCTTGCTTGGTTCCACTCAGTCCGATTGCAGCCAGCATACCTCAAACAACGACCTCTTTATATGAAGAGAAGAAATTTACAAGATGATGGGATGAAGGCAGGGGAGCGGGACTAGATGAGTTGCGCTTGCAGAGAATTGGCACAGACATGATGGACCGAGAGTCATCCTCCTGTTCTGTAACCATTCCATGATCCTTTCACCTCTGCACTCTCATTATCTGCAGTTCCTCAATGATTCATCCTTAGCCTCTGCCTTTTCTTCATCTGTGCAATACTATTGGCAACATCTGCAGACATAGTCAGCTTCCACATGCATCCCTTATCCTCAAACTCTCTGCTACTCTTAATCCAGACTTCTGTACAACCTGCTCCTATCATCTCATCATTTGTCGCCATGCTTCAGCTGCCTTGAATTTTCTTGAATTATATAAAAACCTCCTCTTCCTCTTTCTCCTCCTTGTAGTCCCTCATTAACCCAACTCTTCAACCAAGCTTTTGGCCATTTCCCCCAAATCTTTCTTTCCTGGGCTTGGTATCTGTTGCACCACTGTGAAGTGCCTTGCGTGTGGAAGGTGCCTGAATAAAAAGGGAAGGGAGAGTACGGTATTTAAAGTCATCTCTGAGGCAAAGACATCTTCTCTGTACTGAGCCTCGTCCTTATCATGTGCCTACACCGTCTAAGATATTCGCAAAGTCATTTATTGCCAGACAAACCTGTATGTGCAATTCAGCACTTTGAGATGGGATCACACCTTGTTGATACAGTGGGACCCTAGGTAAGCTTAAATCTGCTTTTCACAGAATAGCTATGACCACCAACCAAGTTTGGAACCTTTAGCCTACAATTGTATGTTTGTTGTTTGGCCTTGAACAAATGAAGTGTAATTTGGCACTTTGGTTCTGTGGCTTCTTTTGAGCTTTCATTCCTCAAATGGTGGTGGACTAGTAAACAGCTCACTGGAGGAGGAAGTTCTACAAATGTCCCCATCCTCACTAATCCTCACTGAGGCCAGCACATCAGTGCAAAAGAGAAAGCTGATGTATTTGCAACCATCTTCAGCCAGAAGTGCTGAGTGGATGACCCATCTTGGCCTTCTCCTGAGGACCCCAGATGCCAGTCTTCAAGCAATTCAATTCATTCCATATGATATCAAGAAATGGGTGAAGCTGCTGGATACAGCAAAAGGCTATATGGGCCCTGACAACCTTCCAGTAATAGTACAGAAGACTTGTGCTCCAGAACGAGCTCCCCACCTAGCTAAGCTATTTCAGTACAGCTACAACACTGGCATCTACTGGCAATGTGGAAAATTGCCCAGGCATGTCCTGTGCACAAAAAGCAGGGCACGACCAATTACCAACGCCTTTCAATCTACTCTCAGTCTCGTGATCGAGATCGCAAAGTGATGGAAGGGGTCGCTGACTGTGAAACGGCGCTTAGATGGCAATAACTTGCTCCCTGGCACTCATTTTGGGTTCTGTCAGGACCACTCAACTCCTGACTCATTACAGCCTTAGTCCAAACATGGGCAAAATTTTAAGGACATCATAAAGTAGAAGAATTTTACAGGCATTTTTAATGAGTTTATAAACCACTCAAATGAGAGGCAATAAAGCATTGCCAGTTTCTCCAGCAGTGTGTGGATGATTTTTTTTTATTCATTCATGGGATATAGGCATTACTGACTAGGCCAGTATTTATTGCCCATCACCAATTGCCCTTGAGAAGCTGGTGGAACTTTTAATTGGAACTATATCGCTGTCCCTTCACTGTTGAGATATATGATGAGAGGACTGCCCTTGACATCAAGGCAGCATTTGATTCAGTGTGACATAGAGGACCCCTAGCAAAACTGGAGTCAATGGGAATCAGGGGGAAAACTCTCCACTGGTTGGAGTCTACCTAGCACAAAGGAAGATGGTTGTGGTTGTTGGAGGTCAATCATCTCAGCTGCAGGATATTGCTGCAGTCATTACTCAGGGCAGTGTCCGAGACCCAAACATCCTCAGCTGCTTCATCATTGACTTCCCCTCCATCATAATGTCAGAAGTGGGGGTGTTCATTGATGCGAATGGTGCTGAACACTGCAAGCGACTCCCCAGTTACTGAAGTCCATGTTTTTTAATTATTGTTTCACAGGATGTGGGCGTTGCTGGCCAGGCCAGCATTTATTGCCCATCCCTAATCGCCCTTGGGAAGGTGGTGGTGAGCCCCCTCTTGAACTGCTGCAGCCGACATAATGTGGGTACGCCTACACTGCTGTTAGGGAGGGGGTTCTAGGATTTTGACCCAGCAACAGTGAAGGGACAGCGATATAGTTCCAATTAAAAGTTCCACCAGCTTCTCAAGGGCAAGTGGTGATGGGCAATAAATACTGGTCTAGTCAGTAATGCCCATATCCCATGAATGAATAAAATAATGATATCATCCACACACTGCTGGAGAAACTGGCAATGCTTTATTGCCTCTCATTTGAGTGGTTTATAAACTCATTAAAAATGCCTGTAAAAATTCTTCTACTTTATGATGTTCTTAAAATTTTTCAGGACCTTTACAAAGATTGAATGTACAACTGTATCCGTGTCTCAAAAATGAAAGTTAAAAATCAGAATCTAGGGTTGTATTACCTTGCCTCTTGCCCCAATGTCGCACAGAGTTGAAATATGTGATCACTTGCTTTTCGTAATGTTTTGCCAACTCACTGGCAATTTGGTAGGATGTTTATCAGTGACACTATCTCCTACCTCCACCTCGTGGAGATGTTGCAAACTGCACGACATTCAGAAAATTCAGGAGAAGCAAGAAAACTTGTCTCTATACAGAGAAAGAAACATTGCTAAATAATACCGCTGGGACAGAAATTAACAGACTCTGGGTGGCTTTATAAATTAATTTTAGTTAAACGTGTTTCTTTATTCTTGTTACACTGTATGTGCCATAGCACTGAAACAGAGCTCAGTACCAACAATTCCATTCTATAAGAAGTAATGTGGACTTGTGCCCTTTATAAAGATGTTTTTAACATTGCTGTATCACCCTAAATGATCTCCCCTGCTCCCTGCCATATGAAAAGTGGGTCACATCTTGGTGCTATTTTTTTGATGTTTGGAAAATACTACCTCATAATCTGTTCTAACACCGTCAGGCTCTATCCTTTGCTCATGATTAGCTCTAGTTCAAGGTGTTTGAGGAAATCTCCCTGAATGCAGTTGGGCCTTTAGCAGTACAAATGATCTTAGCACGTAGGGCACATTGCATCTAAATACAATGCGGTGACCTGTAACACACATTTAAATCTGACCTATTATCATACTTCAAAATACACAGAAGCTGCGCCGGTCCATGTTGGTGTTTCACCTCCACACAAGTACATAGTCCCAATCACACTTACATGTCCTGCCCCAATATGCTGTCACCTATTCAATATAACCCTGAATGTTGACATTGGGCAGGATTTTCCCCACCCGCCTCCGCCGGGATCTTCCTGTGCCGCCTCAAGTCGATGGACTTCCAGCTGGGGCACAGCCTAGCCTGCAGCCGGCGGGCCAGAAAATCCCGGCCATTGTTTCTGCCTGACACACTCATCTTTTGATTCAAGTCCACAGCCTCTCAACTCTGCACAGAAAAGTTTCTTTTGCTCTTTGTTCAAAATCTCACATGTTTGATCTTGTATCTAGAGCCACTCATTCCAGACCCTCAACCACCAGAAATAGTCTGCTTCAATCCAAAACAAAAGCAAAATACTGTGAATGCTAGAAATATTCAGCAGGCCAGTCGAAATCTGTGGAGAGAGAAAGCATTAATATTTAAGGTCATTGACCTTTCATCAGAATAGTCCATCCTGCCCCATCCCTTTTATAATTTTGAACATTTCCACCGTATCGTTCCCATAACCTGCATTGTTTGAATGTAAAGCATCCATATTTTAAGCCAAAATAAAATGAAGTATAGTATAAAAATGGATAAATCTTCATGCCAAGATCTGTGGTCTAGAGGAGCTTCCAAATTCAGACTAATGTGAATCCTACCTGATGCCACAAGTAAAACAATTAGCTAACTTTGGCAGTGTGTTTTCCTGAAGCCAGGTGGCTTTCTTTAGGATCTGAATTTAGAACAGATATAGTTTCAAAATTTTGTGTTTGACATTGTAATTTCAAATACAACTTTTTTACTTCTCACTTCCATTAGTTCCCTTGTGCCAATCTCCAGCCACCCTAAAGGTACAACAAGCAACATCAGTTTCTGTTGTACTGTATGATGAGGGTGCTAATTTCACTTTAATGCTTTTCCCAGGTTGCTTTCTACCCATGTCTTGTGAACTCGTGACTTGCTTCCAAGACCCCTGCTCGTGTTGTTCTGGACCAACAACAGGTCATGGGGAAAAACAGCCTTATGATGGAGTCCCTGAGCTGTGATTGTCACCTCCCCACAGTGGGAAGCAGTATGCTGGATTATTAACACAGTGGCACACCCAACTCTGCCAGAATGCTTAATACAAGCACACAGCTGCCAGAGAAATCTTCAAATCAAAATTATTTGTAACTTTTGTCGTGGAGCCTTGTTTTCAGGATGCTTAGAAAAACTGTTCTTATTTATAAGGAAGTAATGACCCTGTTTTATTATGTTCCAGCATAATAATTTCAGTTCAATAATATATTCTATAATGTAAAAACATTTACAAGTATTCTTCTTGTATCGTTTCAGGGTGTGGTTGGAGGATTTACAGGAATAGTCACAAAGCCAGTTGAAGGTACGTTGTCTAAACTTTGTCGCATGGTATGTAAATGGAAATGTCTTAGAACAATATTTTAATGGACAGACAATTGAATACCATTGTATACGAGCTTTTCTTTTATATAATGTATTCAACTGTATGACCGCAGCTATTTTGCTGTTCCCAGCTATTCTGGACATATCTTGGAAGCTCTCTAGTGCATTAGCCCTGCCTTATTTTAGCTTTCCATCCTTTTGACTTAATGGTTGAAGAAATATATTTCAGTATTTCAACCTGTGCAAAAAGGAATAATGTGGAAACTCAGTCACTGAGTAATGTTTAAAGCAGAGATTGACAGATTTCTCAATACTGTTGACAAAGGGATATGGGGTAGTGTGAGGGATAAAGCATTGCAGTGGATGATCAACTATGATTGCATTGAATGGTGGAGCAGGCTCGAGGGGCTGAATTGCCTACTCCTATGATTTAAAAGAAAAATCACTGTTTTAAAACTTAAACGTTTTTCAAATCTTTGCAGTGCAGATCACCAAAAATATCAAAGACCCAAAAGGTGACAGTCGAATTCTGATTTGATTACAGAGAATTATTAGTGTTTTGGGCATTACATTCTGCAACTCCATTACTCTATAATTCGGGCTACTGGTTTGTTGGTGATTGAATGTGTCAAATTCTTTGTGATTCATGGGGTTGTGGAATTTTATCAGCCTTTTAAGGATTGCATTTCATTGCATTTTTTGACAAAATCCACAAACGTTTGTAGCTTGAAGGTTTAAAGCAGCATCCTTGATCTGGAGGGCAGGCAAGGGACTGGTGCATAAGTCTCTGTCTCAGACTGGTCACTAAAAAGTATGCGTGAATGGTCCAAATACTGGATGATTCTCTTGTTAAAATTTCTTTCCTGGTTGGGAAGAATCTGGACTGTACTTGGCGCTGTCCTTAATTATAATATTTTTATATCATGCCTTTATATCCAATTCTTTTTAATTCTTTGGTGCATTTTAAGTTGTGCTGTATGTTCATGTGAGAAAATGTGAGTGAAAAATCAATGCTGGTAAATGAATGAGAAACCCAAAACTGAAATTTGTGACTGATTACTAATAAGGCTGAGGATGAAGCATATTGTAAATCTATAATATAAGGTTAGCCAGGTGCACGGATTATCGGGGTTTTCTAACATTTGTTTTGTGTTAACCTGGAGAATTGCTGGTGCTTATGAAGGAGTAATGTCTAATTTCACTAAGCAGCTGCTGGCAGCATCTGTTCTGAATATGTTCCACGAATTCAATTACCATTTCCAAGTAATGATGTACCATTTCCTGCAACAGGTGCTAAAAAGGAAGGTGCGGCTGGTTTCTTTAAAGGAGTTGGCAAAGGTCTGGTTGGCGTTGTTGCCCGACCAACAGGTGGGATCGTTGACATGGCGAGCAGCACTTTGCAAGGAATTAGAAAGTAAGATTTGATTACAGAGAACTGTTAGTGTTTTGGGCATTACATTCTGCCCAAATAGAATTCTGAAGCAATAGAATTCATCTGACCTCCTACCAGTGGCTCTGTACTTTTGAGAAGACCCAGATTTGTAAATTCTGCTTTTACTGATATTTACTGAAGAGCCAGCAGGAATCTTATTTAGTATTTTAAATTGTATTTTAATGGAAACTGGATTTCTTGTAAAACTGGCATTCAAAAAAATATTTATATAACATTATTAAATTTCACCCAAATGCATTCATGGGGGGCGTAACATTAATTAAAATGACCAAAGTCTTAAATTTTGATAAATAATTTGCACCCCGTAAAATACACAAACCTACTTGATGATTTGTGTCCCAGACTACTGAAGGAGGCAAGGGAGGAGATCGCAGGGGCTCTGACCCAAATTTTTAATTCCTCTCTGGCCAGGGGGGAGGTGCCAGAGGACTGGAGAACAGCTAATGTGGTTCTATGATTTAAGAAGGGTTGTAGAGATAAGCCAGGGAACTACAGGCCAGTGAGTCTCACGTCAGTGGTAGGGAAACGATTGGAGAAAATTCTGAAGGAGAGAATCTATCTCCACTTGGAGAGGCAAGGTTTGATCAGCGATAGTCAGCATGGCTTTGTCAGAGGGAGGTCATGCCTAACAAATTTGATTGATTTTTTTGAGGAGGTGACCAGGTGTGTAGATGAGGGTAGTGCAGTTGATGTAATTTATATGGATTTCAGCAAAGCCTTTGACAAGGTCTCACATGGGAGACTTATAAAGAAGACAAATGCACATGGGATACAGGGTCATTTGATAAGGTGGATTCAAAATTGGCTTAGTTGTCGGAGACAGAGGGTGATGACAGAAGGATGCTTTAGTGACTGGAAGCCAGTGTCCAGTGGCGTACCACAGGGATCTGTGCTGGGTCCCCTATTATTTGTCATTTATATAAACAACATATGGGGGTAGGATTAGTGAATTTGCAGATGACACAAAGATTGGCTGGGTGGTTAACAGTGAGGTTGAGTGTCTTAGGCTACAGGGATGGTCAAATGAGCAAATAAGTGGCAGATGGAATTTAAGCCTGAAAAGTGTGAGGTGATACACTTTGGAAGAAGTAATTTGACAAGGAAGTATTCAATGAACGGCATGACACTAGGAAGTTCTGAGGAACAAAGGGACCTTGGCGTGCATGTCCATAGATCTCTGAAGGCGGAGGGGCATGTTAGTGGGGTGGTGAAAAAAGCATATGGGACACTTGCCTTTATCAATCGAGGCATAGATTACAAAAGTAGGGAAGTCATGTTGGATTTGTATAGAACCTTGGTGAGGGCACAGCTGGAGTACTGTGTGCAGTTCTGATCGCCGCATTATAGGAAGGATATGATTGCACTGGAAGGGGTGTAGAGGAGATTCACCAGGATGTTGCCTGGGATGAAACATTTTAAGTTATGAAGAGAGGTTGGATAGACTTGAGTTGTTTTTGTTGGAGCAGAGAAGACTGAGGGGCGACCTGATCAAGTGTACAAGATTATGAGGGGCATGGACAGGGTGGATAGGGAGCAGCTGTTCCCCTTAGTTAAAGGGTCAGTCACAAGGGGACATAAATTCAAGGTGAGGGGCAGGAGGTTTAGGGGGGATGTGAGGAAAAACCTTTCTACCCAGAGGGTGGTGAGGGTCTGGAATGCGCTGCCAGGGAGGTTGGTGGAGGCAGGTTGCCTCGCATCCTTTAAAAAGTACCTGGATGAGCACTTGGCACGTCATAACATTCAAGGCTAAGGGCCAAGTGCAGGTTAATGGGATTAGGTAGGTAGGTCAGGTGTTTCTCAAAAGTTGGTGCAGACTCGATGGGCCAAAGGGCCTCTTCTGCACTGTGTGATTCTGTGATACTTGCCTTACATTTTACTTGTTTTTACCTTGGGATGAGTGTTGTGCCAAGTCCAGCATTTTTCAACCATTGCTAATTACCCATGATAAGGTGGTGATGAACTGCCATCTTGAAGGTGCTATTAGCGAGAGAAGTTCCAGAAAATTTGATCCAGCGATGTCAAAGGAATGGCGATATATTTCCAAGTCAGGATGCTATTTCGCTTGGTGGGAAAATCAGGTGGTGGTGTTCCTATGCACCTGATGCTCTTGTCCTTCTAAGCATTAGAGATTATGCGTTTGGAAAGTGCAGTTGAAGAAGCTTCAGTGAGTTGCTGCAGTGCCTCTTGTAGATGGTATCCATAGCTCCCACACTGCCAGCAGTGGAGTAAGTGAAAGAATATTTAAAGTTGTAGATGACATGCCAAAAAATTGGGCTTTTAATGGACTTATTCCATTGATGAAGTCAGGGGTTCAAAAAAATAATCATTAACTCTATAAGCAAAAAGTTACCAGTCATTTATTGCAATACCTGATTCTTCTAGGGTAGCAGAATCAACTGAAGATGTAAATAAACTCCGCCCACCGCGGTGTATCCGTGAAGATGGGATCATCAGGCCTTATGATCGCACTGAATCCGAGGGTTGCCACTTGTTTGAGGTAAAATCTGTTGCTATTGTTTGGAAACCGGAAAATAGGTGAAACAGTAATCTTAATCCTGTATTGGTCTCCTACAAGATTAAGAAAGTTATGATGCTTCAAATCAAAGAGCTTTGGTTTCGCAAGTTGTGGCTTTGGCAATGCAGGAAGTAAACCAACTACTATTTCATACACACTGAAGTTAGCTGGAATGTTACTCTCAGGATTATGAAGGATACTTAAACTCTGGTAGTTGGTCACTTGCTCCATTTCCCAAGCGAAGCCCTATTGCCACTCGCTGAGCTGTGTTTGTTGTGCCTCCACTCGCTGAGCTGTGTTTGCTACCTCCCCGCTCGCTGAGCTGTGTTTGTTGTGCCTCCACTCGCTGAGCTGTGTTTGCTACCTCCCCGCTCGCTGAGCTGTGTTTGCTACCTCCCTGCTCGCTGAGCTGTGTTTGTTGTGTCTCCACTCGCTGAGCTGTGTTTGTTGTGTCTTCACTCGCTGAGCTGTGTTTGTTGCCTCTCCACTCGCTGAGCTGTGTTTGTTGTGTCTCCACTCGCTGAGCTGTGTTTGTTGCCTTTCCACTCGCTGAGCTCTGTTTGTTGCCTCTCCACTCGCTGAGCTGTGTTTGTTGCCTCTCCACTCGCTGAGCTGTGTTTGTTGCCTCTCCACTCGCTGAGCTGTGTTTGTTGCCTCTCTACTCGCTGAGCTGTGTTTGTTGCCTCTCCACTCGCTGAGCTGTGTTTGTTGCCTCTCCACTCGCTGAGCTGTGTTTGTTGCCTCTCCACTCGCTGAGCTGTGTTTGTTGCGTCCCCACTCGCTGAGCTGTGTTTGTTGCGTCTCCACTCGCTGAGCTGTGTTTGTTGCGTCCCCACTCGCTGAGCTGTGTTTGTTGTGTCTCCACTCGCTGAGCTGTGTTTGTTGTGTCTCCACGCGCTGAGCTGTGTTTGTTGCGTCTCCACGCGCTGAGCTGTGTTTGTTGCGTCCCCACTCGCTGAGCTGTGTTTGTTGCCTCTCCACTCGCTGAGCTGTGTTTGTTGCGTCCCCACTCGCTGAGCTGTGTTTGTTGTGTCTCCACTCGCTGAGCTGTGTTTGTTGTGTCTCCACTCGCTGAGCTGTGTTTGCTACCTCCCCGCTCGCTGAGCTGTGTTTGTTGCCTCTCCACTCGCTGAGCTGTGTTTGTTGTGTCTCCACTCGCTGAGCTGTGTTTGCTACCTCCCCGCTCGCTGAGCTGTGTTTGTTGTGTCTCCACTCGCTGAGCTGTGTTTGTTGTGTCTCCACTCGCTGAGCTGTGTTTGTTGTGTCTCCACTCGCTGAGCTGTGTTTGTTGTGCCTCCACTCGCTGAGCTGTGTTTGCTACCTCCCCGCTCGCTGAGCTGTGTTTGTTGTGTCTCCACTCGCTGAGCTGTGTTTGTTGTGCCTCCACTCGCTGAGCTGTGTTTGTTGCCTCTCCACTCGCTGAGCTGTGTTTGCTACCTCCCCGCTCGCTGAGCTGTGTTTGTTGCCTCTCCACTCGCTGAGTTGTGTTTGTTGCGTCCCCACTCGCTGAGCTGTGTTTGTTGTGTCTCCACTCGCTGAGCTGTGTTTGTTGTGTCTCCACTCGCTGAGCTGTGTTTGCTACCTCCCCGCTCGCTGAGCTGTGTTTGTTGTGTCTCCACTCGCTGAGCTGTGTTTGTTGTGCCTCCACTCGCTGAGCTGTATTTGCCGCATCCCCGCTGGCTGAGTTGAGTTTCGCTCTTTGGGTTATATTTCACAATGCTGTAGCTTATTTTTCATGACTTGGTGCGTGAACACTTTTTTTTAATGTGCAATTTTCTTCCCCGTCATGTCCAAAGTCCTTCTCGTAGCTGTTGTGGTACACAAATCATGGCAGTGCTATCCATCATACATCACTTCACTGCTCGTACTGAATCCGTCAATATTGATTGCGGTCCCTAAAAGTTCAATTCAGCCATGAGAATTAGTGGAACTTTTGGGCCTCTTATTGGTGTACTTATTGCTGGTTAATCTACAGTACAACAAAACCACAATGAAAACCTTAAACTTTTTAGAAAATCTTAGTTGCTTTCGAGTGTTTTGACTTTGCTTGAGTGTGAGCTAGTTAGGTTCCCTGCTTGTATATCTCTCTGAATCCAGACAGGTGGCATAAACTTGGCTTTGCTGAATTTAGATAGTTGAGTGGCGTTCCGTCTTTAAAATAATGGTGGGATCAGTCAAGGTAAATGCAGATGATCATCGATCCCGGGTGGAGGAATGTATGTGGAGTTCTCTTCCCCCAAAAGAATCTTTGGGATCTGGGAGGGGTTGGGGGGGTCAGCGGGGGCGGGGGCAATTTAAATTTTGAAGACAATGTTGGAATTTTTTTACTATGTAACTCTATACATGGATATAGAGGAAAGGTGGGTAAACTGAATTGAAGTACATTTCAACTATGACCTGACTGAATGATGGAACAGGCTTGAGAGGCTGAATGGCTTACTGCTTTGTGAATGTGTTCTGTTTGCTTCGATTCCTGCAGTGCATTAGATGGACATGTTCAGTATTGAGTCTAGTGTCACATAAGGACGCACCCCACCTTATCTCTTGTACCATCTCCATTTATCTGTATTGAGCTTTGCCTGCCATAGTTCTGCTGTTCTGTTCACTCGTAGAAACTGCTTATCTCCTTTAGTAATTCCTCAGCTGCTTTAGTAAAGTTGACTCACACCATCCGCCGCTCTCCCAATTTGACGTTATCTGCAAATTTAACCAGCTTAGATTGTGTTTCTGAATCCAGTTCATTTATATAAACCGGAAACCGTCAGGACCTGCTACCGATCTTTGAGCCACTTCACTCCACAAATCCCCCAGCTCTACCTCACTCCCTCAACTAGTACGACTGCTTTCCCTCTGCCAGCTCCTTGCACACCTTCAGGCTTTACTAAAGATGTCCACTATCCTAAGCCTGCAGCCAGCTGTTCATGTGGAGTTTTATGGAAGGCTACATTCGGTATGTTGTATTACAGAGTTCCAATTTTGATTTGTGATGCTCTATCCTTAACGAAATTCAAACAGAATCTGCCTTTTATGAAACCATGTTACTTACAAGGATATTTTAATACGTGATCCTCTTGTTTCTTTTTAACAATCTATTTCATTATTTTGACAGTTACTGATGTAAGATTGAAGAGCCTGTATTTTGTAATCCCTTGTCACCTTTCTGAACCCCAACACCTGATTAATATCTTTGAAACTCCGTGGGACCTCTCCTGTATTTATTAGCTCCATCATAGTGGCTTCAAGGTCTTTATAGACATTTTCCCCTTCATCACTCTTTGCACACTATATAACCAGGGACTTTATTGGTATAGAGCCCTTTTAAGACTGTCTGAGATGTCATTGCAAGTGGTATCCAAGTCATTCAGTTTTGGAATCTCCAATGTTGGTTATCATCTCTCATGGATGCTCTCAGAAAGTGATCTTGGATAGAGATAGAGGCAAAGTAGAATTGGAAAGTTATCGAACGTTTAAGATCGCACTCACCAACAAAATGGAAACATTTAGATGATCTGATTGTCCAAGTTGTGTCTGGACTTCTCAGTGACGAAGGGAGTGCATCATGAGCAGTAATTGCAGTCTACAGCAGAAATGGCAGGAAATGATCTAGCACATCTGGAGGCTGGTGGGATGGGAGATTGCAATTTCCAAATTATCCTGTGCCTTGTTCACTAATGACATGATCCCACTCTTAACCACATCTTAGGAACATAGGAGCAGGAGTAGGCCATTTGGCTCCTTGAGCCTGCTCCACAACCTGGTCTTCTCTTCTGTTGTCTCATCTTTAGAGGGACCATCCCATCCTCTGTCCACTCTTGTTCACCCTTCTATCACGCAGGTCCCTAACTTCTTTTTGCCTTGCACATTCCTGTGCAATAGAACCAGGTATTAAATCTGCATTTGCTTCTTCTCACCATTGTTACAAGCTCCAAACAGCAGTTTGGTGTGAGAAATATTACACATCTACTGTACGTGTACTGTCTGTTGCTACTCACTGTAGTCTGCGCCCCAAAAACTAAATCGGTCCTCTTTTTCCTGAATATTGTAAACCTTTTGTGATTTTTCCAACAACTTTTTATTGCAAGTTTTCATTTTTCTTTCCTCACATCGCAAAACTGTTAAATGAAAAAGCATTTATTCTTCAGTCTTTTAACACGGCAAGGTTCTTACTTCTCTCTTTCTCTTTTTTAAACATGCAGCAAGATATGGAATGAGAGCTTTTAAATCGGTTTGCTTATATCAACTTTACACTGTATGCTTTTTCTTAACCCACTCATTTAATGTCGCAGCATCAAATGTAAATATATTTAAATTTGTAATATATAAATTTCTTATCTCTATATACAAGTCACAGTAAATAACGGGTATGTATGTCATGATGAACAGGTTGTATTTTGAACTGGTTTGTACTTTGATTAAACTTGTATGTATCACGTAGGCTCACCAATAAACTTTGCTTCTGTGAACATGACGGATCTATACCATGAAACACCTGTAGCCTTGTTCTTGTACCTTTTTAGCTGTTTTTATTTCTATATTTATTCTGGTTATTCATATTATAGCGGCAAAAAATATAAGTGAATACCTTGATTTAAAGTAAAAATAAATTGGATTTGAAGTTTGACTTTGTGCTTCCTGAACGTAATGTTATAATTTGCTTTCTGATGTGTTTCATTTGTTGAATTGTGAAATATTTGTTTTAATAGCCTGATTCTTCAATGTGCCTGATCAACAAATGTTTACGTGGTAGTTAAAATGTTTTAAAATGTCAAAATTATAAATGATTAATCCTTACGTCTCCTATCCATTTTTTCAAAATTTAGCACTAGCTTGGAAAGGATAATCACTCATCAATTTGTTGATGTGGAGATGTGTATATTTGAGCAGGTAGAATAGAAGTACCTGTATTTTTCCAAATATATGTTCTGGCTATAACCAAAAACAGTTTTAACTCTGCCATTGAAATGTGCATTTCTTTTCACATTTTGATGTACTGGTTATAATTCACTTCTTTTCAAAATCTGATTATTAAAAATGCAATGAACAGAACCTGCAGGTATATTTTTGGAGAAAAGAGAGGTAATTGGATTATACTCTTCATTTTGAAGTTCCACCACATTGAGATCAAAATTCCTGTTACAAGTATGAATGTGAAGATGAAAACCTTCGGCACGCATCAACAGGGAAGCACTCAAGTTGCATGAGTGCACAGGCTTTCCTCGTTTCTTATAACCTTCATTTTTTTAAAACCTAGCTTTCAGTTTTGAAGGTAGTCCAGTGACAAGTAAGAAGGGGCTTTGATAGAATGCTCTTGAGTTTTTTGTGTGAGGCATGTGATTTTTTTTCCCCTCTGTTACAAGTTCATTTCTTGTTGGGTATACCAAGGGTTAAGCAGAGAGCGTCAACATGTTAACTTCACTAATCACCAGGCAGAGTGCAAACCTTTTAGGTTGCTTGTGTCCCTGGAGCTTATCTAATTTTTAAAAAATTCATTCATGGGATGTGGGCGTCGCTGGCTAGGCCAGCATTTATTGCCCATCACTAATTGCCCTTGAGAAGGTGGTCGTGAGCTGACTTCTTGAACCGCTGCAGTCCATGAGGTGTAGGTACACCAACAGTGCTGTTAGGGAGGGAGTTCCAGGAATTTGATGCATTGACAGTGAAGGAACTGTTAGGATGGTGAGTGGCTTGGAGGGGAACTTCCAGGTGATGGTGTTCCCATGTGTCTGTTGCACTTATCCTTCTAGATGGTAGAAGTCGTACGTTTGGAAGGTGTTGGCAAAGGAGACTTGGTGAATTCCTGCAGTGCATCTTGTAGATGGTACACATTGCTGCTACTGTGCATCGGTGGTTGAGAGAGTGAATGTTTGTGGATGGGGTGCCAATCAAGCGGCTGCTTTGTCCTGGATGGTGTCAAGCTTCTTGAGTATTGTTGCAGCTTTACTCATCCAGACAAGCGGAGAGCATTCCATCACACTCCTGACTTGTGCCTTGTAGATGGTGGACAGGCTTTAGGGTATCAGGAGGTGAGTTACTTGCCACAGGATTCCTAGCCTCTGACCTGTTCTTGTATCCACAGCACTTATATGGCTAGTCTAGTTCATGTTTCTGGTCAATAGTAACCCCCAAGATGTTGATAGTGGGGAATTGAGTGACGGTAATACCATTGAATGTCAAGGGGTGATGGTTAGATTGTCTCTTGGTGGAGATGGCCATTGCCTGGCACTTGTGTGATGCAAATGTTACTTGCCACTTGTCAGCCCAAGCCTGGATATTGTCAAGTCTGGCTGGATTTGAACATGGACTGCTTCAGTATCTGAGGAGTCATGAATGGTGCTGAACATTGTGCAATCATCAGTGAACATCCCCACTTCTGACCTTGCGATGGAAGGAAGGTCTTCGATGAAGCAGCTGAAGATGGTTGGGCCCAGGACACTACCCTGAGGAACTCCTGCAGTGATGTCCTGGAACTGAGATGATTGACCTCCAACTACCACAACCATCTTCCTTTGTGCTAGGTATGACTCCAACCAGCGGAGAGTTTTCCCCCTGATTCCCATTGACTCCAGTTTTGCTTGGACTCCTTGATGCCGCACTCAGTCAAATGCTGCCTTGATGTCAAGGGCAGTCACTCTCACCTCACCATGAAACTATTTATCTCCATAAACATAAAGTGAGATTCTTCTTACTTTAACTTTTTACATCACATTTTACAAGCGTTTTATTAACAATGATCATGATTGTTCTTGTTATTGTTCCATAAGGTCCGAATCCCAGTGAATGAGTGGAAATTCATGTTCATCCTGTCTGGTTTTGGCAACATAGCTCATCTGACCTAGACTTGCACTGCTGTGTGTCTGTTATACTGGCTACACACAATGTTGCTGCTGCATCTTGACTAAAACGCATTGTTTTTGGTGCGTATTTGTTGTGTGAGTGTACAGTGATGAGCTTTGGAAAAGTCGGCGCATCCAGTATATGTAAACAGCAATGCTCGTGCAGCCACGTTCACTGAGATTTCTTCCATTTAGATGAGAGCTCGTACCTTGTATGCATTTACTGTCAGTCTGTGGGAGGGAGGGGAGAGGGTGTTAGGTGTGCAATAACTGATGTAAGTAGCACTCCATGTCACTCAGTCAGGGTTTGCTGTACTTAAACATACTTTTGTGAAAAAAATGGTGCTCCATTCAGTGGCTGTGACTTCTTGGTTTGTCTTGTGTTGTTAAGTGTGCTTCCCCTCTCAGCTCATGATCTTTATTTCAGTTACGTCTTAGTCAGAATGTTTACTACCCCATCACCCTATCCTAGCTTGCAAGCTTGTATGGTCTCCATTACGGGCTGCCCACTTCCACCTATGTAACATTTCCTGACTCCGCCGGTGCCTCAGCCCATTTGCTGTTGAAACTCTCATCATGCCTTTCTCACCTCCAGATGTGACTATTCTTATGCTCTCCTGATTGCCCTCCCATTCACCATTTGCCTTAAATTTGAGCTTATCTAGAACTGTGTCTGTTAGCAATCCTGCACCACGTCCCATTCACCCATTGCTTATGTCTTTGCTTACCCTCATTGCCTCCGGTCATCTTACACCTCCAATTTAATGTTATCTTCTGGTCTCACCCCTCTCCGTCTCTGTGACCTCCAGGAGCCCTACAACTCCTTTCACTCAGAACTCTAATTCTGGCCTAAATTTCATCACTCCACCATTGCCAGCTGTACCTTTGGCTTTGTAGGCCAAAAGTGCTGGAATTCCTCCCTAATACTCTACAGCTCTCCTCCTTAAAGATGCTCCTTCAGACCTACCTTTTTTGTCAAAGCTTTTGGCCTTCTGCCCTAATATCTCCTTACGAGTGGTCATGTTTTGTCTTTTCGGTCCTGTGAAAGCATTGAGCTATTTTCACTAAGTTAAATGTAAGCTATTGTTGGCATCCTCCCTCCCTGTTGACCCATCATTGGTTGTTGTGCCTCCCATCATCTTGACTGTAAACTCTGGAATTCTGAGCCCCAGACCCCCTGCCACTCTGCTTAGCTCTCTTCCTCTAAGACCGGCCTTAAAGCTCATTTTTGTGGCCAAGTTTTTTTGATCACCATTCTTGATATTTTCCCTTCAATCTCGACATTTTCCTCTGGCTGATTGTTCCTCTGCAAAGTGCCTTGGGATGTTAAAAATAAATGTTTTTATTGTCTCTGTATCTCTTTTCCAGCAGTCTGTTTGGAATTTGTTTATTTCTGCCTTATATGCCCTAACTGTTCTGTTCTGGTTTCTTTCACTGTCTCCTGTGTTTCCCTCCCCAGTTTTTGTCATGTCATGAAAAGGGAGAGTAACGTGCTGTACATAACGATGAAGGAAGAGGCTGAGTATCTCGGTTAATTTTCCATTCCATTCACTGCTCGAGCTGCTTTGTTAAAGATTCCATCGCAATAATGGTTGAGCCTGTTTGTCTTTGGTTACCTGTCAGGCAACCTATTGATGGGAGAAAATGCTACAATTCTCCTCATAAACATGAGTTCTGCCAGTTTGACTCCCAGACTCTACTGACTCACCTCCAGTTTCCTGGTCTCTTGCTCTCCAATTGTTTCGAGTGAAACAGACTTGGCAAATTGAATTGCCAGCCCAAAGTTGGAAATCGGATTTCTCCTTTGTGGTTCTGGAGCTTCCCAGATAGGGGCAAATTTAACTTAAACCTGTTTCTGATTGTTCCGTGTACTTCTGTCCATTCGGAAAGCAACAGACTGATGCTTGAAGCATCTGGCAGGGGAACACTCAGCATTAAGTATTCTTCAACTCTGCAATAGCCAAAATTGACTATATCCACTGCCTCACACTATGCTTGCATGCTATTAGTTTATATTTTTCTGATGGTTAAAAAAAATAAAACAAAGAGGTTATGGTTGAATAGGCACTAAATTGATTAAGGGCTCTGTGCACCTTTTGCAGCTTTCAAAATACATTTCTGAGATGTATTCTTCTGAGATATAATTTGAGCAGTACTGTAGGACCACAGAAAGCGGAAAAGGCTGACATCTGAGAACACTTCTTTTTATTTAAACGGAAAATGCTGGAAAATCTCAGCAGGTCTTACAGCATCTGTGGAGGGAGAAACAGAGTTAACGTTTCAAATCCGTATGACTCTTCTTCAGAGACTTTTCTTTTTATTTAAATTCTGGATTGGACTGCAGGCAATACTGAATGGCTAGCAAATGCCAATATTTACATCTAATTTAAAGTTAAAGCTTAGAATTCCTAAAATGACCCTTCTGAACAGTTTAGCTTAGAGACCTGAGCTTCTCTTTGGGCTACAGAGAAGCTTCGGATGATATTTAGACAAAAAGCAGGAAGCTTGTAATCAGAGTTTGCCATTAAACGTATTTGCTGTGTCTAAGTTTGATTACAGATTTTGATCTTTGTCTTCTATTTTGGAACGAAGCTGCAGTGGATTATTTGAAAGTATCATGCTTTCATATGCTTTCAGCAGATTTCTGTCAGTTCTGTTCTGACTGGTTCGCATAACATGGAATACATGCGATCAGTATTTCACTCCTCCCCTCTCCTTTACACACCGTGCCTTCTCCGACTGATCGTGTTTTTTATTATTTCACAGGACACGGGCATTGCTGGCTAGGCCAGCATTTTTATTGCCCATTCCTAATTACCCTTGAGAAGGTGGTGGTGAGCTGCTGCCTTGAACCGCTGCAGTCCATGTGGTGTAGGTGCACCCACAGTGCTGTTAGTGAGGGTGTTCCAGGATTTTGACCCAGCGACAGCGAAGGGACAGAGATATAGACTAAAGTCAAGATGGTGTTTGGTTTGGAGGGGAACTTGCAGGTGGTGATGTTCCCATGTATCCACTTGTCCTTTTAGGTGGTAGAGGTCATGGGTTTGGAAGTTGTTGTCGATGGTGACTTGGTGAGTCCCTGCAGGCACCTCGTAGATGGTACATGCATCGGTGGTGGAGGAAGTGAATGTTGAAGGTGTCTGGGGGTGCCTGTCAAGCGGGCTGCTTTGTCCTGGATGGTGTTGAGTTTCTTGTGGTGTTGGAGCTGCACTCATCCAGGCAAATGGAGAGTATTCCATCACATGGGGAGGCAGTGGCGTGGTTGTAGTCACCGGACCAGTCTCATGGCATCAGGCCAAACATGGGCAAGGAAACCACCTGCTGGTTACCACCTACCGCCCTCCCTCAGCTGATGAATCAGTACTCTTCCACGTTGAACATCACTTAGAGGAAGCACATAGGGTGGTAAGGGCGCAGAATGTACTCTGGGTGGAGGACTTCAACGTCCCTCTCCAAGAGTGGCTCAATAGCACCACTACTGAGCAAACTGCAGAGTCAGGTGAGTTACTCTCTGCAGAATTCCCAGCCTCTGACCTGCTCTTGAAGCCACAGTATTTATATGACTAGTCAGTTCAGTTTCTGATCAATGATAACCACCAGGATGTTGACGGTGGGGTATTCAGCGATGGTAAAGCCATTGAATGCTGTGGGGTAATGGTTAGATTCTTTCTGATTGGAGATGGCCATTGCCTGGCACTTATGTGGTATGAATGTTATTTGCTACTTTACCAGCCCAAACCCGAATGTTGTCCAGGTCTTGCTGCATGTAGGCACGGACTGCTTCAGTAACTGAGAAATTGTGAATGGTGCTGAACATTGTGCAATCATCAGCGAACATCCCCACTATTATGTGGCTTTGATGATGTGATGCCCTCCACCAAGTTGCTGAATTAACGTTTCAAGGCACCTTTGCATTCATATGCAACATGGTTCTGCTCTTCGGGCCACGTACTAACAAGTTAATCGTTCTGCCAGACACTTGTTGCTTGCACCTAATGGGAATAACGTGTTTAAATTTCATGCTTTGCTTAATTATCGCTGGAGCAAATGACAGCTGCAGTTTAATTTTGTTACAGAAATTGGAGTTTCAGAAGTTTGAAGGAGAAAACTACCGTTTCCATTGTCGTTCACATTTAAAGAAAAAGGTCAATCTGCTCATCACAAACAGGTACACGAAATACCGACTGGTTCTTGGCAGACTCAGCAATTTTATTTAACCAGTTCAAAAATGCATAACTCAAACAAAACACAGCCACTATATTATTTTTCTAATGGTGGGCATGTATAACCACCACATTGAATTTACAGCACAGAAACTGGCCATTTGCTTCAACCAGTCTATGCCATTATTTTTGCTCCACACAAGCCTCCTCTCATTTTAATTAATCTAATTGTTTCAATGTAGCTTTCTATTCCTCTCTGCCTTGAGTATCAGTCTAGCTTCCCCTTCAGTGTATCTACATTATTCACCTCAACCACTCCCTGTGGTAATGAGTTCCACATTCTCACCACTCTCTGGAGAAAGACATTTCCCCTGAATGCCCTATTGGATTTATTAGTGACTCTCCTATGTTTATAACCCTTAGTTCTGCTCTCCCCCCACAATTGAAAACATCTTCCCTGCATCCTACCCTATTGAACCTCATCACAATTTTAAAGAGCTCTATCTGACCACCTCCCAGTCTTCTATATAGAGAAGGGAGCCCCATGAGATATATAATGCTGTCGCACTTTCCCAGCCATCAAATTTGGATGTTTTGTTTTGATGAGAGTTACAATGTCAGTGTTAACAATACTTGCACACCTGTTGTTAACCTCAGAGAGAGGATATGTCAAATTTCTGTCTTCTGTTGGCTATTTTTCCACAAAAAAGAATTGGAAAATAATGTACTTCAGTGCTGATTTTTTTTTTTAAAAGCAGTGAGTGTTTTCACAAAAAGCAGGCAAACATACAAATTAGGAGCACAAGTAGACCATTCATCCCCTTGAGCCTTGCTTGACCGTTTGTTAAGATCATTGGCTGACCTGATTCTGGTCTCGACTCCGTATTCCTGTCTGCTCCGATACCCTTTGATTCCCTTGTCAATCACAAACTTGGCCTTAAAAAATATTCATTGACCCTGCCTCGATTGCCAGGTGGAAGGAAGGTGTGATGAATGTGTTCTGGTACCGTGCTCTTTTTTTAAAAAAAAACAAATGGAAAATCACAGCCTTAAGGGAGCTCCCAGCAAAAAAAAAATTACCCTGAAGGCCAGAACCATATGGTGGGAAAATGGTACGAAGGTATGTCAGCCGACAGACAACGGGAGGAGCCTGACAACCGGAACACTGTTGAGGGACAATGCCTGACGCTTAGGTCCTGGAGTCCTTTCTCCCCAGAAGTGACCAATATGCCCAGCCCCTGATTCTCCCACCCGCTTTTCTAACAGATCCCAGCAACCCCACTGCCACTGTTCTCAGACCCTCCCAATGCTCCGACACACCGTACCCCAATTGATGCTCACAAATCCTTAGGCTGTATCTTCAATGTTTCATGATCCCAGAACTGCCGCTAGTGACTCTAGAAACTCTATCTGCAGTCTTTCTCGAAACTTCCCACTTCCTGGCTGTGGGTCCACCAAATAATAACTAAAAGAAGCCAGGGCCTGCAGATCGCTTTTTTTGGTCAAGAGCTAAATGGCTAAGTGTGACTACAAGGCTTGTACCTCTTATAGATCTGGGCATTGAGTTAGATAGAAAGGAGGCTGAAATTGACCAGCCGGGTAACCAGGCCATGAAGGCACGGTACAGAAAGGAATAACATATTACCATTAATATTACTGCATTCTGTGACGGAAGCAGAGAGGCACAAACTATTGAAATTCAGTTATTAAATACACAGAAATTCCAAAGATATCAGCGCTGAAGACCAGACTGAGGGGTCTTTGCAGTCAGGGACAGTGTAGAAAGCGAGTGCAGGCTGTGGGGTGAAGGGCTGTCTGCAGTTTGAGTTTTAAAAATCGGGATGAGTGAGCTTAAGTTTTGAAATCATTTCTAGTGTTTATTCTGATATAAGTTTAGGTGGCCCTCTTAAGAGCTTGAAGAATAATGCCAATAATTTGGTTGGTTTTGTGGTGATTGCTAGTTTGGCAGCTTTGCAATGAATGGAAGTGTTTAATGAGGGTGTTGAGTTCAAGTGGTGTTTTATGATTTCCTTTAATCAATAGGAAGCTGAGCCCATCAGGAGTTTTGGAAGGTTCCCTAAGCTACATGTACAAGCCAGGTTTTTAATTGTTTAGACTATTAGTTTACTATTCACTGGTATATAGGAATCAAAACCTGTTTTAACCCTGCACTACGCACAAGTTGACCTTCGCATATCCTCCTTTTTAGGAGGGTCGTATGTATGTCTGATGAGATTCTGGGCCATCTTGGCAATGACTGGAATTACACTTTTGAAGAATTTGTTCAACCACCAACTTTAGAAGGCAACGTGCTGAGCCTGTACATCAAGGTACACTGTGCGATACTCGAACTGCATCTGGCATTGAAGGGCTCACTGAAGTATGATGAAAGTGTGAATTAACTCCCGTGCATGATTATGCTTTGCTCACTGAGAAATACTAAATTGATTTTTTAAATTATTATAATAATCAAAGGACGTTATCCTTTATAATAAACATAAACTACGTATCTCTCCAGCCCAGTATTTCTCAAACACAATTGTTTCTGCACTTCTTTGTGATTTGAAAAGCAGCTTGAAGCTTTCATCATTAAACAGAGACAGCTTCTGTCATACGGCTTTAACAGTGTCCCCGTGTTTCGGAGAATGTGAACATGGTTGGGGAATTTGAGTGTTTTATTAAAAGTAGTTGTTAAAAAGTATTCTGTGCCTTAAATTTGCATGACATTTAGCCCAATGTTGACTTTACAAACATCCTCTTTCAGAACAATACTAGAGCCAGAGCTGGTGGGACTCCTGGCATAGTTCCATCAGTGTTCAGAATATGCAAAGCCAATGAAACAAATTTCTGTATTTTTTGTGCAGTAAACATTGTTAGATGGAATCTGAGAATGTAGGAGGGACAAAGCTCTGCCATGTCAGTGTGGGGAAATCCAGAAGCCAGTAAGTTTGTTATGTGGTGGAAGGAAAGGCCTTGCAAAGCCCTTCTCGGCTGCCCCCTAACTGTTGGATTTAGAGGAATAGTGTAGATGATGTGGGATCTGGCTGTCAGCTGAACAGGGGCGGGGATTGTGTCGTTGCACTTTATCTAAAACATAGTTCAGAAATATTATTCACAGAAGTTTTCCAGAAGAATTATTAAACAAAAATGAAAGCTAAGGAGGCAACAACTCGAGCGATAGAAAGGTGATGTTGTGTCTTTTTACAGGATCAATCAATAATAGGATTTTCAAATTGTGGGACTGAAGGTTTTGTGAAAAAAGTGATTTTCCAAGACACGAATATGGCAAAGGTAAATATTTTTGTCTGAATAGGAATGGAATGTTTGATGCTAGCATGATTTTCTTAGGGAACATTTCTTTATTACATTAAAAGTTGTATATGTATATATGTCCTGTCTGAAAAACGTGACTTTCTCTTGTCATGTTTTTGTTGTATTTTTATCTCCGCTAACTCCCATGTCAACATTTGAACTGGTGCAAGCAGTGGAGGCTGGGTCATTTAATATATTCAAGACTGAGTTAGACAGATTTTTGATTGTCAAGGGTTATGGGGACAGGCAGAAAAGTGGTGTTGAGGCCACATCAAATTAGGCATTATTATTATATTGACTGGTGGAGCAAACTTGAGGGGCCGAATGATCTATTCCTGCTCCTAGTTATTTCTTACTTGGAAAGGCACCTGTAAACTTATTGTGCTGTAACTGCATCCCCCCCATCATTGGTGACACTGTAATGCTCCGTTTTCATATCCCATCTCCTGTGTCTGTACAGCAGATAAACATCTGGGCTCCAGCAAACTCATTCTAGTTTTGCCAGACTCCTTATTATATTTAACTAAATATAATAATTCCCTCACTTTTTCCCTTTTCTTTTGTAAGTTGTAACCCTTGTCATTGTGATGAGGCAACATCAGGTGAAAGGACCAGAGATAGGATTAGATACTAAAACAATTCTTAAATTAATAATATCTGCATGGTTCCAAAGATTGACCAAGAAAGGATTACTGTGTGGTACAACAGAATTGACTCAGCTCATGATATTAGTTCCTGACTTAGCTGGTAATCGAATTCACAACATCATAACAGAGCACGCAGGCAAGTTTGCAGCTTATCAAGGCTGCCTGGAGCTAACTGCTCTCAATCCCATTTCCCTGCCCATTGCCCCTTATGTCATTTTCCATTCTCTTTTATTGTGATGCTAGTCTGTGGCTCAGTGGCCACTTCTTGAAAAACATTCCATGTTTTACTAAAGCTCTTTTTAAGTAAAAGTCCTCTTCCATTTTTTTGGGGAGATGATCTTGAATTTTTTCCTCCCCTTTGACAGATTTGCTAATTCACAGAAATGATCTTTCGCTATTTACCCTCTCGAATCCTTGTCTCCTTTAGCTTTATGTGTCCCAGTGGGGAAAAGCTTTTCTTGACAGCCCCTTATTTGAGGTTAGATTCTAGTGATTTCTGGTGTCTATTTTCTCAACACTAATACTCTTCTGATTCAAGGTACCTAAACTGTGTGCAATGTGCCAGTGGTGGTCTAACTGATGTATTATACAAATTCAACACCACCTTTTTTGTATTCAGTGCCTTCTGTATAATCTATTGCCCTTTTATGGCCTTTTGATGCCTGCATTGCTATCTTTAAAAATGTCTGCATCATTTTTCTGTTCCTCTTAAGAGTTTTACTATTTACATTGCATTTCTTGTCCTTAATATTCTCAAAACATGACTTAGAATTGTCCATATTGAATTGCATCTGACAGCTGCCTGCTTACTCTCTTAACCAAATGCTGAAATCTCCTATTGTGTCTAATTTGCTATCAGCAAACTCCTGAGTCTGAGGCTATCCTCCTGCCTATCTGCACTCATTTTTCACTGCAAGTTCTTCATCTTTTGACTATTCCAATGGATCCCTGGCCAGCCTCCCTAGTTACATCCTCCGCAAACTTGAGGTTACTTAAAGTTCTCTACGCATGTTCCAACTCACACCAAGGTCCACTCGCCTACCTCCCCTGTGTTGGCTGAGCTACATTGGCTCCTGGTTAAGCAAAACCTCGAATTTAAAATTCTCAATTGTTTCCAAATCCTTCCTCCTCTCTGTCTCTGCAATCTTCTACAGCCCTACAACCCGCTGAGATATCTATAATCCTCTAATTCTGGCCTTTTGAGCATTCCCAATTTCAATCGCTCCACCTTTGATGGCCATTCCTTCTAGCTGCCAAGTCCCTAAGATCTGGAATTCCCTCCCTGCACCTCTCCCCCCTTTCTACCTCTTTCCTCCTCTAAGATTTGACCACTTTGCCATTGGTCATTTTGCCTAATATCTCATGGCTAGGTGTCAATTTTGTTTGAAAATGCTCTTGCAGATTGCAAGAAGATGGGTTTTGTTACATTAAAGGTGCTATATAAATGCACGTTTTCATTTTCTGCACTGAGTTGAGCTTTTGAGGTCACAAATAGATTGAAGATGTCAACTATTGTGGTTCCTTTGAACAACAGCCTTGTAATATATACTAACAGCACTGTGTGATTTTCTCACTGCTGTGCGTCTAACACTGTCAGTGACTGACGGTGTTACAGCTATGCCTGTCTCTTTATGGGGTATGTGGAACATTCCTTGTTCCAGTCCTACTCCAGCCCCCTTCCGCAACTCTTTCTCCGGTACATCGATGATTACTTTGGTGCTGCTTCATGCTCTCGTCGGGACTTGGAAAAACTTATTAATTTTGCTTCCAATCTCCACCCCTCCATCATTTTCACGTGGTCCATCTCTGACACTTCCCTTCCCTTCCTTGACCTCTCTGTCTCAATCTCTGGTGATAGACTGTCCACCAATATCCATTACAAGCCTACTGACTCCCACAGCTACCTTGACTACAGCTCCTCGCACCCCGCTTCCTGTAAGGACTCCATCCCATTCTCTCAGTTCCTTCACCCCCGTCACATCTGTTCTGATGATGCTACCTTCAAAAACAGTTCCTCTGATATGTCCTCCTTCTTCCTTAACCGAGGTTTTCCACCCACGGTCATTGACAGGGCCCTCAACCGTGTCCGGCCCGTCTCCCGCACATCCGCCCTCACGCCTTCTCCTCCCTCCCAGAAATATGATAGGGTCCCCCTTGTCCTCACTTATCACCCCACCAGTCTCTGCATTCAAAGGATCATCCTCCGCCATTTCCGCCAACTCCAGCATGATGCCACCACCAAACACATCTACCCTTCACACCCCCCTGTCAGCATTCCGTAGGGATCGTTCCCTCCGGGACACCCTGGCCCACTCCTCCATCACCCCCTACTCCTCAACCCCCACCTATGGCACCTCCCCATGCCCACGCAAAAGATGTAACACCTGCCCCTTCACTTCCTCTCTCCTCACCGTCCAAGGCCCCAAACACTCCATTCAAGTGAAGCAGCATTTCACTTGCATTTCCCCCAACTTAGTCTACTGTATTCGTTGCTCCCAATGCAGTCTCCTCTACATTGGAGAGACCAAACGTAAACTGGGCAACCGCTTTGCAGAACACCTGCGGTCTGTCCGCAAGAATGACCCAAACCTCCCTGTCGCTTGCCATTTTAACACTCCACCCTGCTCTCTTGCCCACATGTCCATCCTTGGCTTGCTGCATTGTTCCAGTGAAGCTCAACGCAAACTGGAGGAACAGCACCTCATCTTCCGACTATGCATTTACAGCCTTCCGGACTGAATATTGAATTCAACAACTTTAGGTCTTGAGCTCCCTCCTCCATCCCCATCCCCTTTCTGTTTCTTCCCTCTTCCTTTTGTTTTTTCCAATAAATTATATAGATTTTTCTTTTCCCACCTATTTCCATTATTTTTAAATCTTTTATGCTCCCCCACCCCCACTAGAGCTGTACCTTGAGTGCTCTACCATCCATTCTTAATTAGCACATTCGTTTGGATAATATCACCAACTTCAACACCTCTGTGTTCTTTTGTCTGTGACATCTTTTGATGATCTGCTCCTATCCTAACACCACCCCCCCTCCACTTCTCCACACCATCACCCCCCCCTCTTAAACCAGCTTATATTTCCCTCTCCTTGTAAAGAAAGATCAGTTCTGTTGAAGGGTCATGAGGACTCGAAACATCAACTCTTTTCTTCTCTGCCGATGCTGCCAGACCTGCTGAGTTTTTCCAGGTAATTCTGTTTTTGTACTGAAAATAAGAACATGGACTTGTTTTCTAAATTGTTAATTTTGCACCAGACCTATTTCAATTAGATGTTGTTTTAAACCTTAAAAACCATATACTTATAACTCTTCAATATAATTTAAAAAGTAGTTTCTCGGACGTGGATGACACTGAGCAGGTCACGCATGTTCCCCATTCCGAGCTGCCCTGAGAAAGGTGATAATGGACCATCTTTTTGAACCACTCCAGCCCTTATGGTGATGGTGTTTTGTAAGGAATGCCAGGCTATTAACCCAGTGATGCAACTTTGATGTGCCCAAGTCAGGACACCCTGGAGGGCTATTTGGAAGTGATTTCCACAACATTTCTGGTTGAAGGAGATTACAGAGGGGAAGTGTTGTTGAAATAACCTGGGTGAGTTGCTGCGGTGCATCCTATGAAGCCACAGTATGCTGGTGGGTAGAGGGAGTGAACAGTAAGGTCAAATATTAACAAAAAAAATTAGAGGTATAACAAGTGCACAATTTGAAACCCGCAGAATTATAAATTTCCGCAAGAATTATTTTGTGAACTGATGGATCACATTGAAGATATTCCTACGTCTATCTTTTAAACATTAGATAGCAGGTCCACTACCCATTAAACTTAAGCTACTTTAACCATTCAGCAGTTAGTTTGGTGAACTTGATACCTGAGCTTTTAAAGTTCAACAATAATCAATAACTTGAATATGATGTTTGGAAATGTTCTGTTCCAGAGGGTGATTGATGTTCTCGAAGAAGCTCAGGCAGCAAGGCAGCAAGAACAGCTGGTGAAACGAAAATCACTGAGGTTTTCGAAGCCCTGAGGTTTTATCTACTGTTGCCCATTGCACTAAATTAAGGTCCAGTTTTTGCTTTTCCACAAAACTGTACTTTGCACTGCAATTGTATATTTTCTCTCTTCTAATGAAATATGGATCTTAAAAGTATAAATCCTGTGGTATGGTCGTGCCTATTATATGCAAAAGGATAGGCAAGCTGGTACTGAAATCAACATTATCTTGTGTCTTAATGTTGACAACTTCAGTTAATATTCTGAAGATTTGAAAATTTTGCACTATAAAGAATCTTTCATGCATGTGTTAAAAATAAATTCATGTATAATGTATATTACAAATAAATAGCTCATTATGTAGACTTTGCGTTTTGATCTGGTTGCTAATACACTCTCATAAATGTTGAGCATCTAGTTAAGAATAACCATACTGATCCTACTCATAATGAAAAGATGGTGAATCACACTCTCTCAGCTTGGACAACTGTAATATTGCTAAAAAGAATCTTCAACTGTTGAAAATTATGTAGTTTTAAGGATTCTTTAAAATTCACACTTGACCTTCACAGTCATATCAGATCAATTCTATGCATAATTAAAAGTTTTGTGTCTAGTGTGTCTCACCAACCCAGAGGGTCAGGTGGTTGTAACATGCAAAAATCATCTGTTCCAATTTTTTGATTGACTTAACTAACCAATATCTGTTCAATTGGCCACACGGATTTGCTCAAATATTGATCAGGTATGGAAAGCTATCTCCACTTGTTTTAAACAAAAGGCCATACAAAGCCAACCCATCGAATTCCTACAAAACAGATCAATAAAAAGGCAAATGACTTCCTGAAACTGCTTTCACATAATTTTCCTTTTTCACTCAAGTCAGTATTTAGAGTTAGAATTTTTTGTAACAAATCATATACACTGAAAAGTCACCAAATCTGCCCACAGTTAGTTATTTAAAAGGTAGAAATGCCTGCGTGAATTTAAACTTTGACTTTCTATTTGTTTTTTGATTTCTCTCCGAATCTCTTCGCATTCTGTCTTATGCTGCACCCCTCTCTTGTCTGTCTACTTAACGTTTGCCTCTTTCCTAACCCTAAATTATTCCCTATGTCTTTATTCATCCCTTGAGTCCCACTAGTATTTAGTTTATTCTTTAATTTTAGCGGAATATATTTTTCTCGAACTCTGTTGAACACTGGTTTAAATGTTCCCCATTGTTATTCTGTCGTTGTTTTCCAATATTTCTGCTGTTTTATTTTTCAAAGTTCTATTCTCGGCCCCTCAAAGCAACTTTTCTCCAAACTATTGAGGTGGTTTTCATCATCTTAAAATATATTGTTTTATGGCCGCTATTGCCTAGATGTTCCCCTACTTCTATTTCTCTTATCTGCTCTGGTTCACTCCCCATTACTAGGTCCAAAGCAAATCTTCCCTTGTTGGGCTTTTTACATATTGGGTTAGAAAGGAGTCCTTTACCTACCTTTTCTGCCCAATTAATATCGGGGGAATTTAAATCCTCCATGACGTAGAGAGGAGATGTTGATTAAAGCTCTCATGCCTGTACACAGGAAGACAGTCAATCCTTTAACTTTGTCTTCAGATGAGAAGTTAAAGCAGAGTCCATCTGACCTCTCTGTAGAAGGAAGGAAGACTTTCACCTTCCAAGGCTTCGGGAGGCCCCAAAACACTTTACAAGCAATGGAGCACTTTTGAAGTTATTGTAATAATGTAGAAAACACAGTAACCAATTTGTGAGTAGCAAGATCCCATAAATAAGAAAATGATAGTAACCAGATAACTCGCTTTTAGTGATGTTGGTTGAGGGAAAATGAAAGCTCCACTGCTCTTCTTCAAAATAGAGTAATAAGAGGAACCCTCTCTGCTGCCCAACATTTCACTTGCAAATAACATCACCAAAATCAGATTTATATGCTTGTTTTTCTCATTGCTGATTTTCTGATTGCTTATTTTCCTGTCATCTGGTGGTTATGGATTGGTATTAATTAAAAATTACGCCTTCATTTCGATAGCTCCTGACAGAAGAAGAGTTAGGGCAAAGTTTTATTTAGGGAAGGCCTAAAGTGGGGCCAGATATTGGATCAGAGAGGGCTGAGTCTGAGCAGGTAGCGGAGGAGAGGGATGGAATTGAGGTTCGGAACTAAAACCCCTGGCAGATGCTGAAGATTCCTCCTCTGATTTTACATCAAAGGATGCTTGGTCCCAGCATGATTGATGCTGGCAGAAGAGAGTCCTTATGGAGTTGAGCAGAGTGTCTGGAAACTAATAATTGGAGAAATCACATCTGGAAGGGGGAAGGTGGATGGGGTAGGATGGTGGAATGAGGCAGGAGCAGGTGGATGGAGGGGGTGCATGGAGAGGGAGGATGGAATTTTTAAAAATCCTTGCATGGGATATGAGCATTGCTGGCTAGGCCAGCATTTACTGCCCATCCCTAATTGCCGTCAAGAACTGCCCTCAACTCTTTGTTCTACTGTGCTAGATGTTGTGTGCCTCATTAATGATGGAATCAAGGGAGATGGAGAGGAGGAGGAGGAGGAAAGGTGGAGTTCAGGTAGAGGGTCAGCCATGATCGTATTGAATGGTGAGCTGCCATCTTGAACTGCTTCATTCCATGTGGTGTAGGTATTAGGAAGGGAGGTCCAAGATTTTGACCCAGCGACAGTGGAGAAACGTTGATATAGTTCCAAGTTAGAATGGTGTGTGGCTTGGAGGGGAACTTCCAGGTTGTGGTTTTCTCATGCATCCTTCTAGGTGCTAGAGGTCGTGGGTTTGGAAGGTGCTGTCGGAGCCTAGGTGAGTTCTTGCCATGCATCTTGTAGATGGTACACACTGCTGCTGCTGTGAGGGGGTGACAGGATGGAATGGGGAAGATGAGGCTAAATATTGGGAGAGATGTCTCTTGAGGTAGCCATGTTGGTGTGAGGAGAAGTCATTTCAGGAGAGGTGTTGTGAAATTGGGAAGTTGAAGTAATGGAGTGGTGTCAGGGAGGTAGATCATGGAGAAGACACCAGGAAATGGGAATCCCCCTCACCCCACCCAGCCCACCCCACCCGCCCCACAATTGCAGGAAAGGAGTTACCAGTGTAACTGCCAAACTGTCCAAATGTGAATGTGTGAATGTAGCTCTGAAATCAACTGAAGAAAGATGTTTCTAAATTTACTTCTAAATTATTTCATAATTTTAGTCTGAGCGCTTGGAAATTGCATTAGAGTAATTTAGGCCTTCATTCATTCCCAGCAGAAACCCCACACTATTTGAAACTTGAAACTATTTTTATATAAGAATAAAACTGATTTTATACAGAATTGGAACTGGAGCTGTGGGACTCATCCAATTCATTCCAAGTCAATTCAATGTGAAAAGCTGCTGTAATCTTTGTGTTTGAAGCAGAGACTTTGAATCTGTCTGTGTTCTGCTGGAAGAACTGGAGATGAACACCATTCGTTTTCACTCAAGTGCTGAATTGCTCTGAACCCCCTCCTCGCAGTGAAGATAGTGTCCTCATTCAGCTGCAATACCTGAACACACCATGTGGGGGCACATAAGTCCCATGAGTTGGAATAGGCTCAAAACTTAGACATTGGAATGAAACTACACTTGAAGTCTGATTCCAGCAGATCGAGGAAAGCTCACTCAAGGACCTACACTCCTGAGAGGTATTTGCAAAAGAGCTTTGAATGTTGAAACTCTTTGTTCTACTGTGCTAGATGTTGTGTGCCTCATTAATGATGGAATCAAGGGAGATGGAGAGGAGGAGGAGGGAAGGTGGAGTTCAGGTAGAGGATCAGCCATGATCGTATTGAATGGTGGCGCAGGCTCGATGGGCTGAATGGCCTCCTGTTAGTCATTCTTATGATCAAATAGTTTTGATGTCCCAAAGTAAACGTTGGATCAATTCTTAAGAGAAGTGCAATTGCTATCACTCCAGGTACAGCAGAGTCACTGAAACATCGGAACTATCAACTTATCATCATAACCATCAGTCTCCCATCAACATGAAGGAACCGCCTACATAATCCAGTCATCGTGGGTCTGGGATAATTAACCATTTGAGAACCAAAATGATAGTTATTTGGTGGCCTAAGTAGACGTTTCTATTCTAGGTTTTGATTCCTCCAACAAGTATTCTTAGCATCTGTTTAATCCTAATTTTTTCTGAGAGAAAACATTACGATGGAGATTCTAGAGGTTCAAACACCCGCTGTCTTGGAGTGACTTCCAGTCTAGGTTTTAGCTCCATAACTCTTGAACACACAGTGTACAAGCTCTAGGCATCCTGTCTCCCCAGTCCCAGAGGTAGATCAGTGTGGGGTGTGTCGCTACAGGGAAGTACTGGGCATTCCAATACAGGACAGCAGAATGTCAATCTGTGTGCATTCCCAGAATTTAGACTGAAGATTCCTGAAGTGCTGAAGGAATCTGTAAATCTCTCAAACCTTGCTGAGCAAATCAGAGAATTATTTAAGATGATTCACTTTAATTTTTTGGAAAATTCAGAATCTCATAAATGATATTTTGACAGGAGTGCCCTTCCTTAGTGTTGCTGTGTGATTTGGCCATTAGAGATCTTGATCCTGGACCCTAGCTGCTGATAGGACATTTCTTAAGATTCTTATTGTTCCCACTTCAGGGGCTACTCAATTAAAAAATACATTAAACTCAATCTCATCCACCGCCTTAAACATTCACTGCTTCCACCATCGATGTACCAGCACACAGTGGCAGCAGTGTGTGTACCATCTACAAGATGCACTGCAGGAACTCACCAAGGCTCCTTATACAGCACCTTCCAAACCCACGGCCTCTACCACCTAGAAGAACAAGGACAGCAGATAGATGGGAACACCACCACCTGGAAGTTCCCCTCCAAGCCACTCACCATCCTGACTTGGAAATATATCGCCATTCCTTCACTGTCGCTGGGTCAAAACCCTGGAACTCCCTCCCTAACAGCACTGTGGGTGTACCTACACCACATGGTTCAAGATGGTTACGGCAGTTCCAGTGGCAATTAGGGATGGGCAATAAAATTTTTTTTCTT
Organism: Carcharodon carcharias; assembly: GCF_017639515.1. Lineage (NCBI taxonomy): Eukaryota > Metazoa > Chordata > Chondrichthyes > Lamniformes > Lamnidae > Carcharodon > Carcharodon carcharias. Next base: position 559,151 of record NW_024470685.1, read on the forward strand.
TAATCTGTCATGGGATTTTGGCATCACTGACAAGGCCAGCATTTGTTGCCCATCCCTAATTTCCCTTGAACTAAGTGGCAGTTAAGAGTCAACCGTTGCTGTGGGTCTGGAGTCACATGGAGGCCAGACCAGGTAAGGACAGCAGATTTCCTTTCCTAAAGGACATTAGTGAACCAGATGGGTTTTTATAACAATTGACAATGGTTTCCTGGTCATCATTACTGAAACTTGTTCTTCAATTCCAATTATTAATTGAATTTAAATTACACCAACAGCCGTGATGGGATTTGAACCCTTGTCCCCAGAGCGTTAGCCTGGGCCCCTGGATTACCAGTCCAGTGACATTACCACTAAACCACTATCTCTGCTGGCCTTACTACATTTCATAAATGAATATTTTAAAAATCCTAAAGTTTCTGTTATATTTTTCTCTTCACGGAACTTACTGGCAAGGCCAGACCAGTGTGCTGAAAGCACAGCAAATGCCAAACTTTCCTTCACATCACTAATTTTGCATATCTGTTTTCAAATTTATTTCAATTTGATTTAATCTTTTCCTGTATGGCCCTGTTGTTGGAGTGAGAGGTTTAGGAAAACCTTTGTGATTGCTGCACAGAAGCTTTGTCTATAAGGTTAATGGGGATGCTCCTGAAAGAGAAAGTACTTGCACTTATATAGTGCATTTTTCACCCTCAGGATGTCTCAAAGCGCTTCACAGCTGATGAAGCATTTTTTGAAGCATAGTCACTGTTGCTGTGTAGGGAAATGCAGTTGTCAATCAGCAATCAGATGCCACAAAAACCAAATAAGAGAATTGATAAGAACATTGTTGTTGCGAGATAAATATTGACCAGGATTTCCAAGAGAACTCCCTCCTGTTCATCAATAGCGCTATGGGATCTCTTACATCCAAGTGAGTGGGCAGCTTCCATTTAAAATCTCATTCAAAAGACGGCACCCCTGACTGTGCAGCGTTCCCACAATATTGAACCTCCAGCAGTGCAGTGCTCCCTCAGTACTGACCCTTCGACAGTGCGGCACTCTCTCAGTGCTGCCCCAGTGACAGTGCGGCACTCTCTCAGTGCTGCCCCCAGTGACAGAGCGGCACTCTCTCAGTGCTGCCCCCAGTGACAGAGCGGCACTCTCTCAGTGCTGCCCCAGTGACAGAGCGGCACTCTCTCGGTGCTGCCCCAGTGACAGAGCGGCACTCTCTCAGTGCTGCCCCCCAGTGACAGAGCGGCACTCTCTCGGTGCTGCCCCGGTGACAGAGCGGCACTCTCTCAGTGCTGCCCCGGTGACAGTGCGGCATTCTCTCAGTGCTGCCCCGGTGACAGTGCGGCACTCTCTCAGTGCTGCCCCAGTGACAGTGCGGCACTCTCTCAGTGCTGCCCCAGTGACAGAGCGGCACTCTCTCAGTGCTGCCCCAGTGACAGTGCAGCACTCTCTCAGTGCTGCCCCAGTGACAGTGCAGCACTCCACAGTACTGCCCTGAAGTGTCAGCCTGAACATGTTGGGATTGAGTGGAAATTGGCTCAAGACTTTTGGAAGTAGTGGTAAAAATGTGTTTACAGATCCAAGCAAACACCTTCATGGATTTATATTAATCTGATGCAGGATATCTTCTCCTGACAGGTACATCTATTTTTCTCCCTAAGTAAAAAGTTAATTCATGTTATCAAGTTACAAGTTTCCCACTAAAGTCAAATCAGTAAACAAACGGTTCAGAACTTGCTGCAGGAGTTTGTGCAGTGCAGCTGCATTAGTTAGTCTGCTCCCTCACTCTACAGCTCAACCCTTTTTCTTGCTGTAATATACTGAATGTGCCAGCAGATAAGGGTCTGCTGAGGGGAACAGGGAATCTGGGACCTCAGTCAATGGGGAGGACCAACAGTTCCCACCTCTTGATTAACTCTGTGGTGGGGAGGCAGGTGTGGTCCCCACCCACCAGTTACCCATCTGATTAAACGCATCCCCTACCACCAAACTTGCCACAGAGGAGGGTATTAAATTCCACCAAAAGAGCGGGAAAGAGATTGGAATGAGAGAGAGAGAGAGAAACGGGGAAGTAAAATAAAAAATGATATTTTACATTTTAAAAAGCTTGAAGGGAATGCGGGAGTGAAAGTCGATTGCGTCAATTATCCTCTTTTCAGGTCAGAGATGTCAAGTGCTATTGCTGTAAAATAAATTCTATCATTACAAAAAATCCTTTCCATTAAAAACTAATTTTTCTCGGGTAAATTTGAGTGTGCATTCACTACGTAAATTCAGTAATCACTTGAAACTCAGGGAGGTTGATGGTGGGATCCCATTATCACGAGGCTGATGGGCAGAGGGACTCAAAACGAACAACATTTTATGCTGATTTATGGGGTATCACTTCCTTATCACGATTTACACAGTAATAAAGATGAGCCATTAAACTCTTTCTTACTTTCCCAGCAAATTCTGCATCGATGTCTTAAATTGCAAGTTTAATACAGCCATCCATAAGTTAGTTGCTAATAAATCTAATAAGGATAAATTATAACACAGTGAGTGGTGATCTGCAACGTTCTGTCTGATGGAAGCAGATTAAATAATAACTTCTAAAAGAGAATTGGATACACTTTGAGCTGGAGAGAGTGACTATGATTCTATTAATTCTAAGAATTCAGAAGAAACTGCTTTACCCAGAGTGTGTTGAGAATGTGGAACTTACTACCACAGTACAGGAATTGGTCAAGACAGAGTACAGATACATTTAAGGGGAAACTGAAAAAATAAATGGAGAAGGGAATAGAAGGTTATAATAAGGTGAGATGGAGAGAGGTGAGAGGAGGCTTGCGTGGAACATACGCACTAGCATGGACCAGTTGGGCTGAATGGCCTGTTTCTTGCTGTAAATTCTATTTAAATTTTTTAATTCGTTTATGGGATATGGGCATCGCTGGCTGGGCCAGCATTTATCGCCCATCCCTAACTGCCCTTCGGAAGGTGGTGGTGAGCTGCCTTCTTGAACTGCTGCAGTCCATGTGGTGTAGGTACACCCACAGTGCTGTTAGGGAGGGAGTTCCAGGGTTTTGACCCAGCGACAGTGAAGGAACGGCAATATATTTCCAAGTCAGGATGGTGAGTGACTTGGAGGGGAACTTCCAGATGGTGGTGTTCCCATGTGTCTGCTGCCCTTGTCCTTCTAGATGGTAGAGGTCGTGGGTTTGGAAGGTGCTGTCTAAGGAGCCTTGGTGAGTTTCTGCAGTGCATCTTGTAGATGGTACACACACTGCTGCTACTGTGCATCGGTGGTGGAGGGAGTGAATGTTTGTGGATGGGGTTCCAAACAAGTGGGCTGCTTTGTCCTGGATGGTGTCAATCTTCTTGAGTGTTGTGGGAGCTGCATTCATCCAGGCAAGTGGGGAATATTCCATCACACTCCTGACTTGTGTCTTGTAGATGGTGGACAGGCTTTGGGGAGTCAGGAAGTGAGTTACTCTCGCTGCAGGATTCCTAGCCTCTGACCTGCTTTTGTAGCCACAGTATTTCTATGGCTACTCCGGTTCAGTTTATGGTCAATGGTAACCCCCAGGATGTAAATCACTGTTCTGGGGAGATTGATGAACCTCTTTTAGCAATGCTTTGCTGTGTGAGAGGTGCAATGTATGGTCTTAACTGCCCAGACTTTATCCACCCATTGAGCACAACTTTGCTTAATGGACACTTGGCCTTGTGGTCAGACAGGAACTCTGGTGTCAGCCTGCTATCATGCTGAAAGCCCACTCTGAATTGATATCCTGAGGAGAATGCAGAAATATCGACAGGGTCAGCACTGAGTCCCTGCAAGAGTCTCACCTGGCCTTGCACTGCTGCTCCCACTGCCCCTCCCCATTTACTGAGTCCGCCTCTCCCCTCCCACCTGTCCCTCCCTGTCTCCCATTCAGCCCCCATCCTAATGCCCATCACTGATCTGATAGTGACCAGTGCACCTACAAATGCCCATCACAATGATGAGTGGTTTGTAAATGTGGCTAATCCCAGTAAGGAAAATGGGATTAACTTCAAACTTCATAAAAGGCACATCACCTTTTTCTTCAACCATTCTTGTCGTGTTTGTTCAGATCAATGAGGATTATTCTGGCTATTTGATTTTGAGAAGTAAAAATGTATTTAACTGGGCAGTACTTGCCGCAACACATTCTAACAATGAGAAGATAAAACAGTTATTCTGGAAGCGACTGTATGTAAATTCTGGGGCAGGTGCTCTACATTACTAACACATTGGAAGTGGAGACATGAACTGCTGGTTTACACATGCAGAATGTACAGCCTCTACTGAGCCCAACTGTGAGAGAATTGACAGGACTATGAATTTTTCTCACTGCATTATCCATCTCAATTTTTGTCCTTTTCTTTGCCGGGACATTGATTAAAGACTCAGGGAGCACCTGCAGCAACTGATCAATGGTAGCTGGCACTTACCATTGTCAGCAGTGAACGCTATACATATTAAGGACACAGGGAAGTAACAGAACTCAGAAACAATGAGCTTGCAATGCACAGCAGGGCTCCGTGGTCACTGACTACTTTCTATTAATAGAACAAAGGAAAAAGTAGAGAGAAACTGGTTTGAGAATTCTAGTGATAGTGTTGGATCCAAACACTGCTTTGTGATGAATAGGATGAAAGTCCAAGAGTAATCATTCAGTTGGACTCAAGCTGATCTAAGTGATACTCATCAAATCCCAGTTTGACACAAACCAATTTACCATAGACATCTTCCAATTTAATCCTTGATGATGGTAAACCCACCCACTCTTAACTCAATTTTTTCAGTCAAACCAGCAATTCTGAATTAATTGGGGAAAGCAGGAATTTTTGACTTGACCTATTCCCCTCCAGTTGGCGAACCAACCTCTGCACCCCATCTTCGATCTATAACTGTCTCTGAACTCCTTTACTAAGGGAGTCAGTTTTCTCCATTCAAAGAGGCCCGGAAGGAACCCTTGTGTCCCCAGGATTTATGGCTGAGTGAATTAAATTGTGAGACTGCTTTTGAAATATGCAATTTCCTCATTAGAGAAAACGGAACAAGTAGCAAGCACACCAATAATATCGATGGAAAAAAAAAGATATTTTATCAAAGCTTTTCATCTTGCACTCATTAGGACATTGGCAAGAATACTAAGTGTAAAGGGAACAACAATTGATACCGAATGAGAAGAGAATGCTGATTGGCAAGTGTATTGTGATTGGTAGAGGCATTGCCATGGAGAATGCGCCAGTTGCTGGTGACTGACAGTGATTGTCAAGCATTGTTTGAAATTTAAACCAGGCAGTTTAACTCTTTACAAGGCATTGGCCTGAGGAATGAACCAGCGAATGGATGTCACTTATTTTGTTTGGCTCACAGATGTAGTGTGTGTACATGTTCTTTCTGTCTGCAAAGAACAGGGTCCCGTGCATTAATATATGTAGCTCCTAGTACATGCAAATGCACCACATTGTGAGCCCAACTGACAATCTTAAATTAGTTGTCAGTGTAATCTTTAGCACATTGAGGATTATTTAGCAAATGTTGTCCAATCACAGAATCACATCTAATGTTGGACACTGTTTAGAGTTTTGCAAGCAAGAATGAAGAGCATCCTAAAGATACTGCTGGAGATGAAGATAGGAGGACTTCCCTACTACCCTTCGGGTAGGAATTTCTCTTTCTACAAGTAGTGGTATCACTTCCACGCTTGCTTCAGTGTGCGGTGCTCTGTGGGGTCACGGGGTCAGCAGGAGAAAGTAGGATTTCACCATCATCAACAATGGAATCAACCTCGGGTCCGGATCTGTAGGAAGTTCCTGCGTTTTAATCTGGTATGCAGAAAGTTCAACTTCAGCGTCAGGGGTTGTTACTACAAGAGTCTCAGTAATAATAGGAAAGACAGCTAGTATCAGTGCTTCTTGAGAAAGTTGCTCTGTAGCCAACTCTTTCGTCTGATTCTGTGGCCATTTCCTGAGATGCGGTACATACGCTCCTGTACTGCGATATGTTCACACTTCCTTTTGCTGCACCATTTCTAATGTGTATATCCCTCTCTTTGCTTTAGTAGTGCTGTGTGACTGCTACTCGCTGAGCTTGTAGCTTAGCTTTCTCTTTTAGATAGCTAGACTTCGCCAACTCATGCTTAATTTTAATCTGTTCCAGCTGTGTTTGATGCTTGACTGTAAGTTTTTCAAAGGGAGTTGTCCAGCTGTGGAAGCTCTGGAGTTTGGACCCCTGCTTTACTGAAAGAAAGCTTGAGTGCTTCCATGACTTGCTGATGAGGTCCAAGTGTAAGCTCCATCTTACATTCATACAGGCTAATAACCTCCAAACTTCCACTATTGGTTTGATTCAATTTGGAGTTGAGCATCTGGATAGCTTTTTGCTGGCTGCTTGCAATTGTTGATGCATTTCATCAGTGGGATAAGCAGACAAATTCACTTCTTTACTACCTTCTTCAAAAGGGTAATTCTTCTTGAGGAGACAAGAAAAACTTCAAGATCATTGGTCCAGTAAGGTCCAGTACCCCACCTTCCAGTAGATCATCTGCCTCTATGGTGACTTCATTCTCTCGCACAAATTAAGGTCTAGAATATCGTCTTGTGGGTGGTCACCATCGGTGTTGGTGCATCCTTTTCCTGCTTCTAGCCTGACCCCAAAGATGACTGAAAGATCTGCAATATCCTCCTGTGGCCCTTGGAGTTGAATAGAGGACAGTTGCAGCCACAAAACCCCACCAGATAACACTGAGATATCAGCTCCTGTACCTAGCTTGATGCTCATTTACATCGATGTCAGCATCCCAATGCGGGTTTTTATTTTCCTTTATTTCTGCTAGGAAGATGGTTTCCTGGTCGCAAAGTCTTGATGGAGGTTCCTTTCACAGATTTCTCCTGTTGCCTGGTAAATACAGATTTCCTGAACAGCGGACCACTTCAAAATGGCCTATGTTGCTCCACCCTTGGCACTGTGCAATTCGGGTGCGGCACTTATCCCGTTTGTGATCTTCTTCCCGCCACAGCGAGGACATTGGGAAATGGTGGTCAGCACCTTTTCAGGGTGTTCCCCTGGTTGATACCTTGCCCGGGCTTTCGGTTTTACAACCACAAATTGAACGACTCCATCGGGCTGTTCTTGGGAAATTTCCCTCACATCCTTGACATTCTGCCTCCATTCTTCGCCTTGCCTGATCAGTTGTATAACTTCAAATTTAAATCTTCCCAAGATTGTAAGAACTCTGAGAGATTTTCATCTAAAAAGCCGACTATTCTATCTCTGATCAGATTGTCTTTTAGTGTTCCATACTCTCAATTTCCAGCGAGGCAGTACGGTCCCTTCACCCTGCTTTTGGTGATGCTGATTAAATTTCGGCCTCTCTATTACAATATTTTTATGAAGAATAAAGCATGAGTCAAAGGCTCCAATGACATTCATTAACCCACTGCCTGGCCAGCGTGTCATCTGCCAAGCTCCCGACAGCGTATAAAAAAAAGTGCAAACTTTGTTCTCTTTACTTGGAAGACCTGAGGCATTGTGGTACCAGGTGAAACATCTTTGCCAATTTTGCCTTAACTCAACCTGTCTGGGGCCTCTATATTTTGAAATGATTCTGTTAGGTGCAAAGCAGTAGACGTTTTTCACCCTGGTCCAAGGTTGTCTTTTCCTATACTGCTTGTCTTGCTAGTCAGCCCTGGTTATTTTGTTGCCTCGAGTGAAGTTGCTGGGTTGGCCTCAATGTCCTTCACCCACTGAGCTGCACTGTGTCTGAGTTTCACTCCAGGCTTTTCCTGCCATTTTCTACTGTTCCTCTGTGGGTGTAGTCACTGCCTCCATCATCTATCATCTTGGGTTTATCTCAGGATTCATTAACTTCTTGTTCCAGAAGAGATCTTTCTGGAGGCAATGGTCTTTTGTTGAAAACGCACTTATTTACATACGAACAATTTCAAAGATTAAACAAGGCCAAAGCTGTAGCTGGAGTTACTCTCTAAGCTGCTTCTCAGTCATCTCTCAGTGACAGCTTCTTAAACACCATGCTCAGTAGCTATTATTAGAGATAACCCTTTTACTATACAATCGTGTCCACGAATAACTTCCAAGTCACCATCTCTCATTCCTCACTGCCCTTTTAAAGGTTAAACTCGGATATAATCAGAGATGAAAGTGTGGAATTGATGGTGAACTCTAGATGTCACTATCTTTATAAGGAAGTTGCAGCAGGGTTGTTAGCCTTGGCTGTGCAGAGATTGGAGGGGAGGAGAACTCAAACCGTATTATTCGGATCTTCTCCACACTGCTGGATAGGGTTGTGCGCACCACAATTGTGCAGCAGTGTAAGAGATGTGAAATCAGTATTTGACTGGATACGCCTGCTTATTTATTAGTAATAAGTTTAGCAGAATGAGAGGTGACCTTATTAAAACATATAAGATTCTTAGGGGACTTGACAGGGTAGATGCTGAGAGGTGGTTTCCCTTTGTGGGAGACTCTAGGACCAGAGGGCATATTCTTAGAGTAAAAGATGAGGAAGAATTTCTTCCCTGAGGGTAGTGAATCCTTGGAATTCTTTACCACAGAGGGCTGTAGAGACTGGGCTATTAAATATATTCAAGGCTGTGATAGATTTTTAATCAGTAAGGGAATCGAGGGCTATGGGGAAAAGGCAGGAAAGTGGAATTGAGGTTTATCAGATCAGCCATGGTCTCATTGAATGGCGGAGCAGACTCGATAGGCTGAATGGTCTACCTCTGCTCCTACGTCTTATGGTGTTATTTTACTTACCGAGCAGGGAGATCCCTCATCACAGCACTAACTAGCATCACAAGCACACACTGCAGCAAGTATTTACTGCTTCTGTTATTCAAGATGCAGAGAGGTAAGTGACAGAGCCTTGCTGAGGACTAGGTAGCAGAAGAGGAAGAGCTCCAGGATTTTCAATACTCCTGTGTGATGCTAGAGACCTTAGTGAGCTCGATTTCAGACAGAGGCTAATACACCATTAACACTTACTCAGTAGTCAAAAACATTGACATCTCCTATACTGACTCCTCTGCGACCAATCAACGAGCCTTCACGGGGTGGAAGTTGATGGTGGCCGGAATGTTGAGTGAGGAATTAATCTGAATTGTCTCAGGCATGTCTCCTTTAATCTATTACCACCTGAACCATAAAATATTATAATCGGGTTGCATCAGCTGGTACAGATCTGTAACTGGCTTTATCCTGGTCCAAAGCCCCTTCTCTCAATCACTGGCAATTCGGAGGCAGAGCCCACCAGAGTTGTTGACTCGAGTCAGCAACATGGTCCAACTCGAGTCATTTTTTTTTTTGTTGTGTGTCTTGACTTCACAAAAAATGACTTGTGACTTGTGGGATTGGACAGAGGGATAGAGAGATGGACGGGGGAGAAGGAGACAGCAACCTTCATGTGGTCCCCCTGGTGAAGCAAGTTTTCTAATTTGAAGACTGGTGAACTAATGCTGTTAAGAAGGCGACAGGACCCTGGGCACTGCCCCCAGTCCGAGCAGTAACAACCCACTGGAATTTTACATGTACTGACTGCATTTTATGCTAAAATCTGAGGTCACTTTGGTCATTTTTCACTGCTGTTTCCTGAATTTATAGTTCTGAATGATTTCAGATATTACACTAGTTGTAATATTGTCATTGAAATCTTCCATCTTGAATGATTGAGACGTTCATGGTAAGGTTTAGTATACAATTAATTTTATAATCGATTACCCTGTCACTCAGGTCAGAAAATTTATGTCCAAAAAGTAGGCAAAGTTCATTTAATAAGAGGAAGATGCCTATAGCCTCAGGTTATTGTTGCTCAATCAACAAATTGAATAAAGTATGTTAGAATTGGGGAGTTTCATGTATGGTTTACATCACAAATTCAATTTCACCCATTTTAAATAGTCCATTTGTAATCAAAAATTTCTGTGTTGTTTTGAAGTCCATAAAACATTCATTATTTTTACTGCAGTTTTGATTACATTTTGTACTTTCAACAGTGAGGAATGGGATGTGTATTTTCAAATACAAACGACAGTGACTGAGATTTGACTTGCTTGTTGAGAGTAAAAGGACATGTTACTGTCTCTCACTTGAAAAAAAATGACACCTTGACTTGGAAGAAGATGGCTTAGTTACAACTCTTGAGGCTGCAGATACAGCCAATGGTATACTGACAGGAGCAGAGTTCATGGCTTTGCTGAACACTGAATTTCTCTGCTATGCTTTCCTTCATCTTGTGCAACATTATGACATTGATCAATGGTGCAATCTTCTGACATTTTAAACTACCCTGAGTGTGGGCATCGCTGGCTAGACCAGCATTTATTGCCCATCCTGAATTGCCCTTGAGAAGGTGGTAGTGAGCTGCCTTCTTAAACCGCTGCAGTCCATGTGGTGTAGGTACATCCACAGTGCTGTTAGGGAGGGAGTTCCAGGATTTTGACCCAGCGACAGTGAAGGAACGGCGATATATTTCCAAGCCAGGATGGTGAGTGGCTTGGAGGGGAACTTCCAGGTGTTGGTGTTCCCATGTGCCTGCTGCCCTTGTCCTTCTAGATGGTAGTGGTTATGGGCTTGGAAGATGCTGCTGGGCAGCTATTGATAGACCTGAATGAAGTGAGGAGTGTCCGAAGTTAGCACAGTTCTGGGGCAGTGAATCTCTTAGACGATAGGTGTGCTGGTAATTAAAACTAGTTTGGTGAAAGATGTATTCTTAGCCACAGTACAGTTAAAGTCTCAGTTTGAAATGGTGAGAAATAAGAACATTAACACATTTCATGTACAGTTCAAACTGCATGTGTTGGCTGGAAAATTGGACACAGCCATTCCTGCAGCCTGGGGCGTGTAGAGGAAAGGGTTAAAATCAGAAACATACATGATGCTGATGTAATACTGATGTCAGATCACATGACTGTGAAGTAAGAGAGATCTGGAAGGAGGAGAAGCTCCAACCTGGTGGAGAGGTCCAAATGTGTAAATACTTACTGTAAATAAAGAGTCATGGTTTTCAGAAACTACAGACTCATGCAGCATACTCTGGGGTTAGCCCCAAAGCCTCCATCCAACCCCAACCACAGGGGGCAGTGAGTAAAAGAGCCAGTGAAGCTTAAAAAGAAGATACAGGGCTGGCAAGAAAAGAGATCCTCGTAGGAAGGACAAAAGAAAATGATTTAAGACTCTCCAAGACGTCGGAACATCACAGGAACAGCAGGTGCAAGCTGAGACACAGACCCGGAGACTGGACAGCAGTGAGCAGAGGCCTGATGCTGTAACACAGAATTTATTCAAGGCTGAGTTAGACAGATTTTTGACAGACAAGGGAGTTGAGGGCTATGGGGGGACAGACAGGAAAGTGGAGTTGAGACCACAACCAGATCAGCCATGGTCTTACTGAATGGTGCAGCAGGCTCAAAGGGTTCAATAGCTACTCCTGATCTTAAGTCCTATGTTCCTAGAAGCAGAAAGAATTCCAGGGTTCAGCAGAAGCAGAGAATCCAAACTACCAATCCCAGAACCATTTCAGTCAGAAGGCTCACAACAGGCCCAGAACTGGAACAACTGGAGAAACAGGTTCACAAGGTAGAGAAAATTGCTTCAGGATCACACAAAAAAGACCAGGTCAATACACTACTTTATGCAGTAGAGTCTATCGCTGGCGATGTGATAGCAAAGCGGGGACGTCAACTTCTTATGAAGAAGTCCTGCAAGCTTTCAACTCTTATTTCAGCCTCCATTGGAATTTAATAATAGAAGCCAAATTTAATAAAAGAAACCAAAGACCAGGTGAAAGCATGGATTCATTCATCAACGTTCTCTATAGGCCGACGGGGAACTGAGAGATTTGGAACCTTAAAGGATGAGCTGATTTGTGACAGAATTATAGTCAGGGTCCTAGATGAAGCATTATCAGACCAGAGACGATTTAACACAAGTGAAAACAGTGCAAATTGCGAGGCAAACAAAACTCAGGAAACAAAATCGGGTGTTTGTTCACGGGGAAGGAGAGGCCCTGTAGAGGAGATTGAGTGGGACCATTCAGTTTGTAGGCCATAAAAGAGAAAGCCCGCCAAGGCCTAAGCCCACCAAAATGGGGAAAGCACGCCAACCGCCATTTTGAGATGTCTTCGGTGTAGTGGGAACAAACTGTAGAAACGAGAAGGATGTCCAGCAGTAGAGGAAGAGTGCTGACAACATGTAAAAAGAGGGAGAAAATCTTAAAATGTGGGCTGATGTAGTGGTGACATCACTGGACTAGTAATCCCAAGGCCCAGCGTAATGCTCTGGGGACACAGGTTCAAATCCCATCACAGCAGCTGGAGGAATTTAAATTCAGTTAATAAAACTTAGAATTAAAAGCTAGTCTTGGTAATAGCGACCATAAAGCCATTGTCGAATGTCATAAAAACCCATCTGGTTCACCAACACCCTTAAGGGAAGGAAATCTACCATCCTTACCTGGTCTGGCCTACATGTGACTCCAGGCGCACAGCAATGTGGTTCACTCTTAACTGCCCTCTGAAATGGCCGAGCAAACCACTCAGTTGTATCAAACTGCTACGAAGTCACAAAAGAGGAAATGAATGGATCACCCAGCATTGACCGAGGCACCCGGAAGCAAAAATAGCAAACCCTGCCCTGTCGACCTTGCAAAGTCCTCCTTAGTAACATCTGGGGGCCTGTACTAAAATTGGGAGAGCTGTCCCACGGACTAGTCAAGCAACAGCCTGACATAGTCATATTCACTGAATCATAACTTCCAGACAATGTCCCAGATACCACCATCACCCCTACTGGGTATGTCCTGTCCCACCAATAGGACATCCAAACAGGTTTCTAGGTCACATGGTACAAACCACTGGAATCACAGCTGATCCACAAAATATTAAAGTAATCCGAGAATTTCCACAACCCAAGAACATAACTGAGCTTTAAAGATTCCTCGGGATGGTGAACCAATTAGGCAAGTTCCTAGAAAATTTAACAGGAGTCAATGAGCCTTTGAGACAGCTCTTGAGACAGGGTCAACAGTGATGGAATGTGGACCAGCAAAATATTTTCAAACAAAATAAAAAACTCTTAATCTCTTCTGAAATCTTGGCACATTACGATCCAGAATTACCGACCATGGTAGCAGTAATACAGGTCTGGGGCAGAGACGCAACAGGTTTAGAAAAATGTTCAGATCATGTTATGGGATTGCATTTCAAAAGTGAAACAAACCATGAGCCACTAGTTGCCCTTCTGAATATGAAAGAAACTGCAAAGATGCTGTCCAGCGGTTCAAACTAAGATTGATGAGATATGACTTCATCACTGAGTATGTGCAAGGGAAGAATCAACAACAACAGACACACTTGTCACAAATATCCATCAGAAGTAACCAATTAAGAGGATTTACACAATGTTGATGGGGTTGAAAAATATACATCCTTAATTACTCGGCACTTACCAACTACTGCAAAAAAAAAAGTTGCTGGAAATAAAACAAGCCAAGCAATGAGATGAAGAATGTCTCCAATTCCAAAAACATCATCTGGAAGGATGACCAGACCATATCCCCACTCTCCTGATACTATGGCAGTCTTTCAAACAACACAAGAACCTCATTGCTATGGACGACTGACTAGTCTTCAATGAGAGAATAGTCATACCGAGGACACTTTGGCCTGATATTCTTCAAAGACTTCACCAAGGTCATGCAGGAATAACAAATGTCGTGCAAGAGGACAGAAGTCAGCCTGGTGGTCAGGCATTATTCACTCTATAGAAGAAATGATTTCTAACTGTCCTACCTGTGCTGTAAATGGTCAAGAACAAAAAGCACCACTATTCCCTTCTGCTTTTCCACCAAGGCTGTGGAAGTGCCTAGGAATGGGCTTATTTGAACTTCCTTATTGTCATTGGTTACTACTCATGGTGGATTGAAGTAACGAAGTTGCATAGTATCACGGTAGAAGCAGCCATCCAATCCATCAAGAGAATTTATGCAACACATAGCATCCCAGACATCATAATGTCTGACAACAGGCTGCAATTTGCTAATTTCACAAATGAATGTGGCTTCATTCATATAACCAGTTCATCTCAATATCCTCAAGCGAAATGAGAAGCAGAGTGGTACAAACCTTCAAAGATTTATTGCAGAAAAACAAAGACCTTAATGACCATACTGAAAGCAAGCATGCAGGTGCAGCAAGCAGTTAAAAAGGCAAATGGTATGTTGGCCTTCATTGCGAGACGACTTGAGTACAGGAGCAAGGATGTCTTACTGCAGCTGTACAGGGCCTTGGTGAGACCACACCTGGAGTACTGTGTGCAGCTTTGGTCTCTTTACCTAAGAAAGGAAATTCTTGCCATAGAGGGAGTGCAGTGAAGGTTTACCAGACTGATTTCTGGGATGGCAGTGTTGTCATATGAGGAGAGATTAGGCCGACTAGGCCTGTATTCACTGGAGTTTAGAAGAATAAGAGGGTATCTCATTGAAATGTATAAAATTCTGACAGGGCTAGACAGACTGGATGCAGGGATGATAATTCCTCCAGCTGGGGGAGGTCTAGAACAAGGGGTCACAATCCCAGGATACGGGGTAGACCATTTAGCACCGAGATGAGGAGAAATGTCTTCACTCAGAGGGTGGTGAACCTGTGGAATTCTCCCCCACAGAGCCTGTGGAGGCCAAGTCACTGAATATATTTAAGAAGGAAATAGATTTCTTGACTCTAAAGGTGTGAAGGGGTATGGGGGCGAGAGCAGGAGTATGGAGTTGAGATAGAGGATCAGACATGATCTTATTGAATGGTGGAGCAGGCTCAAGGACTAAATGGCCTACTCCTGCTCCTATTTTTCTATGTTTCGATGACCTTCTGAGTTATTGAACCTCACCACTACAAAATGGTTTCTCATGGGTAGGAGATTGCGAACACAACTTCCATCTCTAGCACAAAAACTCAAACCCGATATCACCATGAATGACCACGAGAGGGTAAATCAGTATGAGGAAGAACTGAGAAGCAGCCAGGCTCAGAACTTTAATCACAGGCATAGAGAACGTGAGTTCCCTATGCTGAAGGCCAGGGAGAGAGTATGGGTCCGAGACCCACTGAAGGGAGGCACAATCATTGAAAAAGCTTCACAACCAAGATTGTCCAGGATTGAGACAGACCAGGGTAGCCTAAGGAAAAACTGCAGCACCTTAATATCCTTGGAGAGAAAGTCAAAGGAAACTTGGGCTTACTGCTCAGATCCTGATAGAGAAGAAGGAAGACTATAAGCTGTACAGACACCCAGGAGAACACTCACACTGATTGAAGGGAGTGGAGCCAATATCCTCGACCTCAACAGGAGATCAGAACGAGATCAGGGAGATTGGTCAAGGAACCCCAGAGTCTAACACTGTAAAGTCTGAGACTCTGGGCGGGAGATGTAGGAGGATGTCAATACGATAGGGATAAAAACATGGGGGAGATGTAGAGGAAAAGGTTAACATCAGAAACATACATGGTGCTGATGTAATAATGATGTCAGATCACATGACTGAGAAGTAAGAGAGATCTGGAAGGAGGATAAGCCCAAAGCTCATGGAGTGCTCCAAATGTATAAATACTTACTGTAAATAAACAGTCATGGTTTTCAGAAACTACAGACTCATGCAGCATACTCTGGGAGAATAGACAATCCCCAAAACACCCATCTAGACCCCGACCCCACAACAAAACAGGGAAGGGGTGGATTACACACAATTTTCCAATCTAAGATCTGCCCCTACTTTGACTGGGCTAAAAGAAAGCTTTACCTGCACCATATTTAGCTGGAATTGTAAAACTAGTTTTTAAAAGGTAGTAACTTGGCTTAAGTGCGGAGATTGTGGTAGCAAGAGGAGAGTTTGGGTAGAAAGTAGTTTTGGACCATCAGACAAACACACAATTGTGAATCAACAGTGTTTAAACCTCTTCCAACCCTTTGATGCTGAAGGTTTGCTCACTGCTGAAATGGTGAACGTTATCACAGCCTCGAAGGAGGGAGGTCTATTATCAGTGCTCCTTGCAGCTACCTAGGAATGAAGCAATGGAAGTATAACTCATTCACACCCTAAATATTAGCTTGACTCAGCTCGGCTCTTATCTCCAAATCAGAGGGTTGTGAGTTAAATTCCTGCTAGGAAGCTAAGAACAGTATCTAAGCTGAACTAGAACGGTAAACAAACAGGAGATTTAATAGAGAGTTGAAATTTTTAAGTTTTAAATTATGAAGAGTGTTTATCATGTGATTAGAGTTTCCTCTGAATGGGGAGTCGGTGACATTTAAATCTATCCTGAGGGAATAGGGTGGAATGTCCAGAGTAACCTCTTACGAAGAGGAATTGTTTATCACACGGAGTGGTACATGGAGCCTGTAGATTGCTGTTTATATAGGTTGTATATGTAGAATGGATATGTAGATGACATGTATATTGTACATGTAGGTTTTATATAATATATATTAAATATATATATTATATCAGTAGATTATTATTAGAGTTCTACATACCTGTACAGGAGGAAGGGGAGTAAAACCAAATCTAGGAGCAGATTTCCAGGGTTGGTTTGAGGAGATGCTGTGTGACCTTCAGAAAAGATCAAAGTTAGGCTAAATATTTGGTGCTGATTACATCCATCCAAAATGATAAGTTTGAAAGGAATAAAGCAGTAAGTAGCACAGTTAAAGATTCAAGGGAGAGCTGAGCAAGCTGACAAACATACCTTCATTATTCAAATCAAAGAGTGATCAAACAAACCTGGATTTTAGACTGGTCAGTTTAACATTGATCACAGAGACAATGTTGAAAGCTATCCTAAAGGATCTAACAGGGAAATCAGTATAAAAGTGCAACTCTTCTGGGTAGGTTCAGGAAGGGTGATCACGCTTAATTAAATTTCTCAATGTTTTTGATGGTATTACTGTCGTATTTGACAAGAGTAATGCAGTGGGTGTTATAGACCTGGACTTTCAAAAGGTTTTTGACAAGGTTCCATTGATGAGATTAATGGATAAGGTGAAGAGTCATGGGAATGGTGGCTCAGCGAAGCTGGAGGTAGAAACCTGACTTAGAAATGGGAGGCAGGGAGCAGTCATGAATAGAAAATCTTTGAGCTGGAAAATTATTGACAGCAGGATTCGTCATGGATTGTCCTTGATCCTGTTTTGAGTAGAATATTAGTATCGACAGCATCTTTCAAACCCGGTACCCCTACCACATAGAAGATCAAGGGCAACAGACACAAAGGAACGCCATCACCTGTACCTTTCACTCCAAGCCACACATCATCCTGACTTGGAACTATATCATAGTTCCTTTAATGTCATAATGAAGGAATTTGATGGGCTGAATGGAGAGAAAGTGTTTCTACTAATGGGTGAGTCCACAACAAGGGGAGCATGAATATAAGATAGTGACTATCAGATCAAACATAGAGAGAGTTTTGAGAAAGTGGAGCCCACTGCCACATCGAGGGGTTGAAACGTTGAAGGGGATGCTTGGTGCATATTGGAGGGAATAAAGAACAGAGGCATAAAGGGGTCGGACAGAGGAAGTAATTAGTGTGGGAGGACATTTGTGTGGAGCATAAACACAGGCTGAATGGCCTGTTTCTATGCTGCAGATTCTATCTTAATACTCAAAGCATTCGCCGAACTAAAATGTGAAGATCATTCAGGGAATAGTGCACTTTATACAAATTGTGGAAGGCAGTATTCAGTTGACTTTTGTGCTCTTATGCTCTTAGCTCTGTAATACAAGGGTTAATGTGGGCCTGGGAAACACTACTGCCCACAGTGTGATGTAAAGATTTACATTACCTGGGACTAGAGGTCAGTTGTGGATTGGACAGAGACCTGTGTAGAAGCAAGCATGGAGATAGCTCATAGCTTGGGCTATACCCTGCATATATGTACCTAGTTATGTGTTATCAATAAACACTTAATGTTTAACCATACAAAACTCAGAACCTCTTTGAGAGACCTACTGCAAAACAACTAGCTTTGAATAATCCACATATTCACCTGTAACAGAGAGGAACCAAGCAAATTTAAAGCAGCTGTTTTTCTCTGGTTGATCAAACTGGGATCACAGTCATGAAAAAGATCCCCTCCAGGCCCTTCAGCCAAACTGTTCCAGTTTGCATCCTTTGAAATAGGCTGTGACATGTTATTTAAAAAGACAATAACCTCTTTGTCTGACCCACATGGTTTGTTTTTAAACAGCCAGAAATCAGCACAATGCTCCCTTTAACATCATCCAAACTCTGCAGAATATTTTACATAGTTTCTTGAAAGTCAGTGAGGGTATTTGAGAATATGTTTAAAGAGGGATTGGTCAGGATGGTAATTTGGAGAATTTCAGCTGAGTTGCTTATTACGAGTGCAATTTACTGTGCATGTATGTGAATTCATGGAGTGCGGTAAATAAGATTGGTGAGCTGTAGGCACAGATAGTCACATGGGAAAATGAAGCCATGGAAATAATGGAGGCTTAGCTCAAAAAAGGGCAGGTATTATATATTCCTGGATAGAAGGTGCTCAGAAAAGATAGGGAAGGAGAGAAAGGAGGAGGGGTGGGAGTATTGATTATGGAGAATATTACAGTCTTTGGATGTCCTGGAGGGGTCAAGGTCAGAACCTGTTTGTTGGAATTAAGAAATAATAGAAGGTACCATTGCACTATTGGGAGAATTCTGCAGCACACCAACTAGTGGGAAACAGATAGAGGAGCAAATTTGAAGGGAAATTACAGAAAGGTGCAAAATCTATAGGTAAGATTTGATGAGGGACTTTAATTACCCTAATATAGACTGGGATAGCAATAGGATAAAGGGAGAAGAGGGCGGGGAGTTTGTGAAGTGTGTTCAGGAGAGTATTCTACATCAGCATGTTACTGACGCAATAAAGAAGGAGGCACAGCTGAATCTGATTCTGGGGAATGAGGTGCAGCAAGGGGATCAAGTGTCAGCTGGGGAACACTTGGGGAATAGTGATCATAGTATCATAGGGTTTAGGTTATCTATGAAAAAAAAGGCAATCCAGACTAAAAATAATTAATTTGTGGAGGGTCAACTTCCATAGGATGAAAATTGATCTGGTCCAGGCAAATTGGAATCAAACAGTGGCAGGCAAAACTGTAACAGAACAATGGGCTGCCTTAAAGAGGTAATAGTTTGAGTACAGTCTAGCTACATTGCCATGTGGGGAAAAGATAGAACAAACAAAGCCAGACCTTCCTGGATGGTGAACTAGATGGAGAGTAAGATGAAGCAGAAGAAGGTCTGCATAACTGATGTTGGGTTGATGATACAAATGGGCAATATGATCAGTGCAGGCTTGGAGGGCCAAAGGGCCTGTTCCTGTGCTGTACTTTTCTTTGTTCTTTGTTTGAGAATTATGCTGAAAATTGAAAGTTCAGAGTTAGATAAGACAAAGAGAAGCAAAAAGCGAGCATGAAGAGACTGGCAGCCAACATAAAAGAGAACCTTAAAGACTTCTATCAGCATCTGAATAGTAAAATGGTCAATAAAAGGAGGTGTGGGACCTGATTGGGGGTAGAAAAGGGGATTTAGACATGGAGGCTGAGGTATTAAATGACTCCTTTCCATCTGTCTTCTCCAAGGAAAGGTATAGTGAAAGAGGAGGTCATTGAGAAGCTGGATGGGCTAAAAATTGACAATGAGGTATTGGATAGGCCGACAATACTTACCAAGCTCGGTTGAGATGGGGCTGGATACTAAAGGAAGTAAGTGTGGAACATCAAGGGAGTCAAGGGTGATGGGAGGCAGGCGAAATTGGAGTTGAGGCCACAATTAGATCAGCCACAATCTTGTTGAATCGTGCAGCAGGCTTGAAGGGCTGAATGGCCTCCTAATTCTTATGTTCTTGTGGAAATTTCAAAGGCACTAACCATTCCCCCTTAGATACAGGGGTGCTGCCAGAGGACTGGAGAATTGTAAATGTTACATCCTTATTCAGCAGAGGATGTAAGGGTGAACTCAGCACCTCAGGCCAGTCAGTTTAACCTCAGTGGTGGGGAAATTATAATACAGGACAAAATTGACAGTCTCATAGAAAAATTTGGATTAATTGAGGAAAGCCAGTACAGATTTGTTAAAGGCAAATTGTGTTTAACTAACTTGTTGACTTAATTAGCACTGCTTGTGTTTTTTGAACAGGTAACAGAGAGGGTTGATGAGACTAATGCATTGATGGTGCACATGGAATTCCAAAAGACATTTGATAAAGTGCCACATGATAGGCTTGTCAGCAAAGATAAAGCCCATGGGATAAAAGGGACTGTAGCAGCATGGAGATGAAATTGGCTGAATGATAGGAAACAGGGGCCCAGATTTTCACCCACGGGTTAGGTGCGCAGTCAGGAGATTTCTTGGCTCTGCAAACCTGACCTTTCAAAATGTCCACCCACAGCTCAGGGGGGCGGGGGGCTGAAACATTAGTCAGGGTGGGTGACCTTGGAATGTGGAGGCTGCTGGGTGTGGAGGCGGGATAGGTAGAAGCCCTGCCTCTGTGCTTTGGCACTGTGTTTAAATTAATAAAGGATTAAAACAAAAAACAGCCCTCCAACCCTCACCCCTCACACCCCCTCACCCCTCTCTCACTCCCTATGCCCCTTCCATGCCAACCTATGCTAACCCATTCCCCTACCCATCCCATGGCCTCTCATAACTCTTGTGGTCCCCACCCAAAAACCTTCCATGCCAACTCACCTAGTATCCTTGGACACACCTTTGACAGTTCATTGACAGTTTTGACAGTTCCTTGACAGCTGGATAGTTCCTTGACGGCTTAACAGTTCTTTGAAAGCTAGACATTTCCTTGACAGCTTGACTGTTCCAATGAATTAGTGCATAAGAGGTGCATAACCATATTTAATTTTAACAATCACTAAGAATGCCTTACCTTTCACAAAAGTATCCTGGGAACCTATCCGATGGGGTACCTTAACTCTCCAAAGGATATCTTGGCTATCCTAACAAATCCACCAAGTTCAGACCTCCTCTTACATGTTCTAATCTGCACACTCTGGGTTTCACACAGCTGGCCTACCAAACCCTATTTCAGTGAGAGCCTCTCTGTCATGGCAATAATCTGGGCCAAAGAGTGAACAGTTGCTTTTCCAACTGGAGGATGGTACATTGGGGGTTTCCCAGAGGCCTCCATTAAGACCATGGTTTTCCTTGGTAGATATTATTGACCTAGACTTGATGCAAACGGGATAATTTCACAATTTAGAAACCAGATGAAGCATTTAGGACTGTGAGGAGGAGAATGTCAAACTTCAAAAGGACATAGACACATGGATGGAGAATTGACATATGAAATTTAATGCAGAAAGGTGTGAGGCAATTCATTTTGGTAGGAAGAACACAGAAAGATAATATAAAATAAAGGGTACAATTCTAAAGGAGGCGCAGGACAGGTTGAGAGAGTGAACAGTAAAACATCATGTGAGGCTAAGCAAAGTGTTCGATATGGCATCCAAGAGGCTGCGAAGAGAAACACTACGCAGTCACTAAGCTGACAAGGTGGATCTTCCGATTGGCACAAGAGTATTCCTCTGGAATAGGAATATCAGGGTTGGAATAATTTACAGGACGTCTGGGATACTGAACCTCACAAAGCCATCAAATGGCTTTAACTGGCGGCCACACCTCTGCTGTAGAACTTGTAGCCTGGGGACAGCTTCAGGAAACAGTTCACAGAGGAGAGTTGCTTGGGGTCAAAAATCTGGCGGATAATGTGGGAGCAAACGGCTCACTTGACGGCATTGCACAACCTGAAGGGTCAGTGGGCAGCGGCTTGAGCGAGGGGGAGTTGGATAGTGAGTGACCTGTGTGTTGCAGACCCTGGGGGTGTATCTGGTGTGCGGAGACCTGCTCTGGTGCTGGAAAAGGACACAAAGATGACCAGTGGTGAGGCTGCAGCTGAAGTGACAAGTGCTGCCGATCATATGGGCCTGGGAGACATGCCCAACTTGGACCCCTATATGGCTGATCTGTTACAAAGCCTGGATCCCACTGAAAATGCAACACGGAGGAGGGGCTGAGAAGGTTGTCTTGAACAAATGCTGGATATCATTCCAAACCTTACCATTGGCCCAGATCAGTCCTGTCAAAGTAAAATGCTGCTGCCAATGTGGATTCAAATGTGCTAGCTATCTGAGCTCCATCAAACCTGCTGATCCCATGATTGCTTAGCAAACAGTGAACGTGTGATGTGCATAGTTGCCGGGATGATAACGCTCAGGCAGGGAAGTGTGTTGTCAGGGAGGTGAGCAGGCCCTTAGCTTCTCACCATCCTGACTTGGAAATATATCAGTTGTTCCTTCACTGTCACTGGGTCAAAATCCTGGAACTCCCTCCCTAACAGCACGGTGGGTGTACCTACACCACATAGGCTGCAGCGGCTCAAGAAGGCAGCTCACCACCACCTTCTCAAGGGCAACTAGGGATGGGCAATAAATGCTGGCCCAGCCAGCGACACCCACATCCTGTGAATGAATAAAGAGACGGTGTGAGTTGATATATGAGTGTTATGGCCAGGTGAGAAAGGGTGGACTGGCTCCCCTCTATTCAACCTCCTCGGTTTGTCATAACAAAAGCTTGTTTCTTTCTCACAAGGATTTGCCTTTTCCAAAACAGAGTGTACTTAACTGGTTAAAGCTGTGAGCAATAAAAGGGGCCAATCAAACAAGGTTTTCTTGATTCAAAGAAAGAGCAAATTTATTAACCACTAGAACTGCAAAAAAGTACTAAAAAATGCAATGTCAAGCATTCGGCCCTTGGCAGTCATTGGGGCATGCACACACTCGCACTCTCACACACTCGCACTCTCACACACTCAAGCACACACTCGCACTCTCACACACTCACGCACACACTCGCACTCTCACACATTCACGCACACACTCGCACTCACACACACACACTCGCACTCTCACACACTCACGCACACACTCGCACTCTCTCACACTCATGCACACACTCGCACTCTCACACACTCACGCACACACGCACACACTCGCACACTCACGCACACACTCGCACTCTCTCACACTCGCGCGCACACTCACTCACACACTCGTGCATACACTCACACTCTCACACACTCGTGCACACACACACGCGTGCGCACACGCACACACACGGCTGAGTGTCCTGGAGCCACAGATTTTAAACGCTGCGGCCGATTTGGGTTAGCTGGTTTTTTGGTTGTGGTCAGAAGATGTTGCAATTAATACAAGATCTCAGCTCACTGGTGAGTTTCTGGTAGAGTTGGCTTCTTAAACCGGGCGACACGTTTATTCCAAAGGGGACAGAGAGAGAGAGCGAGCTGCCCTCAGCTTGTTTCCTCTGCTGAAGTCTCTCTTGACACCACCTGAGTCACTTGCAATCTCTCTTTAGTGGCTGGCGATCTTGCCTTGAAACTCTTCACCCATTGTGTATTTCCACAAGGTTTTGGGTGCGTCTGTTCATGTCTGCATTTTAATGCCTCTTCCTTAGTTTCATGTTTCGATGGGTATCTGGATGATAGAAAATGCCATTCTCTTCCCGCTCCCCTGGGGTGACTTGTTGGCTTCTCCCTTTCACCTTGAAACGTGACCTTGCATTTTTAAGCAGTTTACTCTGTCTCAGCTTAAACTGCAAAATTTTCAATCAGTTGAAAGTTGTAAAATCATATTTTCAAAAATAAAGGGGCATCACTTCATAACACAGATGGCAGAGTTTTGGATGAGCTCAAGATATATGGTAGGTGGAAGCTCTCGCTCACTAAGTGACTTTACAGAAACCAGGTAGGAGGTAGGATGAAGATTGAAGGAGGTGATGGTTACATGGAGAATGGGTGGATTTTAAGGAGTGATCGCAAACCAGGGTGTGTTCACACAAAGAGAACCCTTTGTGATTGAATGATTCATCACCAGTGATGGGGTTAACATCAGGGAGCTCACGGTGGTGGGAAGTTGGGAGAGCAGCAGGTAAGGCTACAGAAGTGATAATGGAGGGATTTGTACCAGCGAAAAGACTTTGAGGTTGAGTTTCTAGAGAACAGGGACCAGTGGCAATTGGTGAGGGCAGGCATGGACTTTGATGAAGGAGCAGGAATGAAAGAAATTACTTACATTTATCCAGCGCCATTCATGACTCCAGGACATCCTGAAAGGTTACAGCCACTAAAGTACATTTGAAGTGCAGCCATTGTTGTTATGTAAGAAACACAGAAGCCAAATTGTGCAAAAAAAGCAACGCGATAATGATAAATCTATTTTTGTGATGCTGTTTGTGGGGTAAATATTGGCCTGGAGTCTTTCTCTGCACCTCTTCAAATTGTGACTTAGCACTTCTATATTTGTCTGTGAGGGCAGATGGGACCTCGCTTTTAATGTCTCCATTAAGACGGCACCTGACAGCGCAGCACTCCCTCAGAGCGCTGGAATATCAGCCTGGGTTATGTGTTTATTTTCCTGAGTGGGTCTTGAACCCACAACTGTCGGAGTCGGAAGCGAGCATGCTACCAAGTCACCTGAACTGCTGATATTGTCAAGGCCATTCAGACGAACCAAAGCAAGGTCCTCGTTTTCACTTGTAACATATCTGGCTCCATTTTGCACACCTTTGTGTCACGGACTGGCCGGATACCAACGGAATTAAACACAACATAGTGGAAGCAGAAGGTGGAACTGAAAAGGTATAAAGTTATTGAAGGTCAGAGTCAGCTTTCACCCTGAGGGCAGCTCTGCTCAGCAGATGGCCCTGTGATTGTCGTGTCTTGGAGCCCACGCTGACTGTATGAACAGCTGCTTCATTGGCTTCAGTGCTCCAGCCTCTGGGAAGACAGGTTCCTCCAGCCCCTTCTCTGTGGACAATATAAATCTTTCCCTTGACTCTGCCCCTTATTGTTATCCACCTGTACCATTCTTTGCCTGAGCAATTTCTTGCTTTCTGCAGGATTGAGGTTTGGACTCGAGATCTTAAAGGGAAAGGCTAGTGGTTTTCACTCAATAGGGAGGAGGTAAAATCAGTGGCCTCTCACACTTGTTACATCTGAATCTGTGTAGAAGCTGCCATTCCAACCTACTTCCACATACACAATGAGAAAACTTTTCGTCTCGAAGCATTAACATTGCTGCTGGCAATTTAAACGTTTCACCACTATGGACATTACTTGTCTCTTCCTCAGCAGTGGGAGCAAGCAGACTGTTTCAAGGAGGCCCTGACATGTACCCCCACTCTGATATCAGTGCTTTATGTGAAACATGCCCCAAAATGTCTAACTTTAAAACAAATTGAAACTGGTCCAAATTTTTTTTAAAAATCCGGCTTTGTCCAAACTTTTAGAGACATTCAAGAGTTATTGAGTTTGTCTCATTGGATGTTTCCTGAACCAGAGTCGCACAAGTGGTTGAGGTAAGGAGCTGTCACTGGCCTTGTTAATGAGCCGCAGTGTGATGGGATGGAGCTCGTTTCAGATACTGGAGTGTAGGTGCTGGAGGATTGCACTGTCTGCTCCTCACATCCTCCAGCCCAATGTCTTTATATGGAAACTGACATTGTAGAAGTTCACTTTACACAGAGGGTAGTGAGTGTCTGGAGTTTGTTGCCAGAGGAGGTGGTGGAAGCAGGTACGATAGTGGTATTTAAGAGGCAGCTTGACAAATACATGAATAGGATGGGAATAGAGGGATACGGACCCCGGAAGTGCAAAATGTTTTAGTTGACGGGCAATATGATCGGCGCAGGCTTGGAGGGCCGAAGGGCCTGTTCCTGTGCTGTACTTTTCTTTGTTCTCTTTGTTTTTTGTTCACACATTACCGTGTTTCTTCAATTCTGTGTAGAGACCGGAGAAGCTGGGGTTATTCTCCTTTGAGCTGAGAGCATTAAGGGGAGATTTAATCGATGGCGTCGAGAAATCATCACACAGAAGAGAGGCCATTTGGCTCATCAAGTCTATGGTTCTCCATAGAACAATGTGATCACTCCTGTTCTCTTGCTCTATCCCCATAGCTCTGTAAATGTATTTCCTTCCACTGCCCTTCTAGTCTCCCTTTGAAATCATTCATCATCTCCGTTTCCACCAGCCTCATAGGTAGCAAATCCCAGGCCATTATCACTCACTACGTTAAAAAGTCCTTCCTCACCTCCCCCCTGCCTCTCTTACCTAAAACTTTAAATCTGTGCCCTGTGGTTCTTGTCCCATCAGCCAACGGGAACAGCTTTTCTTTGTCTACCTTATCTATACCTGTCAGCATCTTATACACCTCTCCCCCCAAACAAAATCTCCCCTCAGCCTGCTCTGCTCCAAGGAGAACAGCCCCAGCCTTTCCAATCTAACCTTGTAGCTAAAATCTCAAGATGTTCAAAATCATGGAGTGTTTGGAAAGGGAGAAACAGTTCCCAGTGGCAGGAGGGACACAGATTTAAGACAAATGGTAAAAGAACCAGAGAGGAGATGATCATTTTTTTTTACACTGAGTTGTTGTGATATGGAAAATGTTGCCTGAACGGTTGGTAGAGCAAATTCAATAATTTTCAAAAGGAGAATTGGATAAATATTTGAAGGGGAGAATTTGCAGGATACTTGGGAAAGAGCAGGGGGGGTGAGGTAGTGGGACGAATTGAATAGCTCTATCAAAGAACCAGCACAGGCATGATGGGTTGAATAGCCTGCTTCTGTTCTGTAAGAATCTATAAGGAAGCCTTGGGGGAAAGCTTAGCTCCTCTCACTGAGGAGGTTAAAATGGAACAAGCAATGTTTCAAATGCCCGTATTTTTCTGTGGTATGAGGTTCCTATCGGAGTCAGTTGCAGATTAAGATCCTATTGTATCAGTTGAACCCCGATGCCATCTTAAACCAAAAAAATTGCACCCTCACCCCAAACACTGCACTGCCTCCTCCCCCACCCTTTCCCAATGGGTTCATGTATAAGGACAGCTGGTAGTGTGTGTGTGTCAGTGAGAGTCCTTTACTGAACTGATCTTAAGATGTTTGCCATCAGAGGCAGAGTCACATGACTATGGTAAGACAGTTAGTCAGTACAGCATTGCATTTCCAAATCCCAAACATCCCCCTTTTCATATTAAAAAAAGATACAAACATCCCCTTTTTCTAATGAATAAAAGGCACATTTGCATGCACGATCCAGTGTGACTGTGAGTTGCCCAAGTTACCCACTATATGCCCACTGTTCTTATGCATTGACAAATGTTTGTTCTACTATTCAACTATTCCGTCTCTGAATGTGTATTTCACACACAGTCTTTAAACCGTGCAGGTCCCTTAATGGAACAGGTACACGTCGACATTGGCTGTCCATCTGAGTGATGTTTCTTGTCCGGGGAGTGACATTCCCGTGGCACTTGTTGCCTTGGTGATTGCTGTTGTCCCATTGCAGTTGTTGAGAATTCATGGACCTCTGGGATTGATGGTAGTTCTGTACTCAGTACAGCTGGTGAGATCCCTTTTCCCTGGCTGCCTGATTGCTGTGAAGGAGCAACTTCGCTAGTTGGTCTGATTTGCCTGCGGTTGTGCTGGTATATTTGGTTGTTCACTCCCACTGTGAACGATTGAGGTGACAATTTCTATACCCATGTGCAAAATTTCCATGTGGGCAGCCTCCTGTTGAGAGTGTTGAAGGCGTGTACCCAGACTGGCTCTCCAATGCTCAGCTCTGGTAATGATTTGGCAACCTTGTTAAGATGAAATTTGGCTTTCTGTTGTTTCACCGTGACCTTTTCATTCACGCCTGTTTCAGTAGCTTTTCTGCTATTGGAAGAGCAGTTTGTGTGTGGTGTGACATTAGTCACTGGACAGCACCACTTTCATGTAGAACTGCTTTGTTTACCTTTGGCTCGTGCATTTCGTTGCACTGATGTGGTCAACAACAATCTTGCGGTTTACTTGAATATTGTCTCCCTGGCTCTGGAGCCTTATGTTACCCTTTCTCTGTTGGTATGTTCATGGTTACCAGCCCGAGATTTAGACTTGCTCCAGCTGAGATGAGTGGCTATTGTGTCCCATCTACAGTCTGGAACTCCAGATCTTCCTTCTTGCCATTACATTGGGCTCTCAGATTAACTTGTCCTTTCGGTCTGAGTCTTGTGCCATCATATAGCCTCAACCTTACTTTTGAGGGCTTCATTTTCGGATCACCATGCTGAGCCACTTCACATAGGTCTGTGAAGATCATGCTGTTACATGACAGATGTATGTCTATCTGAAATTGCTTGTTCACTTGATACTCTCCCTCTCTGGCCATCATTGTAACAGTCACAAACCATTTATTGTCTATAAACTTGACTGAACCAATCTGTTATATGGTGTGTAGTTCCTCATCAGACTCCTCTGCTGATATCTCTCCAGTGGTCATCTGTATCGGCCTGTTTTGCTTTTCCTAGTGAAGCATTTGTGTGTGAAATGATTCTGCTTCTTGCTTTCCCCATGCTGGGCAGTCCCTCTTATCCTGTGCATGCTGTAAGCCACAGCAGTTGTATTCTGCCCTTTGTCCGTGATTGCTCCACTCTTTCTGCTTGGACTGTCCCTCAGCAGAATGTATCTCCTGGTTTGTGTGCTATACATATGCTCTAGCTGTTGTTTCACAACTTCTACATTTCAACACATGTCCATCGCTTTCTTTAGCATCAGTTTCTCATCTATCAGCAGACTTGATCTCACCGAGGGATCTCTCACCTCTAAGACCAATCTATCATGAATCAGATCATCTTTTAGCTGTCCAAATTCACATGACTCTGCTAGCTGTGTTACCACCATCACATTCATTCAATTATCTTGTTTTCACTCTGAACTCTAGTGTTGAATACATAACATTCATATGTAACATTCACCTGAGGTTCAACAGGTACAACAAGGCTTTCATAATCTCTGTCATCTTTTTTTCTTTGCTCGTCTGTTTGATTTAGGGTGGTATACACTTTGTAGCAGTCCTTCCCCAGCAGTGTTAACAGTGTAGCTACTCTTATTGGTTCAGGCTTGTTCATTAAGTCTGTTGCAAGTTTTGCCATTGTGAGTGGAAAACTTGCCAGTTTTGCCATGCATCACTTTTCAATGCCACTGGAGATGGGATTGGAAAATTTACTACAGCCATTGTTTCCTCACTCAATATTTTTCACTTGCAGACTCTGTGTTTCCTATGTCCTTTTCTCTGCAAGCAGTAATTTCACTCTAGCCTTTGTGTGCTTTTCTTTTGTCCTTTCGTCAGCAGCTTTTTGATTTGCAGATTTGTATTTGTGTATTTGTATTTGTATTTGTGTGCCTGTCTGAGCTGTCTCATTTGCAGCCTTTGTCCATTTTCCTTTGTTCTTTTCAGTAGCTTCATTTTTTTGCAACTTTGAACCTTTCTGTGTTCCTGGGTTATCAGTGTCTTCTCTGCTCCTTTTGCAGGGTTTCAAGATCTCTTTTTTCTTCACTTCTGTATACTGTGATTCAAGTACAAGGACAGAAGTCTTCAGTATGTGTCTGCAAGGGACCTTTATTAAACTAATCTTGAGATGTCTGCCCTCAGAGGCAGAGTGCCTCATGGCAGAGTCACATGACTATGGGTAAGCCAGTTAGTCAGTACAGCATTGCATTCCCAAACCCAAATGCCGAGCTCCACCACCGGGTCTGAAACCTACCTTTTCAGGTAGGTTTCAGACTTTCTGTTGTGGGGCCAGGATAAGCAGTAGCATGGGCCTCTCCTGCCCAGAACCCCCTCCCCAACCCCGAACCCCATCCGAATCACTGACCATCCCAGAACCCCCACTCCCTCCCAAGCCCATACTTAGCTTAGGCCTCTGGGTCACCTGGCTTTTCTCTGCTTCCACTGACTTTCCAGCCCCTGCTACCACTCCCGGACAAACCGACCCCTCGATAGGTCACTTTGCTGTCCCAGAGTTAGAATCGACCCCTTGTGCTGGTGTTAACAAACGCAAAGTGCTCCTAGTGTTGCCCTTCATATGCAAGAATATGAACATACAAACATACGTGTGTGGAACTCGCAACCACAGGGAGAGGTGAACAGTAAGGATACATTTAAGGGGGAGCTGGATAAACACTTGAGGGAGAAAGAAATAGAACTTCTGCTGATAGGCTGAGATGAGATGAAAAGGAATGGGACGAGGCTCATATGGAGTATAAACACCAGTATGGACCAACTGGCTTGAATGACCTGTTTGTGTAATGTAAGTTCTATGTAATATTCTCTCATTTCTTTTAAAGTGTGTTTTTGGAAAAGGTCCGCTAAAGATTCAGTAGATGTGTGAAGTAAAGAGCTCAACTCCAGCTAGCTTTCAATCACAAGACATGCAATAGATGACCAGCCTCACTGTCTCCACCCACCCTTCAAACATATCTCTTCAATTGTTTCCTCTGACTGCTGAGCATAACTCACTCCTCAGGGTCAAGGGTTTCTGCCAGGGGTCTTCATGTGACTGAACAGTCAATTTTCATCCTTCTCTCAGTTTCACATGATCCATCTCTGATTCTTTCCTTCTCTTCCTTGACTTCTCTCTCTCCATTTCTGGCGATAGACTATTTTAAGCCCACTGACTCCCACAGCCACCTTGATTACACTTCCTCACATCCTACAGCCTGTATGGACTCCATTCCATTCTCCCAGTTCCTCTGTGTCCATCAGATCTGTTCCGCTGGTGCAACTTCCACAACGGTGCTTCACAGATATCCTTTCTCCCCAACCGAGGATCCCCCTCCTGCTTCGTTATCTGATTGGGCTCTAGATGGGGGGGTTTTGGAGATTGTCGAATTCTTTACCCAGAGGATTGTGGATGCTCCATTGTTGGACATATTTAAGGCTGGGATTTTTGGCCTCTAAGGGAATTAAGGGATATGGGGAGTGGGTGGGAAAATGGAGATGAAGCCCATGTTCAGCCATGGTCGTATTGAATGGTAGAGCAGACTCGATTGGCCGTGTGGTCCTCCTATTTCTTGTGTTCTTATATTCTCCTAAAGTAGGCTGCTCGAGTCTGTAGTTTCTAAAAACCATTACTCTTTATTTACAGCACATTTGGACTTTTACGTGAGGTTGATCTGACATTATCACATCAGCGTCATGCATGTTTCTGATGTTAACCCTTTAACCCCCACCCGTGGTTGACAGGGCCCTCAACTGTGTCCACTACATTTCCCACACTTCTACTCTAAGCCCTTCTCCTCCTGCCCAGAACCACAGTAGGGATCCCCTTGTCCTTACCTCCCAATCCACCATTCAATGGATCAGTTTCTGCTATTTCTGCCACCTTCAGCCATTTTGAGCGATTGGTAGAAAGCTCCTCTCACCCATTAATGTTAGTGCTAGCGGGCTTCAGAGTGTCTTTGAAGCATTTTCTTTATCCTCCTGTGGGACATTGGCCTTTTGAGAGTCGAGAGTGCAGGAAATGGAAGGGGAGGAGCTTGCTATCAATCGTTCAGAGTGTCAACAGTTTGTCCATCAAGCTCCATCACACTTCCAAGCCCCAATGTCTTCATGATGAGGCAGCGCGGTGTCAGAGAAAGAAAACAAAGTAAATCCGGATCCCACTACCTCACAGGTCGAGAATTGACCTGTTCAGTCACATGAAGACCCATGACAGAAACCCACTAACCCGAGTAGACATCATCCTCGAACCAAGGGACAGCCAATATGGAAGTTTGAGCCTGGATTATGGGCTTTGCAAGTCTCAGGAGTGGCATTTGAACCCATAAGCTTCTGCCTCAGAGACGTGAATGTTACCCACTGAGTTCAGGGAGAACAAAAGCAAATCATGCAGAGTTTAGGATTTTCATTAGATAAGACACTGTGCTAGAGATGTTTAAAATAATGAAAGGTTAAGATTGTTTCTGCCAGATGAGTTTATAACAAGGGCCTGTCGATAAGATTAAAGAGGCATGCTGCAATAAATGGCACCAGTACCACCCGATATAAAACAGGCATTTGAACAAGTATCTGAGACTGTTCCAGTTGGGAAGTTTAGGAAAATCATGTGGTCTGAGTCTGTCCGGCAGTAAGTGGCTCCCGGAGCTGTCCCATAGGAACCCTGCATTCGGAAGAAAGGGGAGCGAACCTGCAGCAAGGAAAGAGGGTCCAGTATTTGCTTGTGGGGTCTGGAGGGCATCACAAAAAAGTAGAAACTCCTTGGGTCACAACTGGCTCCAACTCCTCTTCCCAATGAAGGAAAATCGAGAACAGCTTCCCACTCAGTCCACCCTCAGGTTAGAATTGGTGTCAGGTTCTGATTACATCCAGACACAGCGTCCAGTCCACCAGTGTTGATTTTGCAGGAGTTTTGTCTGAATGCTTGTGGTCCTGGCTTCAAGAAGAACACTAGTATTTGCTCTTAATTGCTGACGTTCCAGTGCACTGGAGCATGCTGCACTTTTGAGTGAGGCATTAAACCAAAGCCCATGGTGAAGAAAAGCAGAGGAATTCTGTCTGAGGTGCTGGCTGATATTTATCCCTCAACCCACGCTTAAAGAAGACCAGGAGTCACTATTTATTGTAGATAAGCATATTGCTGTTTGTGGGAGCTTTCCGCATAATATGGCTGCTGCGCTTCCTACATTCGAGCAGTGAATTTAAAAGGTCTAATTGGCTGTGGCATTATTTAGGATGTTGCACATGAGGGCTTGAAATGTGATATTAAAATATAAACTTTCTTACTGTACAGCATCCTAACGTGTGTATACTGTAAGGTAAGGATTTGGTCAGTTTTATTTTCAAAGCCTCTATATTGGGTGTATTAACAGATATTAAGAATGACATTCCTAGTTTAAAGAGAAGTTTTTTTTGATGTAAGGCAGTTTTCAGTGAAGCCATTTCTTCCCTACGTGGAGTGTCTGAACCCACCCCCTTCCAAAGTGCCCTGAGCCCACACTGGATCTGACATCTGTCTCCACTCTGGCTGTGTAATTCTGTTCTCCTGAGAGAATTCCTGTGCACGTGTTGGGTTTAACATTGTTCACGTGTGGAGGAGGTCATCAGAACTGGAAGTCTCATCCAATCACAAGCTCTGTATAGCCCTATAATCCTGGTGAAGTGCGGGGACCAGTAATGATGGATCCCCAATCTACTTCACTGGGGAGCACATTAGGAGGCGGACATCGAAGGTACTGAAACTGAGCATGTTCAGCCACGTGCACTTTAAGTAAACAGGACAAGCGGACAATAAAGGGGGTTAAACAAACAAGGGAAAAGAACATGTAAAAGCTATTCAGGCAAGAAAAAAGGTCATTTGTAAACTAAGAGACCTTTCAACTTTAATATTCAATGTATTTTTACTGTGTAAACCATGTCAATGCCTCAATTTTTTGGCTATATTCCTGTACCTAGAAGCCATGTGAAGGTGAAAATCTGGGACCATGTTTTTTATCAGCTGTCAGCAATTGTTCCACCTCTCGAGCATGTCGATGCTAGGGGGATAAAAATACCTCTTTCTTCATTGGTAATGGTGTTTTCACAAAAACTGAGCTAATTATTACTAATATTCTCATGTGTAGTCTTTCGGGTTCAGCATTTAAATCGTTTACAAACTCACTTGAAACTCTGCTTTTTAAAAATTAATTCACGGCTTGTGGGCTTCGCTGGCTGGGCCAGCATTTATTGCCCATCCCTAATTGCCCTTGAGAAGGTGGTGGTGAGCTGCCTTCTTGAACCGCTGCAGTCCATGTGGTGTAGGTACACCCACAGTGCTGTTAGGGAAGGAGTTCCAGGATTTTAACCCAGCGACAGTGAAGGAACGGTGACATATTTCCAAGTCAGGACTTGGAGGGGAACTTCCAGGTGGTGTTCCCAGTGTTTACTGCACTTGTCCTTCTAGATGGCAGTGGTCGTTGGTTTGGCAGGTGCTGTCTAAGGAATCTTGGTGAATTCCAACAGTGCATTTTGTAGTTGGTACACACTGCTGCTACTGTGCGTCGGTGGTGGAGGGAGTGACTGTTTTGGATGGGATGCCAATTAAACGGGCTGCTTTGTCCTGGATGGTGTCAAGCTTCTTGAGTGTTGTAGGAGCTGCATTCATCCAGGCAAATGAAGAGCAGTCCATCACACTCCTGACTTGTGCCTTGTAGATGGACAGGCTTTGGGGAGTCAGGAGATGAGTTACTTGTCACAGGATTCTTAGCCTCTGACCTGTCTCGTAGACACTCTATTTACATGGCTAGTCCAGTTCAGTTTCCGGTCAATGGTCACCCCTAGGATGCTGATAGTGGGGATTCAACGATGGTAATGCCATTGGATGTCAAGGGGACGAGGATTGTCTCTTGTTGGAGTGGTCATTGCCTGGCACTTGTGCGCCTGAATGTTACTTACCACTTGTCAGCCCCAAGTCTGGATATTGTCCAGGTCTAGGTGCATTTGGACATGGACTGCTTCAGTATCTGAAGACTTGCAAATGGTGCTGAACATTGTGCAATCATCAGCGAACATCCCCACTTCTGACCTTATGATGGAAGGAAGGTCATTGATGAAGCAGCTGAAGATGGTTGGGTTGAGGACACTACCCTGAGGAACTCCTGCAGTGATGTCCTGGAGCTGAGATGACTGACCTCCAGTAACCACAACCATCTTCCTTTGTGCTCGGTATGACTCCAACCAGCGGAGAGTTTTCCACCTGATTCCCATTGACTCCAGTTTTGCTAGGGCTCCTTGATGCCACACTCGGTCAAATGCTGCCTTGATGTCAAGGGCAGTCACTCTCACCTCACCTCTGGAGTTCAGCTCTTTTGTGCATGTTTGAACCAAGGCTGTAATGAGGTCAGGAGCTGAGTGCCCCTGGTGGAACCCACACTGTGGGCGGAATTGTCCCAGATTTACACTGAGCGCGAGAACGGGCA
The DNA here is from genome assembly GCF_017639515.1 of Carcharodon carcharias. Classification (NCBI taxonomy): domain Eukaryota; kingdom Metazoa; phylum Chordata; class Chondrichthyes; order Lamniformes; family Lamnidae; genus Carcharodon; species Carcharodon carcharias. The sequence goes on from NW_024470685.1 coordinate 594,039, forward strand.
GGAAAAATGACATTTTACCCGCTGGCTGCAGTAGCAGCTTCTCACACCGTATCGTCCCAATCCTGCCGCATTCATAATGCATTCCCGGGAATCACACTGTTTGGATGGCAGGTGGTATCTGATTCACCCACCACACCATCCCCTCACCGCTTCCTCACGCCGGGCACCATATGTAAAATGCACCCACGCTCACACCTCTCGGTGCTTCCAGCCCAGGACTCCTGCACTGAAGACCTGGCCCCGAAAGTCAAGGAGACTGCAGCCTCCACCCGCCCCAGTTTAATGACGTGTCCATCGAGCACCTTTTGGATGCAGCGGAGGCCATGATGTCCCCAAACCCCTGCTCTGGCTGCAGGAGGAGCAGCAACATCAGCAGGGGAGGCGCTGACAGCTGTGATCAGCGCCAATGCCCTGCAAAACAGGACAGTCACCCTGTGACACTACAGGATGAATGGCCTCATCCATTCCACCAGGGTAACTCACTGTCCTCATCACTCCCAACTCTCACACTCACAAACCCATCGCACACCCACAGGGATCTCACACCTCAAGGGGCAACACCACTAACTCTCACACACAGCCTCACATCTCCATCAGCCTCATGTCCTCTGGAGCTCCCACCTCATCCTGTCCATGTCTCCGCTCACCACACAAACATTCCACACAGCGCCATGTGTCCTGCCCACACTCTCTCTGTCTGTTTCCATGCAGGAGAAGCTGGCTCACAACAGCAGGGAGAGGTCCCAGACCCAGGGGTGGGCTGGCCCACATTAGGCCCCTCACTCACTGTGAGGAGTGGCCATTGCGCTGTCTGGTGAGGGTGTGGACCCTGCCTGTGGTGACAGTGAGGTCAGCGGTGAACACCCTCATGAGGATCCTGCACCACATCATCCCTCCCTCAACGCAACTGGGAGTTTCTCTCTGTCCTGCTTTTGACTCTGCTGCCAGGCACTAATTAACCCTACCTTGGTTCACAGGGAGCTCTGCCAAGTGACCGACACCCTCAGGCAGCCAGTCCCTCAGCTCCATCCACCTCCTCACCTCCTCCATTGAAGAGCTGGAAATAAGCAGCCTGGAAGTGGTGGGACGTAGATCTAAAGCAGGCTCGGGTTCACAATCTGGTGGTCACCACACGGACACATGCCCAAAGCAGGAGGAGGCAGGTTCAGCCAAGCTCCCAGGCACTCGGAGGACTGCTGGGGAAGAGGCGCCTGTGAGGCCCGAGTCAGATGTGAGCCCCTGGATTCGGCCTCCCAACTCATCCTGGAGAGTCAGCAGAAGGCGGGGGAACATCACACAGAGCTGTAGGAGGCCTTCAATAGAGTGGCACATGAGTTGGACGAGTGCGTCCACCTGCTCTCTGATGAAGTGGTGCCCACACGCGTCTGTCTGGAGGTTTCCATAGGGAGGGTGGGGGATGCCATGGAGACCCTGGTCCAGCAGAACGTGGAGATGTGCACAGACCTGCACTCCATTGCGGGAGCCATGGGTGAGTTCCTGCAGAGGTGACGCGAGAAGGAAACAGGCACCTCTATGCCCCCTAGGTTCTCCTTCCCCTCAAGCAGTCAGGCCCCTTGTGTGCCTGAAGGGAGGAGGAGCAGCAGCTGGACACCCCTGGGTCATCCATTCCAGAATCTCAGAGGCTGTCCTCTCATTCCGAGTCCCCTTTGCCTGTGACCCCCTCACCTCACCCTCTGTCACCACAGAGGGAGCAGCCGGCCCACAGGAGGACAGCCAAAGCAAGCCGGGGCCCTCAAGGCCTTAGCTCTCCAGAGGACCCTCACCGAAAGCATCAGAGGTAACAGGGCCAACCATTGCCCAGATTGTCCCCACCCCTGCTGCAGATGTCAGGGCAGAACCTAGAAGTCTAAGGTGTTCAAAAGTTAAGTAATTGTGATCACTGTTGGTGGTATGGGTGAACACATTGCGTCACTTTACAATTTGGAAATATATTCACTTTCACTTTCAGCTTCATTGACAGGCTTCACCACTCCTCCCAATGCAACCCCCCACTCGCTGTTCAGCTGCACATAGCCGGCCCAGGAGTGATTGTGGAGGGTGAAGTGTGTGTGTGACAGGGTCTCTCGGAGCCTCGTGCAAACACTCTCCCACACATACGGATCCTTCACGTTTCACACTCACCTCAATGTCCTGAGCATTTTCAGTGCTGCTGCTGGGGTTCCCTTTCAGTTGTCCATCTGAGCTGAGCTGCATCTCCGTCCACTCACTGATCACACTCCCATGCAGCACCTGATCCCATCCACCATGACTCTTGTTTCACTTTCGATTTAGTAACGTGGTAGTAATACAGTTTTTTCTTGCATTCCCCTGGCCTTTCCCCTCCCCCAGTCACCCATCTCCTTTCCCCCATCACTGTCAACACCCCCAGCATCACCTACCTCCCCTCTCTGACCTACCAGCCTCACCCTTTTCCTTTGGGGATGTCCAGGTGAACGTGCACATTCCCATCTTTCCTGAGAATCCCACCCACTCCCACATTAACCTCCCCGACCTCCTCCTTCCCACCCCCAGGGTCTGTGTCTGCCTCCAATTCCCCACCAACCACCCTCACCATCCCTTCTACCGATTTCACTGCACCCTCACCCTCCCACCCTACCGCCCTCCCACCCTCCCACCTCACCCTGCCCTCGGTCAGTCTCACCATTCCCTTGTACCACACCCACCCTCAGCTCGCTCCCCAGGAGGCTGCCATGGGCCCATGTTCACCTGGACATCGCCCCCTCCAGATTCTGTTTCCCCCCCCGACAGGCTCCCCCGACCTCCCCTTAATTCTTCCCCCTCTCCCTACCCCCTCCACCTCCCCGGTGTTCCCCCCCTCCCCCACCTTAGTCCTTCCCCCATCCTGACTCCTTCACACACCCTTATTGCTCCCTCCACCCTGACTGCTTCCCAGCTGGAAAGAAAACCATTCCAACCACAAACTCATAATTCCCAGTTTTTACTGTTTACTCAGTCTCGGCTCCCCCCACCCCACCCGTCCCCCCCCGCAACCCGGGACTCCCCCCCCAACCCCAGACTCCTTACACCCTCCCAGGAGTCCTCCCCCCTCCCTAGACTCCTTCTTCCCCTCCTGGACTCCTTCCTCCCCACTGGACTCCTTCCCCTCTCCCCACTCCTTCCTGCCCCCTGACTCATTCCTCTTCCTGGACCCTTCCCCTCTCCACACTCCTTTCCTCCTCCAAACCCTATCCCTTACACCTTCCACCCCCACCTTACACCAACTTCCCCAGTTCCTGTCTTCTCCCTTGTTACCTTCTCCTCCGCTCCCAAATTCCTTCCTCCCACAAACTCCCCCTTATATCTTTGTTCCCCCCCCTAACCTCACCACCCCCATGCCCCCCACACCTCTTCTTCTCCCAGTCGACCTTAGACCTTCCTCTCCCACCCCCTGGTACATCTTCCTCTCCCCAACACAGCTGGACCTTCCTCTCCACCCCCTCGACCAGCATCCGTTGTGAGCAGACCCTCAACGGTGACTTTCCAACTTCCGTGAGCTGCTTCGAGGTGAAGCCATGTCCATGAGAATCCACCCAGCAGGTCATGGACATTCCTCTAGGATCCCATTGCTATCGGCTTCCAGCTTCTTCTGCTCCTTGGACGTCCACAATGTGGGTCAGGCCCTGGCAGTGATTCCTGACTTCTGCATGTCACACCTGTCTAGACGTGTTCTGAGCTGACGTGTTTACCCAGTGACGTGGGCAGACGATCCAGCAGTGGGGGGGATGATTCCGGTGGGCTGGCCTTATCATGATACGTAGATATATTACAATGAGGTTTCTGATCTCCAATAGCGGCCCACCATTAACAGGCAGAGCAGGCAATTGCAAACTGGCTTTGTGATGTCATCAGACCGATTATTGGCCATGTCGCCATATTGTCTGCTCATGCCCGACGCCAGAGGGCACAGGAAATTCCACCCTGAGTGACAGTGAGCAGTTATTGCTAAGCCAGTGCCATTTGATCGCACTGTTGTTGACACCTTTCGTCACTTTACCGATGATCAAGAGCAGACTGGTAATTGGATCTGTCCGGCTTTTTGTGTATCTGACATACCTGGGCAATTTCCTACATTGCCGGGTAGATGCCAGTGCTGTAGCTGTACTGGAACAGGGCCTTGGCTTGGGGTGCAACAAGTTTTGGACTATTGTCAGGGCCCATAGCCTTTGTAGTATCCAGCAGCTTCAGCTGTTTCTTGGTATCATGTGAAGTGAATCGAATTGGCTGAAGACTGGCACCTGTGATGCTGGGGACCTCCAGCGAAGGGTATAGCATTGAGGGAGGCCATTTGGCCCATCATGTCTGCACTGGCTCTCCAAATGAGCAGTACACTTAGTGCCATTTTGACACACAGAAATACACACTTGCAGACACACATGAGAGTGCTCCTGTCTGATCAGGTGGGCAACATTTTCCTTTATGCCCACCGACCTGACTAATACTTTGTAAGGGCCACAATGTTGGAGAAATTATAGTAAACGTTACCCTGCAGAGAGTGCCAGACGTTTTGACCATACAATTAAGCCCCTTTCTCTGAAGCTTAAATCTATACTGAACAACATCTGGGACAGAAGCAGCAATGAAACGTTAATACTGAATGGCCTGTTACTACTCTGGGCGATCAGCCTTGGCGGGAGATAGTGTACAATACAGGACAACACCCCTGGATAATTGCAGCCTCTACTTTCCCCTTAGTATCATAGATCACACTAATTCCCCCTATAGTGATGCTCGGATTGAAGGTCAGGCCGTATAGCATAATGAATGCAACGATGGCTACAAACTCCCAGTTACTCTAACCCTCTAAGAGGGTTAAAGAAGGCTTGAAGTGCACAAGAATGAATCGTGGGTTCCAGTCTTGGTGTGTGTGGGGCAAGAGTGGGGATGGTCGGGTAATAAAACGGTTTGTGGAAAAGGTTCTCTGTATCTCCTCCTCTGGAAGTTATGGTGTGCAACGACCCACAGCGAGGAATTGTATGTGATGGCTACCCACAGCATCTGGGGCATCACATTAATAGAGGCAGGACAGCAATCTTTAATTCATGAGTTATCTTCTCATTGAATAAAGTAATTTGGAACTGCAAAGACGCTCTGTGAAGCTGCAGTATATTTTGGTGTCTGCTCTGCCAGGTGCCCTCTTCCTGTGTTTGTAAGCCACTACCCAGATACATACATTTCTAATAACAGTTCTATCAGGACGTTGCCTGAGTTTTATATTTCAAACCATAAGTGGAATTAAAATACCTGAATTCTTGTTTTCGGTTGGGCATTTCATACAAAATATCAACGTTTAATAATAGGAAGTTTTTGGGAAACATTTTGCTTAAACCATGTAGGATTCACAGTTCGATTGGTGGTGAGCAACCAAACTTCCTTTGGAACAGCAGCCTGAGTCATCTGAGGACATGCGACTCTTTTTCTGGTAAAAGATTAGTCCCACATATAAAGTTGAAACCAGAACTGAAGTCCAGAGCTTCTGAAGTTAGCTTCACTGATGAGCCGATATTACATCATACTTTTTGTTCAGTCACATGTTTTACAAGTAATTTTTAATGGATAGGGGGAAAAAAAGATTGACTTGGATTGGCATAACTCCTTTCACAACCCCAGAATGTCTCAAAGTGCTTTGTAGCTGAGGAAGTACTTTTGAAGGAGGTACTCTGAAATGTAGCAAACACGTTGGAGAGGGTGTAGTGGGCACTTGCCAGAATGCTGACAGGGGGACCAGGGACTTCTTTTACTCAGAGAGACTGGAGAAGCTGGGATTGTTTTCCTTCGAGGAGGGGGAAATTTCATTCATGTGTTCAAAACTCGGAACCATTTGGATAGAATAAACGATAAACCGTTTTCATTGATAGGTTGATATCCAGGGGGCCTAGATTTAAGGTAATTGGCAAAAAGATCCAGAGGGAAGATGAGGAGAATTTTATTTTGAGTAATGAGTTATTATGATCTGGTATGCACTGCCTGAAAATGTGGTAGAAGCAGTTTCAATAGTAATATTCCAAAGCAAACAGGGTATAGGCCTGGAAAGGAAGCATTTGCAGGGCCAAGGAGAAAGAGCAGGGACATGAACTGAAATGGTAACAGAAACAAGAGCAGCTGAATGATCTCTTTTCTGTGCTGTATCATTTTACGATTCAATGTGAATCACCTGAGTTTACTGTTTATTGGAAAAAGAGAGCTAACAGAGGGGTGGCAGACAGTTCAGGTATGGCCCACCAACTGCTGCCATTGTACTGCTATCTATACACTGAGGCTCAGACACTGCTTTGTCAGAGGGTTGTTGAAGCTCTAATCCCTGAGTGAGGATATAACACTACACCAGGCAGCAAGTTGTGACAATCAGACTAACTTTAATGTCAGGTAGCTCTTCAGAAGCATCTCAATCACATTACACCATGAAAGAGGGCATGCCAAGGGTGATCAACAGGGGCATAGCATGTTCGGCTAGACTTACCAAAATGCAGCCTGCAGACCTCAGCACAGCTGCCTGTCAGGAAACCCAGCTCCAGATCAGCACAGGGCAGAAAGAACCTGTAGCATAGGGGCTGGGACAGACAGTCACAGGAACATTCAGTTCAGCATCAAATCTGTGGCCTCTTCCTTCTGGGGACTGCTGAAACGCTGGTCCATGGGGGAGGAATGGGAGCCAGTGCCAATCTCAGTCTCACCAGCCACCAAGGAGGGGCCTGGGTGCTGGGCTCCTCCTTTCACTTAAGGCAGACTCTGCTTTGATCCTCCTCCATTGGTTTCCTGTTCCCTTTCTCTTTGCCTGTTACAATCCCTCTCATACTTGCTCACATCGTCAGTTCAAATGCTCATTGAGTCTTTCCAAACGCTGCTTAAACAAACTGGCCCTCTGCCAATTCTCACCTTTGAGAAGAACTTTAATTCCTTTTAGCATTTTACTTGACCTCAGGTCACACCAAAGCCAGGGCCTGGGAGAGAGGGATGCAGACAGCACCAACCACAGGGGCCAGGTTCAGTGTTGTAAACCGAGTTCTCATCGTCCAGACTGAGCAGCTAGGGACTCAGACCTGATGGACCCGCTTACGGCTAACAGACCTTTTTTTTAAAGCCAGCCTTTCAGGCCAGTTTCACTGACGGTTGCTACGAATTGAAACTGCTGCCGCCTCTGACCTTTCAGCAGTTTCATGGTTTTGTGCTTTTTGAAAAGTCCACCAGAAAACTACGACACTGCCTGAAGGTCAGTGGCAGCGATGCAGCAACTGTCAGGAGAGTGTTCTTGGTTAAAACCTGGTTGAAAAATGGTAATTGAAATCCATATAATCGTGTCAGAGCCAATTGGATGCTGTGTGTGTGTGTCAGGGGCGAGGAGAGGGGGTGTGGTTGGTGAGGATTCCCAATCATCTATTGTAACTTTGGCAAAAAATTCCATCAAAGTCCCAGAGAAACAACATTAATGGTTTAACCATAAAAAGGTCTTCATAGGAACCCAATCCCATGGGTTAAGTGCTTCTAGAAATGATTTCTCTTGGTATTTTACTGTCACATTCTTTTTTATTTGCTGCTGGATTTTCTTATTTATTAATCGCATTTTTTCACTTAATTTGCATGTTTCTCTCACACTTCAAACAACAATTAGCATTTTTAAAAAAAACTATTTACACATTTATTTTGTATAAATGTAATGCAACGTCATATGGAACCCGTGGATAGGCTGTAAGTACAGTGTGTGATACAATTTGTACAACAGCTTCTGGGGGAACAGAAGGTGGAACCAAGGCTGGAGTTCTGTTTATTTTGTTGCTAACGGAAGTTTACTGTGAGCGGGCTGTGGGGGGTGAAATTGCTGGGACAGGAGTGCATAATGGCTCATAGTGAATCAGTAATCTGCAAATGGTTATTGAATCTTTTTCATTGTCTACTTACCTATTATCCCATTCTATCTTGGTGCCTTTGATTTTTCGAGGTATCAAAATATCGTGATAAAGTAGCGTTGCGTAGTAGATATTGAAAATATATTGTAGTGAGAAGCAGCGATCAGCAGAATCTGCAGACTTGCTGATCAAGAAAACACAGGTACCATTATGAACCATTCAGTCTTTGTCCTCTAGCCTCTGAAAAGTTGCATTTCACAGAGACACCTGAGGACTCCAATGCTTCTCACTGACAGTGAAGACCTATGTTGCCCGGTCATACCACTTTGTTGCCCAAGAGTCATATGATCTTTCTACCCTGTGAAATTACTGATAGAATATAATCCATTTACATCCCGTCTATGAAATAATTATACTGAATAATAGCATGCACCCCAGGCAGAAGAAAGTCTTTTAATTCTTCCACAGAATGGAAAACATCTTGTGTAAGTTATCTGAGTTGCAAGCATTGAATCTTCCCTCTGAATATGAATTTCCTGTCACCATACACATATGGTGCAACGTGTAACATAAAGGATTAACAGATGGGATATGCTAATGTATGATGTACATGATGATGTACCACTGATATCAGTCAGTCGTATGTTAGACTCTTGACAGAGAGGGGTTAGAATCTTGCCTAGGAACAACATGTATACTCTGTAACCTGTTTTTTCTCATTCTTTCATGGGACATGGGCTAGGCTAGCATTTTGATTGTGCATCCCCTAGTTGCCCTTGAGAAGGCAGTGGTGAGCTGCCTTCTTGAAACACTGCAGTCCCCATGTGCTGTTAGGAAGGGAGTTCAAGGATTTTGACCCAGTGACAGTGAAGGAATGGTAATATCTTGTCCTTTTAGGTGGTAGAGGTTGCGGATTGCTGTCGAAGGAGCATCAGTGAGTTGCTGCAGTGCATCTTGTAGATGGCACATGCTGCTGCCATTTTGCATTGGTATTGGAGGGAGTGAATGTTTAAGATGGTGGATGGGATGCCAATCAAGCGGGCTGCTTTGTCCTGAATGTTATCAAGCATCTTGAGTGTTGTTGGTGTTGAACTCATCCAGGCAGGTAGAGAGTATTCCATTTTGCTTCTGACTTGTGCCTCGATGGTGGGCAGGCTTTGGAGGGTCAGGAGGTGAATTACCCTCTGCATAATTCCTAACCTCTGACCTGCTCTTGTTGCCACAGTGTTTATACAGCCAGCCTAGTTCAGTTTCTGGTCAATGGTAACCCCCAAGATGTTGATTGTGGGGGATTCAGTGATGGTAATGCCATTAATTCTCAAGGGTAGATGATTAGATTCTTTCGTGTTGGAGATAGTCATTGTGTGGCATTTATGTGTTGTGAACATTACTTGTCGCTTATCAGCCGGAGCCTAAATGTTGTCCAGGTCTTGCTGCGTGTGGGAATGGACTGCTTCAGCTTTTGAGGAAGCTTACAAGTATTGGTAAAGAAGTGTTAAGCAGATACCAGAGTATGTGCACAGTCTGTCTACTAACCAAGCCCCATGCCTACAGCCCAAGATAGAAGGACCATCTCAGAACATGGTGGCAGATGTGGAGTCATCGTTATAAAAAAAACACATTGACGATATTGAAGGAACCTCAGAGTGAAGAAAACTTTGAAAGCAGCTCGTAAGAAATAGGCGGATGGAGGAGGCACCCTGGAGAGAGGTAATGTTGACCATACTGGGTGAGCCATCCCTGCCCTTGCCCCTCCTGTTTGACTGCCTCGAGGGCCGCAGTCAGGTCAGCAGTGGGAGTTATGGAAATGCCATTTTCTCCAGTATCAGGCAGAATTGGGCCTCATGAATAGGAACAAAAGCTTTCAGTCAGTTCCTTTCTTTATGTGGTAGGTCCAGTAGCAGACGGCAGGGTGTGTAGAAGTTCACTGCAGACTTTGATTCCACTATTAAAGCCTTTAACAGCTATTTTAGCCCAATGTAAAACTTAGTAATTGAATGAGCAATTTTAACAAGCAGCCCTGATGACCTGGGGAATCGATTGAATTATTCTTAACCATCCTATATTGCCTAACTCGTCCTTGTGGATATAAGGCTGTGAAGGACAAGCTAACCCATGCATAGTCGTGGGTATCTGGAATGAAAAACTCTCTGACTTTCTGCAGTCTTACGATATCTTACATTGGATCAAGCGATCCAGTATGCGAGGTAAGTCAAGCTTCGAGCATTTATTTGGGCTCTAATTCGGCCAGACATCCGAGGCTTCACATGACTCCATTGACAGGGTAGGCCCATACATAAAAGCAAAACACTGTGGATGCTGGAAATCCAGAACAAAAACAAAAATACCTGGAAAAACTCAGCAGGTCTGACAGCATCTGATGAAGAGTCATATGGACTCGAAACGTTAACTGTATCCCTCTCCTCAGATGCTGTCAGACCTGCTGAGTTTTTCCAGCTATTTTTGTTTTTGTTCCAGGCCCATACATCCTTGTTGAGTGGTGATGTTGGCATTCTTCTAGGAATCCTAGGAAAACTAAGTGATGCTCATCATTTGAACGGCTCACTGTCTTTCATGCAACAATCTTCAACCATTTATTTAGAAGCAGTAAATTTTAAGCCTTCAGAAGCTGAGGAAGTTTATACACTCAGCAGCAAGTTCCTTTCTTTCACAGAGACACCATCCATTAGACCCCAGGTAGAGATTCAAGTTATGAATCTCTCAGTTCTTCATGAAATAAGGCCAGAGACTGCAGATACAGAAGGTGACCATCCCAGGAAGACCTGCTGAGCCTGAATTGGCTTTTCCTAGAGAATAATGAGGGAGAATCCCTTGCAGCACTGTGTGACCTCTTGGAGGTTGCGATCCTAGAGAACGATTCATCTTTCCAGTTGATGGATGCAGCTTATGAAGCCTCTGTTGTCTTTTTAGAAGTTTTTAGTGGCTGAGCAGCATTCAGATCTTAGTTCCACTGACGCTACTGATTGCCTACTTTATCTCCTGTTGTCCATGCAGAGCCTTCCACAGAGAATGCCTCGTTTGAATCCAGAGAGGCTCACACTGCCACAGAACTGGTACCTTCCCAGGGTGAAAGTCAATTGCCATTCATACTTCAGTCCCAGCTGGTAATCGCCTTCCCTCCAGAGATGGATGTCAGCGCAGAATCTTTAGCACTTCTGAAGCTGCAGAATCCTCCACAGATTCTTGTCTCCAAGTTTGTTGTCTATAGGAATTTCTCCTCATTACTGAAGGTGAGGCCGTCTCATCTCCATATCTTGTTCTGTCCCACCCCCAAATGAGGTCCCCCAAATTTGCTGATCCAGGTGAGGCCCCTCAATTTGTCATCGTCTGACTGGGACATCCTCAACTTGCTATGTCCCGGGTGGGGAGGGATGAACTGGCTCCCTGTCTTTATTCAGTCACCTCCCACCCCCCACCCCCCACCCCCCACCACAACAAGATTTAATCTCAAAAGGACCCCTTTTGCAGATACCTTTTTCACAGACGAGGTTCCAGTAGTGTTGAATTCGGGAGAGAGCAAGAGAGATTGGGATACCTACAAAATGGTGATTTGCCTTGGCCTGTCCTAGACCTACTATGTCCCCCAGATAGGTCACTTTAGCCTTAGTGAACTTGCTCTTTGAAAGATTGAAAACTAGGTCAGTGTGTGGCTGTTACTTCTGAGTCAAACTTTCAGCATTTGCTCTCTCTCAGAACACCCACCAACAGACAGACACCAGAGCAGCTTTGCAGCTCACATTTAACCCCTTCTTTGTATATTCCAAGTGGGAAGTGAATTCACAAATCTGCCTGGGAATTGCTCACAGGATTTCTTAATGAGATGAACCTCATCCCCCATTTTTTCCCATTGGCTCTACCAGAGGGAGCAATTAGTTTCTGGATGTCTTTAGAAGCATCTTGTCTGGCATCAGAGTGGGGTCCCATTACCCCTCAGGGAGTCACCCTGCAGCATTCCAGCTAGTGACTTGTGTGCAGTTTAGAAAACTCAGGCCTTATTTTTAAAGTCTAATATTGTCATGAAGAAATGTTAATGTTTATAATGTTATTGGAAATTACTTTTAAATTGGAATTGCAGTAAGGTCTGTGTCTATGTGTGTGGTTTAATTAGATTAAAGCCAGCTAGTCTGGGTACTTTGATGTATAGTCATTTGAGATGTGAATTAGATTAATGTAAGAAGGACAAGGTAAAGTGTAAATTTGCATATGTTGAATAAACCATTCAAAAGAATGGGTGAAATCTTGCACCTAGCTGGGAGACACCAAGCAATGTGTTTATATTACTAATAAAATTGGTGGAATGAAAGGATTATTGTTAGGGGAGGTAAAATTAAAAAATCTAGTAATACAATGGAAAATTTACATTCAAAGGAGAAGCTAGGTGTAAACAGAAAGGAATTTGTGTGTGTAAGTCAGAGGCATTTAAGATCTAACCAGCCTGTAAGCTCTACAAGTGTGACTGTAAAGGAACCAAATTGCAAGGGACTTCAATTTGAATTCGTAGTGTCAAATGTGCTTTGCCTGGTGTCTGCATAAAATCTGTGGGTTATCGTTGCCTTGATGAAGATTTACCTGGAAATGATTAATTTGGGGATTTGTTTAAAAGTTATTGTGGTAGTAATTTGAAGCCATGTGTATGTGTTAAATTTGTTATTAAACTAATACATGTTTAATTTAGTTTGCATATAAAAAAACCTCTTGAGGCTTGGTGGTTTTATTCCTGAATTCAGAGCTGCATCTCAAGCGTACCAATTGAAAATATAGGTTATGACAGTTGTGCAAGCTTCCCTCCGGGATTTAAACAACTCAGTCTTTACCAACTGCTATGTCATAACAATATTTAAATCTAATATTTCCGCACGCAATTCTTTGCTTTTTCCTTCATTATCTTGACACTTTCCTTCCTGCCTGGAATGAAATGAGATACTAAAAAGGGAAAAACTTATAAGCAGAATAACACTCTCATATGCACATTCATTCTTTTAGCAATGGTCAATGTATCTGTTCTGGTTCCAACTGGGCTCCTTTAAGTTCTGGTTAAGGCGTCCAGAATCACATTTGATTTCCCAGGAATGTAGGTGATTTTTAAGTGTAATAACCTGGCATTCTGAGTCTTAAACCTTTCCATAAAAGTTAGTGGATTATGGTCAATATAGACTGTGGTTTCCCTGTACCCATTTCGGACATATATCTCAAAGTGTCTGAGGACCAGTAATAAACTGAGAGTTTCCTCCTCTACTGTGGAGTACCGTTTCTGATGCTTGTTGAGCTTTTTAGAGAAGTGCCTGATTGGTCTCTCTATTCCAGACTCATCCTCCTACAGGAGAACAGCCCCTACCCGAATATCACTCGCATCAATGGCTACTTTAAATGCCTGATTAAAGTCCGGGGCTTTCAGCTTTTTGAAGGCTGTCTGGCACTTCTCGGTCCATACTACCTTTGCTTGTTCCTGTAGTAGGACTGTCAGTGGGGAGGCCACTGTGCTGAAGTTTGGAACGAACTTACAGTAGAACCCACACATCCCCAAGGACATTATGATTTCCTGTTTTGTGATAGGTATGGGGAACTAGACTACAGCTTGTACCTTGGCAGCCTTGGCCTGTCCTAGACCTACTATGTGCCCTAGATCGGCCACTTTAGCCTTAGTGAATTTGCTCTTTGAAAGATTGAAAACTAGGTCAGTTGACTGTACTCCCTGGAAGAGAGATTCCAGGTGCTCTTTTGTGGTTTTCCCATGTGTTGCTGTACACTAGGAGGTTTCCCAGGTACACGACACAATCGGGCACGTCCGCCACTAGCTAGTTCATCAGGCTTTGAAAGGTACCGGGGCATTTTGGAGACTAAAGGGTATAACCCAACGTCTGGAGTCATGAAAGCAGAGATTTCCTTTGCTAGGGCCATCAAGGGAACCTGCCAGTATCCCCTGAGTAAATCTATCTTTGTGATATAGGCTGCTTTACCCAACCTATCTATGCTGTCTTCCAGCCGGGGTATCGGGTAAGGGTTGGCTCTGGTCACTGGTTGTCAATGCAGAACCTTGTGGAGTCATCCGGCCTGGGCAGGAGCACATCTGGGGAGCTCCAGCTACTGTTGCGAGGCTCTATTAGTTGGTGCTCCAGCATGTAGTTAATCTCATCCCGGACCTGGGCCAGCTTCTCTGGGCCTAGACGGTAGGGATGTTGCCTTATGGGAGGGGCTTGTCCCACATCCACAGCATGTGGAGCTGTGGTGGCGCAGCCTGGCTTGTCTCTGTGTACAAGCCTTTAAATGCAGTGAGTAGCCTCGTCAGGTCTGCTAGCTGTTCTGCACCTAGGTGGGAGAACAAGGAGTCTACGTTGGCCAGTATTTCTGTATTGGTGAGTTGGGTAGTAAGGGTTCAATCTGAACCCCACCCATGTCTCTCTCCAATTCATCCCCACTGCTACCCTCCTCCTCGAAGTCGGTGACACTAGGACAGACTGTTACCTGTTTGTCCCTTCTCGGCTGTGATATCACTTTATCATGTTGACATGAAACATCCTTTGCTTTATCCCCTGATCTGGGGTCTCAGTTAGATAGTTCACTTTGCCGAGTTGCTTTGCCACTCTGTACAGGCCACTGAACCAGGCCTGTAAGGGTTCACCTGGAATTGGTAGGAGCACTAACGCAGAGCCTCCTGGCTGAAAGGCTGGGGTCTTGGCGTGTCTGTCAGCCTGTTTGTTCATAGCCGCCTGGGAGATTTCCAAGTGCTCTCGGGCCACCCCACAGACTCCCATGAGCCTCTCCCGGAACACGGCTACGTAATCCAAAATGCAAAGCGCCTCCTTGATTAGTTTCAGGGGCCCTCGCACATGGTGTCCATAAACTAATTCGAACCGAGTAAACTTGGTAAACTGGTGGACTCATTAGGTGAGTCACTGGTAGAGAACAGAAGGAAAGCTAGTCCTTTATCCCAGTCACAGGGGTACTCGTGGCAGTGTGCCCTGATCATTGCTTTTAGGGTTTGGTGGTACCATTCTAGCGCCCCCTGGGACTACGGGTGATACGCTGAAGACACGCCCAGGTTACCCATGACTTACTGGAATATCTTGGACATGAAATTTGAGCCCTGGTCTAACTGGATCTCAGTGGGTAGACCATACCTGGTAAAGAATTGGGTCAATTCCCTCACCATTGGCAGATATGGTTCTCAGGGGGACTGCCTATGGGAACCGGGCAGCCATGCACATGATAGTAAGGATATGCCCATGGCCCCTTTTGTTTTGGGTAAGGGCACCACCCAGTCCACTAACACCTTGCTGAATGGTTCCCCAAAAGCCGGCATGGGAATCAAAGGTGCAGGTTTTATTGCAGGTTGTGGTTTACCCACAACCTGGCAGGTGTGGCAGGTTCTGCAAAGCCTTACTACATCCCTGAGGAGCTGTGACCAGTAGAAATGCTGGTTGATGTGCCCTGGGTTTTGCGCATACCAACGTGACCGGCCAGTGGAATTTCGTGAGCTAGCTGCAAATTTCCCAACAGTACCTCAGCAGCACTGTCGCCTGGCAGATCACTGTCACTCTTCGTTTGCGGGTCTGTGAGGGGGTCAACATTTCCTCATCAGCACCTCATTTTTAATGTAGTAGCATTCAGGGACTGCTTATGCCTCAGCTTCACTGTGAGCAGTCGGAGCTAATGTTTTTAACTGTGGGTCAGCTTGCTGGGCTGCTACCAAGGAAGATTTATTTATCACCTCCTTAGGGTCCTCTAGACTCCCGAGAAAGGTTTCGGACAACCAGACCGAAGGGTCTTCTGTCTGCAGTGCCACTTCAGCTTCCTGTGTTGGAGCTTGTCGGGTCATAGACTGGGTTACCACACTGTCAGGAAAATGCCAGGCACTTTCTCCTGCAGTTGTTCAGTCTCCTTCATTTCAATGGGCTTTTCAGAAACCACTGGAGATGCTATTAGCTTTGATCCCACCAGGTCATTTCTGAGGAGCAGGTCGACAGGCAAATGGGGCACGACTCTCAGGAAGGATGTGCTGGTCCTGGAGAGGGTCTAGAGGAGGTTCACGAGAATGATCCCAGGAATGAAAGGCTTAACATATGAGGAACGTTTGAGGACTCTGGGTCTATACTCGATGGTGTTTAGAAGGATGAGGGGAGATCTGATTGAAACTTACAGAATACTGAAAGGCCTGGATAGAGTGGACGTGGGGAAGATGTTTCCATTAGTAGGAGAGACTAGGACCCGAGGGCACAGCCTCAGAGTAAAGGGAAGACCTTTTAGAACAGAGATGAGGAGAAACTTCTTTGACAGAGAGTGGTGAATCTATGGAATTCATTGCCACAGAAGGCTGTGGAGGCCAGGTCATTGAGTGTATAAGACTGAGATAGATAGGTTCTTGATTGGTAAGGGGATCAAAGGTTACGGGGAGAAGGTGGGAGAATGGGGTTGAGAAACTTATCAGCCATGATTGAATGGCGGAGCAGACTCGATGGGCCGAATGGCCTAATTTCTGCTCCTATGTCTTATGATCTTATGGACTCCCACGGTCATTGGCCCTGATACAAGGCTGCACTCCAGATGTACCTGGTATAAAGGAATGGGTATGTAACCTCCTTGACACTTACTTCACACTCTGGTGGGAACGTCATGCCTTTTCCCAGCAGTAGAGTCTGGATGGCCCCTGTATCCCTTAGTATCACCATAGGGTTGCTCGCCTCGCCCTGGGGAAATGTGGCTGCCTTTCCTTCGGATACAAAATCCTGTAACATTCAGGGATTTGTTTAACCTCATCCACACTCTCAGGAGTGCCCCTACAGGGATTCGCAGCCACAGGCAGAGTCATAGCCTGGTCTGCTATGCTCGCTGACTGACTCCCATTCTCTACGTGGGGCATATGTGCCCCCATAAATCTTACCGGCTTTTCCTGTAGCCTCCAGCAGTTGGCCCAGACATGTCCTATCTTTCATTTCAGCACCACCCTTTCTGTCCTGAAGACAGCCCCCAGAATGTCCCTCTTTCCCATGGCTATCACTCTCCGCACCCCCCACCACCTCCCCACGCCCCCCCCGCCCCCCCTCCGCACCCCCCCACCACCTCCCCACGCCCCCCCCGCCCCCCCCCGCACCCCCCCACCACCTCCCCACTCACCCCCCCCCCCGCACCCCCCCCACCACCTCCCCACGCACCCCGCTCCCCCCCTCCGCACCCCCCCACCACCTCCCCACGCACCCCCCTCCCCCCCTCCGCACCCCCCCACCACCTCCCCACGCACCCCCTCCCCCCCTCCGCACCCCCCCCCACCACCTCCCCACTCACCCCCCTCCGCACCCCCCCACCACCTCCCCACGCCCCCCTCCCCCCCTCCGCACCCCCCCCACCACCTCCCCACGCCCCCCCTCCGCACCCCCCCACCACCTCCCCACGCACCCCCCTCCCCCCCTCCGCACCCCCCCCACCACCTCCCCACTCACCCCCCTCCGCACCCCCCCACCACCTCCCCACGCACCCCCCTCCCCCCCTCCGCACCCCCCCACCACCTCCCCACGCCCCCCTCCCCCCCTCCGCACCCCCCCCACCACCTCCCCACGCACCCCCCTCCCCCCCTCCGCACCCCCCCACCACCTCCCCACTCACCCCCCCCCTCCCCCCCCTCCGCACCCCCCCCACCACCTCCCCACTCACCCCCTCCCCACCCCGCACCCCCCCACCACCTCCCCACGCACCCCCCCCTCCCCCCCTCCGCACCCCCCACCACCTCCCCACGCCCCCCCTCCGCACCCCCCCACCACCTCCCCACGCACCCCCCTCCCCCCCTCCGCACCCCCCCACCACCTCCCCACGCCCCCCCCGCCCCCCCCGCACCCCCCCACCACCTCCCCACTCACCCCCCCCCCCTCCGCACCCCCCCCCACCACCTCCCCACGCACCCCCCTCCCCCCCTCCGCACCCCCCCCACCACCTCCCCACGCACCCCCCTCCCCCCCTCCGCACCCCCCCACCACCTCCCCACGCACCCCCTGCCCCCCTCCGCACCCCCCCACCACCTCCCCACTCACCCCCCCCTCCCCCCCCTCCGCACCCCCCCCACCACCTCCCCACGCACCCCCCCTCCCCCCCCCCGCACCCCCCCACCACCTCCCCACGCACCCCCCTCCCCCCCTCCGCACCCCCCCACCACCTCCCCACGCCCCCCCCTCCGCACCCCCCCACCACTTCCCCACTCACCCCCCCCTCCGCACCCCCCACCACCTCCCCACGCACCCCCCTCCCCACCCCGCACCCCCCCCACCACCTCCCCACGCACCACCCCCTCCCCCCCTCCGCACCCCCCCACCACCTCCCCACGCCCCCCCTCCGCACCCCCCCACCACCTCCCCACGCACCCCCCCGCCCTCCCCACGCCCCCCCCTCCGCACCCCGCCCACCACCTCCCCACGCCCCCCCACCACCTCCCCCCGCCCCCCCCCCCAATCCCTTCCCAGTTGGTTGGGGGTGACTCGGAGAGGGTCTCTTCTGGGACATGGGTTTGTGGATCAGCTCATAAATGTCGGCCAGTGTGGCTGCCTACCTGGCACCAGCTACCCTCTGCCGCTGTAGGTGTGTTCTTACTGGGAAGTTTTTAAACTCCTTGAGAATTATTTCACTGAGGTTTTTGTAAGTGGCTCCTGTTTAAGTGCCCGCACCCACTGGTCATAAGCAAATTGTTTAAGCCTTTCAAATTCCAGGGGTGTCTGGTCAGGCCATTTCCTGAGGGTACGCAATTTTTGACGGAACGCCTCCAGCGCTAATTGGTACGCATTTAATATACCCCTTATACTGCCTTATAGTCAGTGACACCTTCCTCAGGCAGGAGGGAGTAAACCTCGTGACCCTTGCTGAGAGGCAGAGTGGCGCGGACCTGAGGGAGACGGTCGGCAGCTGAGGAGCTATAAATACAGCCTGGGGATTGCAGAGCGGCCTACAGCGCTGGCAGTCGGAATGGAGCGGAACTGCAGGAGACCATCGGGAGCTGAGCGGCTCCTATAAACACGGGCCAGAGATTGAGAGAGAGCGGCCTACAGTGCTGGCAGTCGGAGTGGAGCTGAGGAGCACGCAGTTTCGCAGTTTCAGCTGGTGTGAGGCTGCAGGAAGGGGTGGGGAAACTGTGATGTCAGAGGAAGCTAGTAAGCTGATTGGTCAGTACGTGCTCAGTCTTAAGGGACAGTGTGTGAGAAACCAGCTTCGGACAGGTGAGTTCAGGTAGAGCTATAAATAAAAACAACTGAATCTTTAAAATAATAAACCAAAATTTGAAAACTTTAACTTAAAATAAAACAATAAAGATAAAAAAGCAATAAAAATAAAGTAATTTAAACTGTTATGACCAATGCAGTTGGTTGGTAAAGTGGAATTATTTAAAAATCCCAGAGGGAAAATTTAAACAACTGTCATAACCTATAATTTTAAGTGTTATGTTTAAGATGCAACTCGAAATCCAGGAAGCAGGCTACCAGCTCTTGAGGCTTTCCATTAAACTAAGTGAAGCATTTTATTAATTTACACAGGTTAAAATATATACACACATGTGGCTATAAATTACTAGTTTCATAACTTCTAACAGATTCCCAAACTAATCTCCATTAAGGCAAAAGCAACCCATAGACATAACCAAAAAACAGGCAAAGCATTTTCACCTTATGAATTCAAAATGAGGTTCTTTTCACTTTGGTTCCTCTGGAGACAGTTGGAGGCTTACAGCTGCTTTGATCTTACATTTCCTCTGCTCTGCTCACCTGAAAACTGCTAAAGTTATACCTACCTCTGCCCATTAAATGTTAATTCTCATTGTATCAACAACCTCTGAACTAAACCTCTCTAACAATAAATCCCTTTCATAGTATCAATTTTATTAGTGATATAAACATATTGCTTGGTAACTGCTAGCTAGATGTCAGTTTTCACCCCACTTCATGAATGATCTATTCAAAAAATACAAATGCACACTATTTCACTCACAGACTAAACCTCTATTTTAAAAGAAAAATCTTTTCCAATAATACCATATCCATTAATAGCTTCATGACAAAACAAACTTCAAAACATATACCCAATAGTTAAGAAGCATATAATTTTTAGTTGTGAGTGGCACTACCATTCAATAAGCACAGTGAACTGTAGCATACATAGGAAGAAAGTATTTAAAGTAAATTAACTAAATAACATAAGTTACAGTGGCGGGACAGGTGTTATGTTGCAGCTGTGGGGTGTGGGAGCTTTTGGACGCCAAGGCGATCCATGATGCAGGAATTGTAAGCAGTTTTAGGAATTCTGGATCAGGATTATTGATCTGGAAGCCGAAATGCAGACATTGCGCAACATACGGGAGGGGGAGAAATACCTGGACACTTTATTCCAGAAGACAGTCACACCTCTCAGAAGAGGGTCATCTGTTTTGGTCAGCAGTGAGGGACAGGAGGATGTGACTGTCAGTGAGGCAGGTAATGGGACCAAGCAGACAGTAAGGAAAAGCTTCAGACTTTGCAAGTGTCAAACAGGTTTGAGGTGCTCACAAACTGTGTGGATGAAAGCGAGGTCTACAAGGTGAATGAGCTGGCTGGACATGGCACCATGGGTTCAGGAAGCAATTCAAGGCCGGGAAAGCAAAAAGGAATGTAGTGATAGTACGAGATAGTATAGTGAGGGGAATTGACACTTCTCTGCAGCAAAGAGTGAGAGTCCAGAAGGCTGTGTTGCCTGTCTGGTGCCAGGGTTCAGGACATCTGCTCAGGGCTGGAGAGGAACTTGCAGTGGGAGTGGGAGGATCCAACTGTCGTGGTCCAAGTAGGTACCAATGACATAGGTAGAACTAGGAAAGAGGTCCTGCAAAGTCAGCATGAGGAGCTAGGTACTAAAATAAGAGGCAGAACCTCAAAGGTAATAATCTCTGAATTATTACCTGAGCCATGTGCAAATTGGCATAGGGCAAATAAAATCAGAGAGGCAAATGCGTGGCTCAAAGACTGGCGTGGGAGAAGTGGGTTCCGGTTTGTGGGGCATTGGCACCAGTACTGGGGTAAGTGGGGGCTGTACTGTTGGGACAGTTTACACCTGAACTGTGCTGGGACGAGTGTCCTCGCAAATCACGTAACTAGGGAAGTAGAGAGGGCTTTAAACTAAACAAGAGGGGTGAAGGATCAAGCTTGGGTAGAGGTAGCAATTCAAGGTGTAGAGTCAAGACAGGAGAGCAAAATAGTAATATGAGAAATGAGGGTCAGAGAATGGCAGGAAGGGACAGAGAGAAAAAACCTAAGAATACATCAACAATTAAGACTAGATGTTACAAAGGTAACAAAAAGACAAAACTGAAGGCTCTTTATCTGAATGCACGTAGCATTCATAACAAAGCAAATGAATTGATGGCTCACACTGAAGTAAATAAATATGATCTGATAGCAATTACAGAGATGTGGCTGCAGGACAACAAAGATTTGGCCCTTAATATTGGGGGGCATATGACATTCAAGAAGAATAGGAAGCTAGGTAAACATGGAGGGGTAGCACTGTTAATCAAAGAGGGCATTGGTACAGTAGGTAGAGATGACCTTGGTTCAGGAGATCAGGATGTAGAATTAGTTTAGGTGGTGATGAGGAATAGTAGGAGAAAAAATCATGAGTGGGAATGGTCTACAGGCCCTCCAACAGTAACCTCATTGTAGGACAAAGTATTCAAGAGATAATATTGTGTACTTGTGATAAAGGGACAGCAATAATCATGGGTGATTTTAATCTACACACAAACTGGAAAAATCAGATTGGCAGTAGTAGCCTGGATGAAGAGTTCATAGAATACTTTTGAGGTAGTTTCCTAGAGCAGCACATTCTGGAACCAATCAGAGGGCAGGTTATATTAGACTTAGTATTGTGTAACGTGACAGGATTAATTAATTAAAGGCACCCCGAGGTAGCAGCGTAAACAATATGACTGAATTATACATCAATTTGAAAGGGAGAAGAGTGGGTCTAGGACTAGTATCTTAAACTTAAATAAGGGCAACTATGTGGATGAAAGCTGAGCGAGATGAAGTGAACTAGGAAACTAGGCTAGAGCAGAGATCAATAGAGAAGCAGTGGGCTGTCATTTAAGGGGATATTTAAGAATACTCAGAATAAGTACTTTCCTACTATAAGGAAAAATTCTAAGGGGAGGACCCAACATTCATGGTTTGCTAAAGCAGTTAAGGAAAGCATCAAATTTAAGGAAAAAGCACACAACTCAGCAAAGATGAATGGCAGGACAAGTGATTGGACAGAACATAAAGAACGACAGAGAATGACTAAACGGTTAATCAGGAGAAAGAAATTAGAGTATGAGAGGAAGCTAGCTAGAAATGTAAAATTGGATAGCAAGAGTTTCTACAGGTATTTAAATTTGAGAAGAGTAAGTAAAGTGAGTACTGACCCTTTAGAGAGTGACAGTGGGGAGTTAATAGTAGATAATAAGGAAATGGCGGAAGAGATAAACAAATATTTTGCTTCTGTGTTCACTATAGAGGATACAAAAAACATTCCAGCAATAGCTGTAAATCAGGAGGTGAAAGGGAGAATGGAACTTGGTGAAATTGAAATCACTAGGGAAATGGTACTCAGCAAACTGATGGGAGCTGTGGGCTGGCAAGTCTCCGGGTCCCAATGGACCACATCCTAGGGCCTTAAAAGGGGTAGCTAATAAGGTCGTTGATGCGCTGATGTTAATTTTCCAAAGTTCGCTAGATTCTGGAAGGTTCCATCAGGCTGGAAAGTAGCAAATATAACCCTGCTATTCAAGAAGGGAGCGAGGAAGAAAACAGGGAACTGTAGGCCAGTTAGCTTGACGTCTGTCGTGGGGAAGTT
Organism: Carcharodon carcharias; assembly: GCF_017639515.1. Classification (NCBI taxonomy): domain Eukaryota; kingdom Metazoa; phylum Chordata; class Chondrichthyes; order Lamniformes; family Lamnidae; genus Carcharodon; species Carcharodon carcharias. Next base: position 616,754 of record NW_024470685.1, read on the forward strand.
ATTAGAATTGATCATTAAGGAGGTTGTAGCTGGGCACTTGGAAGAGCTCAAGCATTTGGGAAGAGTCAGCATGGTTTTGTGAAAGGACAATCTTGTTTAACCAATTTATGAGAGTTTTTGAAGGAGTAACATGCACAGTGGATAAAGGAGAGCCTTTAAATGCACTGTACTTGGATTTCAAGAAGGCAAGATTATTATGGAAAATAAAAGCTCATGGTGTAGTGGGTAACATATTAGCATGGATAGAAGATTGGCTGGTTGGCAGAAAGCAGAGAGTATGCATAAATGGATCTTTTTCTGATTGGCTAGATGTGACGAATGGTGTCCGACAGGGGTCTGGGCTGGGGCTTCAACCTTTTACAATTTACAATGACTTAGATGAGGGGAGTTACGACATGGGAGCTAAATTTGCAGTTGACAGAAAGATTGGAAAGTATAAAAGCAAAAAAACTGCGGATGCTGGAAATCCAAAACAAAAACGAAAATAAAAATACTTGGAGAAACTCAGCAGGTCTGACAGCATCTGCGGAGAGGAGCACAGTTAACGTTTTGAGTCTGTATGACTCTTCATCAGAACGAAGGAAAAATAGAAATGAGGTGGAATATAAGCTGGTTGAGGGGGCGTGGGACAGGTAGAGCTGGATAGAGGGCCAGTGATAGGTGGAGGCAAAGAAGAGATTGCCAAAGATGTCATAGACAAAAGGACAAAGGGGTGTTGATGGTGGTGATATTATCTAAGGAATGTGCTAATGGTGACATTAAGGGTAGAAAGCAGAACAGATAGCCCTGGTGGGGGTGGGGTGGGGGGAAGGGATTGAAACAGGCTAAAAGGTAGAGATAAAACAATGGATGGAAATACATTTAAAAATAATGGAAATAGGTGGGAAAAGAAAAAACTATATATATTATGGGAAAGAGGGGGATTGGAAAGGGGGTGGGGATGGAGGAGAGAGTTCATGATCTAAAGTTATTGAACTCAATATTCAGTCCAGAAGGCTGTAAAGTGCCTAGTCGGAAGATGAGGTGCTGTTCCTCCAGTTTGCGTTGAGCTTCACTGGAACAATGCAGCAGGCCAAGGACAGACATGTGGGCATGAGAGCAGGGTGGAGTGTTGAAATGGCAAGTGACAGGGAGGTCTGGGTCATGCTCGCGGACAGACCAAAGGTGTTCCACAAAGCGGTCACCCAGTCTGCGTTTGTAGAGGAAACCGCATTGGGAGCAGCGAATGCAATAGGCTAAATTGAGGGAAGTGCAAGTGAAATGCTCCTTCACTTGAAAGGAGTGTTTGGGCCCTTGGACGGTGAGGAGAGGGGAAGTAAAGGAGCAGGTGTTGCACCTTCTGTGGTTGCATGGGAAGGTGCCGTGGGAGGGAGTTGAGGTGTAGGAGGTGATGGACGAGTGGACCAGGGTGACCCGGAGGGAACAATCCCTGTGACATGCCGCTGGGGGGTGAAGGGAAGATATGTTTGCTGGTGGCATTATGCTGGAGTTGGCGGAAATGGCGGAGGATGATCCTTTGAATGCGGAAGCCGGTGGGGTAATTATTGAGGGCAAGGGGGACCCTATCATGTTTCTGGGAAGGAGAGGAAAGTGTGAGGGTGGATGCGCAGGAGATGGGCCGGACACGGTTGAGGGCCCTGTCAACCACTGTGGTTTCCACCTGGCTGAACTTGTTCTCTCACTGAACAATTTCTCCTTAAACTCCTCTCACTTCCTCCAAATAAAAGGTGTGGCTATGGGTACCCGCATGGGCCCCAGCTATGCCTGTCTCTTTATGGGGTACGTGGAACATTCCTTGTTCCAGTCCTACTCCGGCCACCTCCCACAACTCTTTTTCCGGTACATCGATGATTACTTCGGTGCTGCTTCATGCTCTCGGCGGGACCTGGAAAAATTATTAATTTTGCTTCCAATCTCCACCCCTCCATCATTTTCACTTGGTCCATCACTGACACTTCCCTTTCCTTCCTTGACCTCTCTGTCTCAATTTCTGATGATAGACTATCCACCAATATTCATTGCAAGCCCACCGACTCCCACAGCTACCTCGACTACAGCTCCTCACACCCCACTTCCTGTAAGGACTCCATCCCATTCTCTCAGTTCCTTCGCCTCCGTCGCATCTGTTCTGATGATGATGCCACTTTCACAAACAGTTCCTCTGACATGTCTTCCTTCTTCCTTAACCGAGGTTTTCCACCCACGGTCGTTGACAGGACCCTCAACCGTGACCGGCCCACCTCCCGCGCATCTGCCCTCACGCCTTCTCCTCCCTCCCAGAAACATGATAGGGTCCCCCTTGTCCTCACTTATCACCCCACCAGCCTCCGCATTCAAAGGATCATCCTCCACCATTTCCGCCAACTCCAGAATGATGCCACCACCAAACACATCTTGCCTTCACTCCCCCCCGGCGGCATTCTGCAGGGATCATTCCCTCCGGGACACCCTGGTCCACTCCTCCATTACCCCCTACACCTTAACCCCCTCCCACGGCACCTTCCCAAGGAACTGCAGAAGGTGCAACAACTGCCCCAACTTCCCCTCTCCTCATCATCCCAGGGTCCAAGTGCTTCTTTCAAGTGAAGCAGCATTTCACTTGAACTTCCCTCAATTTAGTCTACTGCATTCGCTGCTCCCAATGTGGTCTCCTCTACATTGGAGAGACCAAACGCAGACTGGGTGCCCACTTTGCAGAACACCTTCGGTCTGTCCGCAAGCATGACCCAGACCTCCCTGTCGCTTGCCATTTCAACACTCCACCCTGCTCTCATACCCACATGTCCATCCTTGACCTGCTGCATTGTTCCAGTGAAGCTCAACGCAAACTGGAGGAACAGCACCTCATCTTCCAACTAGGCACTTTACAGCCTTCCGGACTGAATATTGAGTTCAACAACTTTGGATCATGAACTCTCTCCTCCATCCCCACCCTCTTTCCGACCCCCCTTTTTCCAATAATTTATATTTTTAAATATATTTTTCTTTTCCCACCTATTTCCATTATTTTAATTTTATTTCCATCCATTGTTTTATCTCTACCTTTTAGCCTATTTCGATCCCTTACCCCCATCCCATCCCCACTCGTGCTATCTGTACCTTGCTTGTCCTGCTTTCCACTCTTAACGTCACCTATTAGCACATATCTTAGCTAATATCACCACCGTCAACAGCTCTTTGTCTATTTGTCTATGACATCTTTGGCAATCTCTTCTTTGCCTCTACTTATCACTGGCCCTGTATCCTGCTCTACTTGTCCCATCCCCCTCTTAAACCAGCTTATATTTCACCTCTCTCCTATTTTTCCTTAGTTCTGTTGAAGAGTCATACGGACTCAAAATGTTAACTGTGTTCCTCTCCACAGATACTGTCAGATTGGAAAGTATGTTGTGAAGAGTACATGAGAAGGTTGCAGATCTATATGGATAGGTTGAGTGAGTGGGTAAAGATCTGGCAAATGGAGTTTAATGTGGGAAAATGTGAAGCTGTTCATTTGGCAGGAAGAACAAAAAAGCAGAGTATTACTGAAAAGGAGAACAGCTGTATAATTCTGAGGTGCAGAGGGATCTGGGTGTTCTAGTACATGAATCACAAAAGTTAATATGCAGGTACAGCAAGAAATTAAGGCAGCTAATGGAATGCTATCCTTTATTATGAGAGGGATTGAATATAAAAGTAAGGATGTTATGCTTCAGTTATACAGGGCATTGGTGAGACCGCACCTCGAATACTGTGTGCAGTTTTGGTCTCCTTATTTAAAGAAGGATGTTTAATGCATTGGAGGTATGTGTGACTTTGGAACTCTGCCTCAGAAGGTGGTGGAGGTGGGGTCATTGAATATTTTCAAGGCAGAGGTAGTTAGATTCTTGTTAAGCAAGGGAATCAAAGGTTATCAGGGTTAGATAGGAATGTGGAACTCGAAACACAAGATCATCAGCCGTGATCTTATTGAATGGCGGAGCAGGCTCGAGGGGCTGAATGGTCTACTCCTGTTCCTATTTCTTATGTTCTTCCCTGAAAGCTTGCTTACTCTGCAGTGATAGAGGCCACTGTTGGACTGGCCACTTTAACTGCTGTGCTAACTGCTCGAAGATATAAAGAAGGCTGTCACTTCAGCTTCATCAAATTTAGGGATTAGCTGAGCAAACCAGGTTGCCTCAACCCTTAATTCCGAGCTAGTGGTGCCTTCAAGCAATCTGGGGAATGCCTGTTCCTCAGTTCAGGTTTGTTTTAGTTGAAACCCCATTTCCTCTCTCTTTTCTCTCTCCTGTAATTCTCTCTCTCCCCTTCGTGTCCTTTCCTGAAATTCACTTTCCTTTTCTCTCTCCTGTAATTCTCTCTCTCCACTTCGTGTCCTTTCCTGAAATTCCCTTTCCTTTTCTCTCTCCTGTAATTCTCTCTCTCTCCTTCGTGTCCTTTCCTGAAATTCCCTTTCCTTTTCTCTCTCCTGAAATTCTAATTTCCACTTTTCCAATTTTAATCCCTCCACTGTTGTGCTATCTGTTTCATTGTCCTCAATTTCCACCTGTAGACCATTGGTCACCCCTTTCAGTCGTTCACTGATATGAGTTTAGAGAGTTGCTTTTCAGGGGAGATGTTAATTCTTTTACACCTACCCTCTCAGATAAAAAGATAAAGAATGACTTGCATTGTTCTACTGCTTTTCCTGACCACTGGGTGTCTCAAAGCAGTTTACAGCCAGTGAAATGGTTTTGAAGTGTAGTTACTGTTCTAATATAGGAAACACAACAGCTAATTTGTGCACAGCAAGCTCCCATGAACAGCAATGTGGTAATGATCAGATAACCTGTTTTTGTGACACTGATTGAGGGATAAATATTGGCCAGGACACTGGAGGTAACTCTGAAATTGTGCCATGAGATCTTTTACACTGACCTGTGAGGGCAGATGAGTCCTTGGTTGAACATCTCATCTGAAAGACAGCAGCTCCGGCAGAGTAGCACACCCTCCAGTACTGCAGTGGATCTTCAACCTTGGGCTTTGCGCTCATGCCCGGGATATTAAAGATCCTAGGGCACTATTCAGTGAAGGACAGGGGAGTTCACCCGTAACCTGGCTAATATTTATGCCCCATTCAACACCTAACTTAGATTATCTAGCCGTTATCACATTGCTATTTGTGGGAGCTTGCTGTGCACAAATTAGCTGCCACACTTCCTACGTTACAGCTATGACAGCTCTTCCAAGATGTTTCGCTAGCTGTAAAGCAGTTTAGGATCTCCTTAGATTATATAAGGCACTGTGGAAATTCAAAGACTGCCTTTCTTTCATTAGTTTTAGCTAAGACAAAATAATTTTCTGATTGATTCAGAAAGGGCTAAAAATGAACTCTTTGACCCTGATAGTCTTAATGTTTTTTTAAAGATTTCTTTGTGGTTCTAAATGTAATTAAAGCATCATTTGATTTTAAGTATTTGTTAGAAGGAGGTAATGTGAGTGGTTGCCGGGGTAGAGGCAAACTGCGCCTAAAGAGATTTGCTGCAAATGTATGTCACACACAGGATGCACTAATAATGCTTTTCATGTTGAAAAATGGCAGTGATTTAATTTAAAACCTGTTCCTCTCTGGACAGATGTTATACCACTCTCCTTTTATTCAAGTGATTTAATCAGTTGAATGAGGTGCCCTGTATGTAGAGTTTGAATCTTTTTTACTGTGTCAGATTTTTGATGGAAGATGAGTCTTGTTCAATGTCATGCTTAATTAGACATCGTGAAGCTCAGACACAGTTAGATCATTGTGCACCAGGACTGCCAGGTACATTGTTCTGTTGTGTGGTTTTTTGAGCTAGCAGTCTCATACTCACTGTTGCAGGTCTATAGATAAAGTTTTATTAAGGAAGGGTATTAAGGGTTACCGATCCAAAGGAAGTAGATGAAATTAAGACACAAATCAGCCATTGTCTAATTGGATGGTGGAGGAGACTCAAGGGGATGAGGCTCCTCCTCCTATTTCATTGTTCCTATAACTGAAGCAATTCTGTAACGTCATACAGCAGAAAGGGTGGCCATTCAGCCCATCATGTCTGTGCTGATAGAGTTAACTAATTAGTACCACTCCCCTATTCCTTCTCCATAGCCCTGCAAACTTTTCCTTTTCAAGTATTTCTTAATTCCCCTTTGATAGTTACTTTTGAATGTCCATATACCTCCTTTGAGCAGCACATTCTGGATCTGAACAACTCACTAAGTTAGAAAGAAATTCTCATATTCCCTGCTCAGACCATGAGCTGATTAGTTTAAATAAGTGCCGTCTGCTTACTGTCTCCCCTGCAGTTTCTCCTTATCAAAATAAGTAAGGTAGTAGTAATCTGGATTTTTGTGTTATTATTTGCAATATTAAATGTTATGGAGTTAAGGCATATTCTTAGAATTAAGTTACAGGTCAGCTGCTTATTGAATGGAGAGATAGGCTGGAGGGACTGAATGGCCTCTTCTGTTCCTAATGTCATGGCACAGCTGCTTATTGAATGGAGAGATAGGCTGGAGGGACTGAATGGCCTCTTCTGTTCCTAATGTCACGGCCCAGCTGATGGTAAACACTGAGCTGCTCAAATCCCAAAGGGAAACTGAAACAAATGCCACAACTGTTTCGCAATTTGTATAAATATCGAGATGTGTGTCTTGAATTCAGTAGTAATAAGACCACTGAGTTTATAGGTTTCTTACAAAACCCAGGCAAAGAAACCCGATACCCTGAACAACCCAATTCAAAGAGAGTTTCCTTAACTTTAGTTCTTTGCAGACAGCAGCTTGAGGCGAAGATACTGAAGGCTTTTCACACTTGTTTGATCTTATACTGTCTACCCTTACACACAGCCTTCGCTCCTTTATACATGTTTTCCCCTTTGAATGCAAATTCTCATTGTTTGACAATGTCTTTGGGCTTTACCTTTATAAAAATAAAAGTCTCTCATAGTACCAATTTTACCAGTAACCTTTGGGAAAAGATAAACATAGGCCAGAATTCTTTGCGTCTGCGAGTTGGGGGCGGGGCCTGCTCGCCGACAGGAAAGTGACACATGATGATGTCAGGGGTGCCCCCTGATGTCATCCTGCCCCATTTAAATATTCAGGAAGGCGGGGGTACAGCGAAATTAGCTGTCCGCCCGCCGACCTGTCAATGGCCAACTGAGGCCATTGACAGGATAATTAAGCCAATTAAAGGCCCTGCCCATCCAATCTTAAGGCTGGTGGGCAGGCCAGGAGCCCCAGCTGGCTTCTCATAAAACATGAAACCTCATCCACTGGCAGGATGAGGTTTCATGTCTATTTTAAAAAAACTTTAATAAATGTAATAGTTATGTATAGAACCTTGGTTCGGCCACACTTGGAATATTGCGTGCAATTCTGGTCGCCACATTACCAGAAGGATATGGAGGTGTTGGAGAGGGTGCAGAGGAGGTTTACCAGGATGCTGCCTGGTCTGGAGGTTATTAACTATGAGGAGAGGTTGGAGAAACTCGGATTGTTCTCACTAGAGTGACGGAGATTGAGGGGTGACTTGATAGAAGTTTACAAAATTATGAGTGGCATGGACAGAGTAGATAGTCAGAAGCTTTTTCCCAGGGTGGAAGGGTCAATTACTAGGGGACATAGATTTAAGGTGAGAGGAGAAAACTTTAGAGGAGATGTGCGGGGCAAGTTTTTTTACACAGAGGGTAGTGAGTGTCTGGAATTCGCTGCCAGAGGAGGTGGTGGAAGCAGGTACAATAGTGGTGTTTAAGAGGCAGCTTGACAAATACATGAATAGGATGGGAATAGAGGGATACGGACCCCGGAAGTGCAAAATGTTTTAGTTTGACAGGCAATATGATCGGCGCAGGCTTGGAGGGCCAAAGGGCCTGTTCCTGTGCTGTACTTTTCTTTGTTCTTTGTTCCTTTTATGTGATATTTATTAACATGTCCCATCTCGTGTGACATTGTCACATGAGGGGGTCATGTTAATAATTTTTTTATTTTTCCATTTTTTAAGTTTATAACACTTTCAGTGTTCTCCCTGAGACAGCACACACAGGCACACACAGAGATAAACCTATAGACACAGACCCCACTATTACTCTACTTTATAATCAATTCCAATAACATTATGAAAATTATTATATCTCCCTGACATTAATACCATTTATATTCTTATGTTTCTTATATTCTTTAATTTCATCCATTAATTTCTCTTTCTCTTTATTTTTATTTTACAATTACACACACCTGCACCTAACCTTCTTCAGATAGGAGGGAAGGTGTATCAGCTTTTATTACTCGGACCTGGTGCTCAATGGCAGCAGGAATGAAGGGAGTGACGGGATTAAATGCCTGCTTTTCCCCTTCTCCCTCCCTAGAGATTAGCAGCCCAGCCACAGTAATCGGTGAAATAGTTTATTATGCTATCAGTTTGACCTTAGCAAAAATGGGGTTTAAACCTGCAGCGTCTGAAGTTTTGTTGGGGGAGTGTTGGTGGTGCATGGTGTGGGGAGGGGGTGGTTGTTGAGGAGGGGCATGGTGTAGTGAGGGGGGGTTGTTGAGGAGGGGCATGGTGTAGTGAGGGGGGGTTGTTGAGGAGGGGCATGGTGTGGGGAGGGGGGGTTGTTGAGGAGGGGCATGGTGTGGGGAGGGGGGGTTGTTGAGGAGGGGCATGGTGTGGGGAGGGGGGGTTGTTGAGGAGGGGCATGGTGTGGGGAGGGGGGGTTGTTGAGGAGGGGCATGGTGTAGTGAGGGGGGGTTGTGGAGGGGGGGCATGGTGTAGTGAGGGGGGGTTGTTGAGGAGGGGCATGGTGTGGGGAGGGGGGGTTGTTGAGGGGGGTGCATGGTGTAGTGAGGGGGGGGTTGTTGAGGAGGGGCATGGTGTGGGGAGGGGGGTTGTTGAGGGGGGTGCATGGTGTGGGGAGGGGGTGTTGTTGAGGGGGGTGCATGGTGTAGTGAGGGGGGTTGTTGAGGAGGTGCATGGTGTAGTGAGGGGGGGTTGTTGAGGAGGTGCATGGTGTAGTGAGGGGGGGTTGTTGAGGGGGGTGGATGCTGTAGTGAGGGGGGGTTGTTGAGGAGGGGCATGGTGTGGGGAGGGGGGTTGTTGAGGGGGGTGCATGGTGTGGGGAGGGGGGGTTGTTGAGGAGGTGCATGGTGTGGGGAGGGGGTGTTGTTGAGGGGGGTGCATGGTGTAGTGAGGGGGGGTTGTTGAGGGGGGTGGATGCTGTAGTGAGGGGGGGTTGTTGAGGAGGGGCATGGTGTGGGGAGGGGGGTTGTTGAGGGGGGTGCATGGTGTGGGGAGGGGGGGTTGTTGAGGGGGGTGCATGGTGTAGTGAGGGGTGTTGTTGAGGAGGGGCATGGTGTGGGGAGGGGGGGTTGTTGAGGAGGGGCATGGTGTGGGGAGGGGGGGTTGTTGAGGAGGGGCATGGTGTGGGGAGGGGGGGTTGTTGAGGAGGGTGCATGGTGTAGTGAGGGGGGTTGTTGAGGAGGTGCATGGTGTAGTGAGGGGGGGTTGTTGAGGAGGTGCATGGTGTAGTGAGGGGGGTTGTTGAGGAGGTGCATGGTGTAGTGAGGGGGGGTTGTTGAGGAGGTGCATGGTGTAGTGAGGGGGGTTGTTGAGGGGGGTGCATGGTGTAGTGAGGGGGGTTGTTGAGGAGGTGCATGGTGTAGTGAGGGGGGGTTGTTGAGGAGGTGCATGGTGTGGGGAGGGGGTGTTGTTGAGGGGGGTGGATGGTGTAGTGAGGGGGGTTGTTGAGGGGGGTGCATGGTGTAGTGAGGGGGGTTGTTGAGGAGGTGCATGGTGTAGTGAGGGGGGGTTGTTGAGGAGGTGCATGGTGTAGTGAGGGGGGGTTGTTGAGGGGGGTGGATGGTGTAGTGAGGGGGGTTGTTGAGGGGGGTGGATGGTGTAGTGAGGGGGGGTTGTTGAGGAGGGGCATGGTGTGGGGAGGGGGGGTTGTTGAGGGGGGTGGATGGTGTAGTGAGGGGGGTTGTTGAGGAGGGGCATGGTGTGGGGAGGGGGGGTTGTTGAGGGGGGTGGATGGTGTAGTGAGGGGGGTTGTTGAGGAGGGGCATGGTGTGGGGAGGGGGGGTTGTTGAGGAGGGGCATGGTGTGGGGAGGGGGGTTGTTGAGGGGGGTGCATGGTGTAGTGAGGGGGGTTGTTGAGGAGGGGCATGGTGTAGTGAGGGGGGTTGTTGAGGAGGGGCATGGTGTGGGGAGGGGGGGGTTGTTGAGGGGGGTGCATGGTGTAGTGAGGGGGGTTGTTGAGGAGGGGCATGGTGTGGGGAGGGGGGGTTGTTGAGGAGGGGCATGGTGTAGTGAGGGGGGGGTTGTTGAGGGGGGTGCATGGTGTAGTGAGGGGGGGTTATTGAGGAGGGGCATGGTGTGGGGAGGGGGGGTTGTTGAGGGGGGTGGATGGTGTGGGGAGGGGGGGTTGTTGAGGAGGGGCATGGTGTAGTGAGGGGGGTTGTTGAGGAGGGGCATGGTGTAGTGAGGGGGGGTTGTTGAGGAGGGGCATGGTGTGGGGAGGGGGGGTTGTTGAGGGGGGTGGATGGTGTAGTGAGGGGGGTTGTTGAGGAGGGGCATGGTGTAGTGAGGGGGGGTTGTTGAGGAGGGGCATGGTGTAGTGAGGGGGGTTGTTGAGGAGGGGCATGGTGTAGTGAGGGGGGGTTGTTGAGGGGGGTGCATGGTGTAGTGAGGGGGGGTTGTTGAGGAGGGGCATGGTGTGGGGAGGGGGGGTTGTTGAGGGGGGTGCATGGTGTAGTGAGGGGGGTTGTTGAGGAGGGGCATGGTGTAGTGAGGGGGGGTTGTTGAGGAGGGGCATGGTGTGGGGAGGGGGGGTTGTTGAGGGGGGTGGATGGTGTGGGGAGGGGGGGTTGTTGAGGAGGGGCATGGTGTAGTGAGGGGGGTTGTTGAGGAGGGGCATGGTGTAGTGAGGGGGGGTTGTTGAGGGGGGTGCATGGTGTAGTGAGGGGGGGTTGTTGAGGGGGGTGGATGGTGTGGGGAGGGGGGGTTGTTGAGGAGGGGCATGGTGTAGTGAGGGGGGTTGTTGAGGAGGGGCATGGTGTAGTGAGGGGGGGTTGTTGAGGAGGGGCATGGTGTAGTGAGGGGGGTTGTTGAGGAGGGGCATGGTGTAGTGAGGGGGGTTGTTGAGGAGGGGCATGGTGTGGGGAGGGGGGGTTGTTGAGGGGGGTGGATGGTGTAGTGATGGGGGTTGTTGAGGAGGGGCATGGTGTAGTGAGGGGGGGTTGTTGAGGAGGGGCATGGTGTAGTGAGGGGGGTTGTTGAGGAGGTGCATGGTGTAGTGAGGGGGGTTGTTGAGGAGGGGCATGGTGTGGGGAGGGGGGGTTGTTGAGGGGGGTGGATGGTGTAGTGAGGGGGGTTGTTGAGGAGGGGCATGGTGTAGTGAGGGGGGTTGTTGAGGAGGGGCATGGTGTAGTGAGGGGGGGTTGTTGAGGAGGGGCATGGTGTAGTGAGGGGGGGTTGTTGAGGAGGTGCATGGTGTAGTGAGGGGGGTTGTTGAGGAGGGGCATGGTGTAGTGAGGGGGGGTTGTTGAGGAGGTGCATGGTGTAGTGAGGGGGGTTGTTGAGGAGGGGCATGGTGTAGTGAGGGGGGGTTGTTGAGGAGGGGCATGGTGTGGGGAGGGGGGGTTGTTGAGGGGGGTGGATGGTGTGGGGAGGGGGGGTTGTTGAGGAGGGGCATGGTGTAGTGAGGGGGGTTGTTGAGGGGGGTGGATGGTGTAGTGAGGGGGGGTTGTTGAGGAGGGGCATGGTGTAGTGAGGGGGGGTTGTTGAGGAGGTGCATGGTGTAGTGAGGGGGGGTTGTTGAGGAGGGGCATGGTGTAGTGAGGGGGGGTTGTTGAGGAGGGGCATGGTGTAGTGAGGGGGGTTGTTGAGGAGGGGCATGGTGTAGTGAGGGGGGGTTGTTGAGGAGGGGCATGGTGTGGGGAGGGGGGGTTGTTGAGGAGGGGCATGGTGTAGTGAGGGGGGGTTGTTGAGGAGGGGCATGGTGTAGTGAGGGGGGGGTTGTTGAGGGGGGTGGATGGTGTGGGGAGGGGGGGTTGTTGAGGAGGGGCATGGTGTAGTGAGGGGGGTTGTTGAGGGGGGTGGATGGTGTAGTGAGGGGGGGTTGTTGAGGAGGTGCATGGTGTAGTGAGGGGGGGGTTGTTGAGGAGGTGCATGGTGTAGTGAGGGGGGGTTGTTGAGGAGGGGCATGGTGTAGTGAGGGGGGGTTGTTGAGGAGGGGCATGGTGTAGTGAGGGGGGTTGTTGAGGAGGGGCATGGTGTAGTGAGGGGGGGTTGTTGAGGAGGGGCATGGTGTGGGGAGGGGGGGTTGTTGAGGGGGGTGGATGGTGTAGTGAGGGGGGTTGTTGAGGAGGGGCATGGTGTGGGGAGGGGGGGTTGTTGAGGAGGGGCATGGTGTAGTGAGGGGGGTTGTTGAGGAGGGGCATGGTGTAGTGAGGGGGGTTGTTGAGGAGGGGCATGGTGTGGGGAGGGGGTGTTGTTGAGGTGGGGGGGGCATCCTTGTTAGCTCACTGTCTCACTGTGCTTGGTTTGTCACAGTAGTGCAATGATAAATTGGAAGCTCCCATATTCCATATTCCCTCAACATCTCTCAGCTCTGACATTTCAGAAACATTATTTTCAGAGCATTTCAGATACATGGACAAAATGAAGCACAGCATGAATATATTTTCAATAAGTCAATTGGGCAGAGATTTGACTCTATCTATATTTGCTGCCACTCAGCATTTTCCTTTTCATGTTCCTGGCAACGTGTTGACTTTTATTTAAAATAATAAATGGAATGAGTCTGATTTAAAGCCTCTTCACTCGATGCTCAGACTAGGCATTAATTCTGTTCAACCATCCATGGTGCATTACCCAGCTGGCAAGTGGATGTTCCAGAACTGAGATCAGCAACCAACTGGCCACAATGCTGGAGATTACCCCTCCAGCCAACGGGAATCTCGGCCAACTCCTCAGACCATGAGGCTGGCACAGATACCATGAGCTCTCAACCCACCGCTCTCTGTGGTATCTGGGTCCAGCCCGCACTTCAAGCCAACCACCTTCTGCCTTCGCCTTGAGCCAAGATGATTTATACCCAGTATTTGACCTACATGGGTTCGCATCTATATCCGTGAAAGTAGCTTATTGATGGACTGGAAAGGTCAAAAAGAACATGGGTAAAGCATTATGTCAAAAATGACTAAACTGGTCATTTCCAACCCGGTGGTTGACTGTGCATCCTGTGTCGCTCACACAGATTGCTGTTAGTATTCAGTGCAGCACCTAAAACAAATCAAAAACAAAATTGTACAGACTTAGCAGGTCAACACATCATTATAAGATATGCCCTATTTAATTGCAAGTCTTTGTAGTTTACTATGTATCTGGAAGCATTACAACTTTCTTGCAATTGTCATATTATCCAGTGTTTGTGGAGAATACAGTGGGATTAATGTGCAGTGCTCTGGAATGCATTGTGAACTCACCCCCAACTAATCCCACCTTCCAAGACTCTGATCCCCATGGCCGAACTTACACCAAAAGTTTCATTCACCCATCACCCCCTGCACTTGGCGGAACTACATTGAATCCCAGCTAAGCAATAGCTTAATTTTAAAATTCGTATCCTTGATGATAATCTTTTAATCCTTAAATACAGGGATGCTGCCAAGGGACTGGACAATTGCAAATGTTGCACCCTTGTTCAAAAAAGGATAAGCTCAGCAAATATAAGCCAATCAGTTTAACTTCGATAGCTTCTAGAAATGATAATTGGGACAATATTAACAGCCGCTAAGACAAGTGTGGATTAGCTAAGGAAACAAAGCACAGATTTGTTAATGGTGACTTGCATTTAACTGACTTGATTGAGATTTTTTGATGAGGCAACAGAGAGGGTTGATGAAGGTAATGTAGTTGATGTAATGTATATGGTTTCCAAAAGTCATTGTTACAGAGCTACAAGCTTGTCAGCAAAGTTGAAGCCTATGGATTAGAAGGGACAGTGGCATCATGGGATACGAGGTTGGCTGATTGCCAGGAAACAGAGGGCAGTAATCAGCAATGATTTTTCAAACTGGAGGAAGGTATAGAGTGGGGTTCCTCAGAAGTCAGTAATAGGACCACTGCTTCTCTTCATTTATATTATTGACCTGGCCTTAATTGTGCAGGGCCCGATTTCCAAATTTGCAGATGGCACAAAACTCAGAAATGCAATGAACTGTGAGGAGAATAACAATTCTAAAGAAACCAGAGAGACATGGAGGTATATGTGCACAAATTATTGAAGATGGCAGGGCAGGTTGAGAAAGTGGTTTATGTGGCATAACTATGCATTATTTTCTCCCTTGGAGAATATAAGAAGGATTTTGCAGATTATTAACAACTTGCTTCCAGTGAAATGAATGCTCCTTCTGTGACCAACAAGACCTGGAGTAAGACTTGAACTCAGGGACTAGCAGCTAAATGCCACCAAATGATCCACTCAGAGGGTACAAAATACAATATCGAGAATGATTCCCAGGGATGGGGAACTTCAGTTATGTGGATAAATTGGACAAAGTTGAGGTTGAGAGTTTAAATATATGAGGGATCTAGACAGAGTTGATTGGGAGAAAATGTTCCCACTGGCAGAATGGTCGAGAAGCAGAGGGAACAGAGTTAAGTTGATTGGCAAAAGATTCAAATGTGACTTGAGGAAAGCCTTTTTGACACAGCGAGCGAAGAGGATGTGGAACACAATACCTGAGGGTGTGGTGGAGGCAGGTTCAATTGTGGCTTTGAAAAGGGAATTAGATAAACCCTTGAAGGGAAAATCTGAGCCTCAGGGTGAAGGAGTGAGACTGGCTAAATTGCTCTTGAAGAAAGCCAGCAGGGGCTCAATGGACCGAATGGGGTCCTTCTGTGCTATATCCATTCTACAATTATATAAATCAATGTTTGTTTTCAATCCAATCTGTTCACAATCTTGGTGCCTGAGATGGGTTCTGACCTCATATTCATGTCATCACTAAGACTGCCTATTACCACCTCCATACCATTGCATGACTTTGGCCCTGTCTTGTCCCACTCTCATTGTTACCTCTAGACTCCGCTAGTCCAATGCACACCTGGCTGGTCTCCCATATTCTACTCTCAATGAACTTAAGGTAATCTAAAGCTCTGTTGTCTATGTCTTAACTCGCAAATCACAGTGTATGTGCTCACTGACATACTCTGGCTCCCGGTCAAGCAATGTTTTAAGTTAAAATTGTTACCTTTGTTTTCAAATCCCACCAAGGCCTTGTCCCTCTCTCAGTCCTCCAGCCCCACAACCCTCTGAGATATCTGCACTCTTCTAATTTTATCCTCTTGAATGACCCAATTTTAATCATTCCTCTGTCAGTTGTTTGGTAGTACAAAACACGAGTACAGCTAAAAAAGGCACATGTTGTCGAAGCTTTGCACTCATCAGGACAATTCGCTAGAATGCCAAATGTAAAGGGAACAATAACTTATACTGCACGAGAAGAGAGTGATGATTGTTTGACAAGTGGACTCTGATTGAGAGAGGTATTGCCATGAAGAATTCACCAGTTAACTGATGGCTGACAGTTAACTGCCAAGCTTTGTTTAAATTCAATCCAGGCATGTTGACTCTGGTCAAGGCATTGCCCTGGGGAATGAACCATTTTGCTTACTTGAAGGAGGCTCATTGTGTGTACACATTCTTTTTGTCTGCACAGGACAGGGATGATGTATTAAGATGTGTAGTTTCTAGCATGGGTAAGTGAGCCACACTGTAAGCCTGACTGATTATCTTAAATGGGACAGTCAAATGAGCTCCCTTTCATTGTCATGCTGGATGAGAAATCTGCCAGGGAGTATTCGACTACTGTCTACCTTCACTGGTCATTATAGGCATTGGGATTTCTACAATCCCATGCGTTATGAGATTGGCCTCATTGGCAATCTCATAAATAGAGCTTGTGCCATTTACCCACTGTGTAAACTAGATACCTAACTAGGGCACATCAAAGGCACCCTGCGGGATAATGGCTACCAGATCAGATCATTGCTCACTGTGTATCGTGCAAACTCATGAATGGGCCTAATGCTACTTTTGTCCTGAAAAGTGCCCAGTCTACCTGAGATTACCCTAAGAGGGTAAGGTATCTGGAAAATTTGAGTACCAAGTGAAGCTAGCCATTCCCTGCTGCTACTGTGCAGGTGCAACACGAGTAGTGTTCACCACTAACAGGATGCTGCTGTCAAACCAAGAAGACATTCTTCCTATCACACAAATTAGTAACGTGGTGTATGATTGGAGTGCTGGTGTGATGCTAGGTATGTAGGCCGCTCTTCCGAAGGACTGGCGGACCATATCAAACAGCATGTCCCTTTGGCAGTTCAAAACTGGCAAAGTACTGAACATACCCAACCAGCCCGTGCCTTCGAAACTCAAAACACAGTGTCCAACATTAGATGTAATTCCGCGATTGGACAATATTTGTTAAACAATCCCGAGTGGCGTAAAAATTACATTGACAACCAATTTATGATTATCAGTTGACCTCACAGTGTGGCTCACTTATGCGTGCTAGAAGCTACATATATTAATGCACAGGGCCCTGTTCTTTGCTGACAGAAGCACATTGTGCCTTTTTCAACTAAACACAACCGGCGACAATCATTTTGTGGCTCATTTCCCAGGGCAATGCCTTGACCAATCAGACTCAACCTGCCTGGTTCAAATTTAAACGAAGCTTAGCAGTTAACTGTCAGTCATCAGTTAACTGGTGCATTCTCCATGGCAATGCCTCACTCAATCAGAGTCCACTTGCCAACCAATCAGAACTCTCTTCTCATGCAGTCTAAATTGTTGTTCCCTTTACATTTTGTATTCTAGCGAATTGTCCTGATGAGCGCAAGACGAAAAGCTTCAACAACATGTGTCTTTTTCAGCAATATTTATTTCTCAATTAGTGGCCGTGCCTTCAGCTACATAACCCTAAGCTCTGAAATATCCTTCCAAAATCTTTCTTCCTCTCTGACACTCTCTGCTCCTGTGATGCCCTTTGGGACATGTTATGATGTTAAAGGCACTACATAAATATAAGGCACTACATAAATATAAAGGAACTACATAAATATAAGCAGCTGATGATGTTGCACAGTGAGTGACAGATTTCGCCTGTCTGGGAAAAATTGTCCTATAAACGTAATTCTGTTTTATTCCTTCATGAAATGCGGGTGTTACTGGAGAGGGAGCATTATTGTCCATCCTTAATTGCTCCTGAGAAGGTGGTGGTGAGCCATCTTCTTTACCCACTGCAGTCCATGTGGTGTTGGTACACCCACAGTGATGTTAGGAAGAGAATTCCAGGATTTTGCCCCAGCAACAGTGAAGGAATGATTACATAGTTCCAAGTCGGGATGTAATGTGACTTGGAGGGGAACCTGCAAGTGGTGATGTTGCCATGTGTTTGCTGCCCTTGTTCTTCTAGGTGGTAGTGGTCACATTTTGGAAGGTGCTGTCAAAGGAGCCTTGAGTTGCTGCAGTGCATCTTGTAGATGGCACATACCACTGGCACTGTGCGGTAATGGGAGATGGAGTGAGTGTTTAAAGTAGTGGATGGGGCGCTAATGAAGCGGGTTGCTTTGTCCTGGATGATGTGGAGCTTTTTAAGTATTGTTGGAATTGCATTCATCGAGGTGAGTGGAGAGTATTCCATCGCACTCCTGAACTGTACCTTATAGACAGTGGACAGGCTCTGGGGAGTCAGGAGTGAGTTACTCTCCACATAATTCCCAACCTCTGACCTACTCCCATAACCACACTATTTATATGGCTGGTCCAGTTCAGTTTTAGGTCAATGGTAACCACCAGGATGTTGAAAGTGGGGGATTCAGTGATGGTAATGCCATTGAATGTCAAGGGGCGACGGTTAGATTCTCTCTTGTTAGAGATGGTCATTGCCTGGCGCTTGTGTGGTGTGAATTTTACTTGCCACTTTTCAGCTCAAGCCTGAATGTTGTCCAGGTCTTGCTGAATTTGGACATGGACTGCTTCAGTATCTGAGGAGTCGCGAATGGTGCTGAACATTGTGCAATCATCAGCAAACATCCCCACTTCTGACCTTATGATGGAAGGAAGGTCATTGATGAAGCAGCTGAAGATGGTTGGGCCTAGGACACTACCCTGAGGAACTCCTGCAGTGATGTCCTGAGACTTAGCTGCTGTTTAAGATAAACACTGGACGATGATTATTTCCCAAAGTTGATGATTAGTTATAATTTGTTTTCTATTAAGTCACTATAAAAAAACATCAATATTTATTATTGTATTAACTCAGTATGGTGTAAACAGGCACTCTTTAATCCCATTTAGCCCTGCTGTGCAAATATGGGTGACGAAAGAAAAAACCATATTAGTTTAATATGTTCTTGTCTTTTTGAGTCATTGTATTTTAATCTAGTTTCCCCCCAACTCTTTACGCTTATCATATGGTTTCTTCTCCTTGCTTCTCTCTCATTAGCCCAGTTCCCAATCTCCTTTTCCTCAATTTGTATCTACTAACTTTTTTAAAGTGTGGTGTATGGATCTTCAGAAAGCGAACATGTATAACACGTGTTAAGATAGATGTAGCCAATGAAGTACCTTTTGAAGTGTAGCCGCTGCTGAAGGGAGTATGAGGGAATGGAGGAGAGAATCAGGTTGGAGATGAGGGGCTTCTGGATATATTCTGATTCTCTGCCATTTGACAGCTGCAATCTCCTGCTTCAGGCTTATCCTACCGTTTGTATAAATGCTTCAAAACCTTTATGTCCCCTCTGATTGTATAACGTGTTAAGAAGTTCAGAATTTGTATTTTAGGTGATTTAGAAAATACCTGATTCATGATCACACTATTTCTCTATCATTGAAGCAATTTGTGACCTATTTTATTAATATTTAAACCACTTGACAAACCTGTTCCATCATTATTAAGACCTACTTTTTAACTAAACTTTAAATTCTTCATTCTGAATTTCCCTCGTGCTTGCAATACATTAGAAATTTCAGAAAATACTGGACCAGTTCCTGTTTTCTGTATTAACTGTTTCCCTCTGTGTTTCTTCTTTCTATTTGAGAGGGAGTTAGTCAGTGAGAAGAGGAAAGGATCCACCAACAGAATTAGGAGTGATGTTTCGGGGAAAATTTGACTCTTGACCTTTCCCTTCTCTCTCTTCAGTCACTTTATGCTTCCCTAAACTCCTTGCTCCAATCACAGTCACTCTCTCTCAGCTCCTCCCTTTCCTAACAACCTCTCAGTCCCATCACTTCTCCTACACTTTCCCTTTTGAACTTTCTATTCAATGCCTGTGTCCAATGCCCCTCACCCTTAATCACCCACTGCATCCCCTCTCACTGTTAAAAATACCCAGTTCATGACCCATGGTAATATTTTAGAGTTCATTTTTAGTTCTGGGAGGATTAAAGTTTCACTGTACAAAATGGGATATAGGCAACTAAAGCAGCTTGAAGACAATTACTGGTCCACAAGTCCCTGAAGGTGGTAGGACAGGTGGACAAGGTGGTAAAGAAAGCATATGGAATGCGTTCCTTTATTGGACGAGATATTGAATCAAAAGCAGGGATGTAATGATGGAACTGTATAAAGCACTGGTTAGGCCACAGCTGGAATTTTATGTACAGTTCTGGTCACCACATTACAGGAGGGACATAATTGGTCCGGAGAGTGTGCAGAGGAAATTTACAAGAATGTTGCCAGGGCTTGAAAATTGCAGCAAGAGGAGAGATTAGATAGGCTGGGGTTGTTTTCCTTAGAACAGAGGAGGCCAAGGGGTGACTTAATTGAGGTATACAAAATTATGAGGAGCCTAGACAGGGTCGACAGGAAATACTTGTTTCCCCTAGCTGAGTTGTCAATTACCGGGGCATAGGTCTAAGGTGATTGGTAGAAGGATTAGAGAGGGTGGGGGGAGGGAAACTTTTTCACCCGGAGGGTGGTGGGCATCTGGAATTCACTGCCTAACGTGGTGGTTGAGGCTGAAATGCTCAACTCATTTAAAAGGTACCTGGATCTGCACCTGAAGTGCTGTAACCTGCAAGGCTATGGACAAGGTGCTGGAAAGTGGGATTGAAATGAGCTGCTAGTTTCTTTTCTCTCTTTTTGTTTGGCGCAGACATGACGGGCTGAATGGCCTCTTTCTATGATTCTATTACACGTAAAAGATTTGGGCCATGTTGAATTAAGGGGGTTAACAGCTAGAAAGGTGAATTCAGAAAAGCCACTGCTGGGATCGGCTTGTCCTGCAGAAAGCTAATGGACTTTGGGTGGGTCCACGCCATAGCAGAGCCGGAGATACGCGGCCGAATCGGCTACATCACTTGCAAAAAAATGCAGCCCAGAGAATTGTTTTGTTCAGGGAGTTAGATCTATAATTAAATTAAAAGCATTTAGTGAGCCCTGGAAGGCTACATCATCATGGAGATGGGTGAAGCAAGAGCGTTGCTATTAGTTGGCCCTGTGTAGCCGGGGCTTAGGAGAAGTGCCAGGAGCAGTTGGATAGCTCTGTGCAGTTAGAGCTCAGCAGAAGTCCAGGGCAGCTGACCAGGTGTCCGAAGGTCACTGGCTTTGTGCTGGAAAAGGCCAACACTCAGAAGAAGCCCTGGAAGCCATTTATATGTAACTAGGGAGATTGGAACTCCATTGGAAATCCAGGGCAGGTGGTGCCAGCCCAGTGAAGCTAGCCGCCTATCAAAGAGCAGAAATTGTACAAGTACATAGAGGCTGGAGTCCGGACTCTGAAATCCAGGGGAACAGAATCTCGGGAGATGAGAATGAAACCCTGGGAGATGTGCAGTCACTGAGGGAACTCAGAGCATTGATGTTCAACAGTGAACAGTTTGGAGCCCCTTGTGAGGGAAACAGAGTTTCAATGAGATTTGTTGACTCAGTGCTTACTGACATCTAGATGGATTGCTGAGAAATCTGTAGGATCTGTCTTAGTTGCGTTTGCCATTTGTTGTGCAGTGTGGTTTGTTTGAACACAGTTTGCTTGTTAATTCACATATACCTCATAAGAACCCTGAATGTTAGAGTATGAGATGGATATTGTAAATTGTTTAACTTTCTGACCTCACACAGTAAAGTTTATTTTTGTTTGTTCAAAATTGGTGGAATCTCGTGGCTTTCTTCACTGAGCAAGCGTGTTGAATCTCAAACTTTGTCTACTTTAAACAAAATGGTACAGGTTCCTAACCAGATCTCATCAAAACCTGGGCATTTGGCCTAGCATCATAACATAAATTGGGGGCTCTTGTGGGATTTCAAATCCAAAGACAAATAGAAGTGCTGGCACTAGCTGAGATGAAGTTTGAGAGGATTTCCACATGAATTTTACTCTACTGATTGAAAAGCAGAGCGGCTTTATCAATTGCTCTGACTGTTCTGGAGTGGGAAGATCTATCGTTCAATGATTTGCATCGGTTAGTTATGGCTGGGTTAATTACATTAGCAGAAGAGTTTGAGCTTAAATCAGGAGCTAAGAAAGCAGAAATAACTGAGGCAATCACACAGCATTTGGAATTGGAAGAAAAAGTTAATTCAGGTGGTAATTCAGTTGAATTAACTAGAATTCAGTTGCAGATGAAGTAGTTTGAGATAGAAAGAGATAGATAAGTGCCAATAATCAAACTGGAAAAAGAAAGAGAAATGTGGAAGTTTGAACATAAACTCCAGAGAGTGACGTTAGAAAGGGAGGAAAGAGGTAAGGAAAGGGAAGGAGAGTTTCAAAGAGTGAAATAACGCAGAACGCATGAACTGGCTTTAGAAAAGCTTAGGTTACGGGGTGAAAGAGAGTCTCATAGTTTGGGTGAGGACGGAAGTCCCAATTGGAAGTTTGATATAATAGGCTTTGCACAGTGTCTAAATTCACTGAAGATGGAGTTGAGAGATATTTTACCTCATGTGAAAAGGTGGCTACAAAGCTAAAGTGGCCAAAGGGCAAATGGACTCTCAATTTGCAAAGTGTTTTGGTCGGGGAAATCTATGGATGTGTATTCTAGCCTTTGGCAGAATGGTCCTCAGGTTATGAGGTAGTTAAAGTTGGAGTACTTAATGCTTATGAGCTTGTCTCTGAAGCATATCGGTTGAAATTTCAGACTTTAAAGAAAAGGCTGAATGAAATGTTTGTAGAGTTTGCTACGGAGAAAGAGATCTTGTGGGACTGGTGGTTTCAGGTGCTGAAACCTGAACAGAATTTTGAGAATGTGAGAAGAGCTAATGATACTGGAAGAATTTTTGAAATAGCATCTCAATGGTTATTAGGTCACACCTAGAAGGTCACATCCCTGAGGTACAGGGTGCAGCAGTTCTGGCAGATGGGTATGATATATTACATAGGCAGCTAGGGGGTCAGTAGATTTCCATTTGTAAACCCACAGGAAAGCTGAAGGAATAGAAAAGAGTCTAGCTATAGGCAGAAGGCAGAAGCTGTTCCGGTCAATAAAAGCGATAGTGTTCACGAGAATGATCCCAGGAATGAAAGGCTTAACATATGAGGAACGTTTGAGGACTCTGGGTCTATACTCAATGGAGTTTAGAAGGATGAGGGAGGATCTGAATGAAACTTACAGAATACTGAAAGGCCTGGATAGAGTGGACGTGGGGAAGATGTTTCCATTAGTAGGAGAGACTAGGACCTGAGGGCACAGCCTCAGAGTAAAGGGAAGACCTTTTAGAACAGAGATGAGGAGAAACTTCTTTAGCCAGAGAGTGGTGAATCTATGGAATTCATTGCCACAGAAGGCTGTGGAGGCCAGGTCATTGAGAGTATTTAAGAACCGAGATAGGTTCTTGATTGGTAAGGTGATCAAAGGTTATGGGGAGAAGGTGGGAGAATGGGGTTGAGAAACTTATCAGCCATGATTGAATGGCGGAGCAGACTCGATAGGCCGAATGGCCTAATTTCTGCTCCTATGTCTTATGGTCTTATGTAGAGGATAAAAGTGATGTAATGAAATTAGTTTGCTTTTATTGCCATAAGACACGGCATTTCAAAGCCAGTTATTGGAAGCTGAATGGTAAACCAGTGGCAGTAACAGGAATGTTTCAGGAGTCTTCAGTAAAGGTTATACCAGGAAAAGAAATGGGTTTTAAATCAGTGGCACTGGTAGTTGCATAAGGGTCCACACATGAGTGTCGGAGAAAATGTTGTGTTGTGACATTTGTCATGAAAAACCAATTACAGTTATGAATTACTTACAGGCATATTGAAAGTTTTAAGGAAGATGTGTGTGTTTTTAAAGAAATACAAGCAAGTACACTTAACAAAAGATGGCTGAAAATGTAAAGTGACCACTTTCTGGAAAATCCCTTTGTGGATTATATTGACAGACCTAAGAGAACATGGCGTGTTGCACCTGAAAAGGTGTCATGGCCTTCTTCAAGCAGGGACACTTAAAAGGGAGATGGGAAGGTTGCAAAAGACTGAACTTTAATCTCCTGTGGTTGCAAAGATAAAGACTGATTACTATGTCTCAGCAGGCATCTAAAATCCATCTCCTGTTGTTTCATATTAGAATGTGTAACATGGTCAGAGATGAAAGAAAACAGACTCTAGTTGCAAGCATGGTTTTTTTCCCTTACAGGAAAATACAGGGAAGAATGGGTTAAAAAGCTAGTTGCAGAACAGTGATAGTGTGCTGGCATGCACCAACTAGCTACCCCTGCAGCTGCAGGTAAAGTCTCTCCCTCTCCCCCCCTCTCTCTCTCTGTTGCTGCAAACAGGGCTCAGCAGAAGCCACAATCAAAAAGGAAAGAGGGCAGCTTCTTCAGCTACCCTGCAGAACCAAGTGGTCTCCAGACCAACTGCCAAAGTCAACTCTACCGGAATCACATAACAGCCGCATTGGTTCACCGTCCACACCTCATGGACAAGCCAAAGAATCACAGATTCTTAATAACACAGAAGGAGGCCATTTGGCCCATCATGCCTGCACCGGCTCTCCAAATGAGCATTATGGCCTAGTACCATTGCCCTGCCTTTTGCCCATTGCTTTTATTCAAATAATCATCTAACACCCTCTTGAATGCCTCGATTGAACCTGCCTCCACCACACTTCCAGGCAGTGCATTCCAGACTCGAACCACTCGCTTTGTGAAAAATTTTTTCCTCATGTCACATTTGCTTCTTTTGCAAATCACTTTAAATCTGTGCCCTCTCAT
The DNA here is from genome assembly GCF_017639515.1 of Carcharodon carcharias. Taxonomy (NCBI): domain Eukaryota; kingdom Metazoa; phylum Chordata; class Chondrichthyes; order Lamniformes; family Lamnidae; genus Carcharodon; species Carcharodon carcharias. The sequence continues at coordinate 640,958 of NW_024470685.1, forward strand.
TCTTGATCTGTTTACGAGTGGGAACAGCTTCTCCCTATCTCCTTTTTCCAGCCTCCTCATGATTTTGAACATCTCCATCAAATCCCCTCTTAGCTGCCTTCTCTCCAAGAAGAACAGTCCCAGCCTTTCCAATCTATCCTCATAGCTGAAGTTTCTCATCCCTGGAACCATTCTTGTCATCCCTTCTGCGCTCTCTCCAATGTGTTCACATTCTTTCCTATAGTGTGACGCCCAGAACTGTACACAATACTCCAGCTGTCATGTCTTATATAAATTCAGCATAACCTCCCTGCACTTGTACTGTATGCCCCCCTATTAATAAAGCCCAGGATAGTATATGCTTTATTAACTGGTCTCTCCACCTGTCCTGCCACCTTCAATGATCTAAGCACATATACACCCAGGCCTTTCTGCTCCTGCACCCCCTTCAAAATTTCACCCCTTATTTTATGTTGTCTGACCTTGTTCATCCTAACAAAATGTGTCACCTCACACTTCTTTACATTGAACTTCACCCACCACCTATCTGCGCACCCCACCAACTTGTCTATGTCCTCTTGAGGTTCCACATCGTTCTCCTCGCAGTTACAACACTCCCAAGCTTCGTATCATTTGTAAACATTGAAATTGTCCCCTACACACCAAGATCTAGATCATTACTATATATTATATTAGAGTTTCAGGAAAGCAAAAGAAAGAGAAGGGAAGACGAGGAAGCTTTCCGATGAGAATGAAAGAGAGACAGGAAAGAGAGGAAGCTTTCTAAAGAAGACTAGGTGAACTGGAAAGGAAGATCAAGGCAACTGAGGTGGGCAAAAAGGATAACATTCCTGAAAAATCAGGAAAAACCACTTGCATCAAAAGAAGCTGAAAGGGCTGGAGGGAGCCAGCTGGGGTCTATAGGAATACAGGGAACCTAGAATGGTTCAGAGGCCTTAAAGGGGACCGGAGAATCTGTAAGGGTTGGCTAGGCAATGGCTACTCACAATCAGAGGTAGGGAATGCACAGCCAAAGCCTGCAGAGAGGCAAAGAGCTGGAGAGTGTTCAGGGGCCCAAAAGGAGGCGACAGAACCTGTGAGGGTTGAGGTCATTAAGAAACAACTTCTTGAATCTAAAAGGGCCAAGGTTAGGTCTGTAGAGTTAACGAGGGTCCAGAAGAGACCAGTGGAATTTAAAATTGGCAAAGAGGATGACCTGGAAATTGAGTTAGTAGCTACATTTTTTAAACAGGGACCAGGGGAGTTCCAAGACAAGTAAGGAGACGGTGAGAGAGGTGCCACGCTCGGCTGCAGGGCTGGTGGAAGTTAAAAGGGCCAAAGACAGGCCTGCAGAAGTACAAAGAAACAAGGTAGAACCTGAGCAAGTTAAACGGATCAAAGCTGCACCAATAGTAACAAAAGAGGTCCATGCGGGACCCGTAAAGGTTAAAAAGGAGAATAGGAATAGGCCAATGATCTGCTTGGAAAGTAGCTTCATGACAGATTTAAACAGGGACAAGGGGAGTTACCAACCAGAAAGGCAGATAGTGGGGGAAATACTTCACCAGGTTTGAAGAGCCTCAAGGCAGTGCAGCAGGAGCAAAACATCCACTTGGGGCCGGTAATGATCCAGGAGATGTGGAACAGGTTAGGGGAACGCAAATTCCCAAGATAGTGTAGGGATGCTATTGAACTAATGTTCTGGTGATGGACAAGTTGTTGCCATTTTCAATGATTGGTAGAAATCTCCTTCCAGTCATTAATGCCAATGCTACTGCAATTCAAGGAGAGCTTCAGAGTGTCTTTGAAGTGTTTTCTTTATTCTCCACTAGAACGTTGGCCATCTGAGAGTTGAGAAACCAGGACCTGGCAGGTGAGATGCTTTTTGGCTATTTAAACACTCTATCCAGCCTATCAAAGTTGATTTTGCAGGATTTTGCCTGAATACTTGCACAGTGGACTTCCTTAAGGACATTAGCATTTGTTCAATGGTCCTCCCATTGAATCTGGAGGATGTATTTTTTAATTCATTCATGGGATGTGGGTGTCACTGGCTGAGCCAGCATTTATTGCCAACCCCTAGTTGCCCTTGATAAGGTAGTGATGAGCTGCCTTCTTGAACCGCTGCAGTCCATGTGGTGTAAGTACACCCACATTGCTGTTAGGGAGGGAGTTCTAGGATTTAGACCCACAAAAGTGAAGGAACGGTGATATATTTCCAAGTCAGGATGGTCAGTGGCTTGGAGGAATCTTTGCTGATGAAATTTCTCTAGTGCTCTTATGTGTCACTAATACACAGTCCAGATCCCACTGCAGTACAGGAGTATGGTGACAACAATGACTGTGTACACTAGGACTTTAGTTGACAACAAAGTCAAACTTTTGCTGCTATAGTTTGTAGAAGGCTGAGCTGGCACAGCTGACCAGGTGTTGGATCTCCTCATAAGTGGTGGCATTTCGGGAGAGGTGGCTACCAAGGTATGGTGAGAAATGGATGTTACTTTTAAAAATATTTTTGGGGAACATTGTGTTGTTCTCTGAAGAAAGGTGTGTTTATTTGTGTTTGTGTGTGTGTTTGATTTAATTAAGCTGGGCAGAGATTAATAGATGACAAGTCTGAGGGGTTTAAAACATGAAAAGGATAGAGGTCAGCAGGTCTGGCAGCATCGGCGGAGAAGAAAAGAGTTGACGTTTCGAGTACTCATGACCCTTCGACAGAACTTGATGCTGCCAGACCTGCTGAGTTTTTCCAGGTAATTCTGTTTTTGTTTTGGATTTCCAGCATCCGCAGTTGTTTTGTTTTTATAAAGGATAGAGGTGTTAGATTTGAGATACAAGTGAGTAGGCTAGATTTAACATTTGAATTTTTAGGTAAGTTCAGAGTTTGTTTGACTATCAAAGGGAAGTCAGAGATAACAAGGAACATGTTTGCATCTTGCAGGAGTTTCATAGGTAAATAGGAGTGGGGGCATTATATTTTATTGACCTGAAAAAAAGACAGAATAGAGATGTGAAAGATTTTATATTTGGAAGGATTTGAGTTTCAAGGAGGTGTGAGAACAATGGAATCTGAGATGAAAGGGGAGAAAAGGTATTTTGGAGTTACTGTAGCTGGGAGCTGCTGGAGGTGAGCTGTGAGCTAAAGGTGTTGAGCTAGAGGTGCACTGGGAGCTGGTAGCTCTGGGCCGGGAGAATATGCAGTTTTATTCTGAAGTTTGGATTTCCACAGCAGAGTGGAAACAGCTGTGTCTTTATTAAAGCCACAGCTGTTTGCCTTAGGCAATAATACTGGATTTTTATAGTTAAACATCTATAAGGGAGTTAAAGGCAAAATGGTGAGGATGCTGGAAATCTGAAACAAAACAAAAAGTGCTTGGAAAACTCAGCAGGCCTGACAGCATCTGTGGAGAGAAAGACAGAGTTATCATTTCGAGTCCGTATGGCTCTTCTTCAGAGCTATAGAGAAATAATTTTTACTAATTTTTAACTCTGAAGAAGAGTCATACAAACTTGAAAAGTTATCTCTGTCTTACTCTGCACAGATGCTGTCAGACCTGCCGAGTTTTCCCAGCATTTTCTGTTTTTGTGATCTATAAGGGAATGTTGCCTGGAAGTTGTTTATTTGTGGGTCTGACCAAGTAGAGAGTCTTTTGGGGGGAATGTTTTATAAAAACTAACTTTAACTGCGTAACTAGGAGCTTAAGTTTTCTTTTATTCTTGTTAATAAAACTTTTACCTTTAATTTTTAAAATCCCAAATGTGTTACTGGATGTCTTACAGCTGAGATCAGTACATCGTCTTCTCATTTCCAGAATACAATAAAAAAGGATGTGACCCGTCAGCCAGGTTTCCCTCTGGGATTTGGTTTGTGCAGCAATCAGTTTTGCCTGTGCTCAGAACAGTATGGGAAATTATCAACATATTTCAGAGTCTCTGCTTCAACATTTATAGGAGCCCATGGCCACATTAGACTGACAATGCCTGGTCTTGTCAAATAATTGTCCAATTCTCTTTTCACGTCTGAACCTGTCTCCACCACCCTCTCGGGCAGTGCATTCCAGCTCCTAGTGATTTGCTGCTTGGAATTTTTTTCTCATGTCGCTGCTGCTTCTAATTATGTCACAATGGGTAATGCCGCACATGTTTGTAAAGGATGCAGATGCCATTTGCCATTGTAAAGGACATTACTAAAACTGAAAAGAGTTAATAAAAATTAGCTTTTCTGCTAATGTAATTAACCCAGCCATGACTGTTGCAAATCATTGAACAATAGATCTTCCCACTCCAGAAAAGTCAGAGCAATTGATAAAGCCGCTCTGCTTTTCAATCAGTAGAGTAAAATTCATGTGGAAATCCTCTCAAACTTCATCTCAGCTAGTGCCAGCACTTCTATTTGTCTTTGGATTTGAAATCCCACAAGAGCCCCCAATTTATGTTATGATGCTAGGCCAAATGCCCAGGTTTTGATGAGATCTGGTTAGGAACCTGTACCATTTTGTTTAAAGTAGACAAAGTTTGAGATTCAACACGCTTGCTCAGTGAAGAAAGCCACGAGATTCCACCAATTTTGAACAAACAAAAATAAACTTTACTGTGTGAGGTCAGAAAGTTAAACAATTTACAATATCCATCTCATACTCTAACATTCAGGGTTCTTATGAGGTATATGTGAATTAACAAGCAAACTGTGTTCAAACAAACCACACTGCACAACAAATGGCAAACGCAACTAAGACAGATCCTACAGATTTCTCAGCAATCCATCTAGATGTCAGTAAGCACTGAGTCAACAAATCTCATTGAAACTCTGTTTCCCTCACAAGGGGCTCCAAACTGTTCACTGTTGAACATCAATGCTCTGAGTTCCCTCAGTGACTGCACATCTCCCAGGGTTTCATTCTCATCTCCCGAGATTCTGTTCCCCTGGATTTCAGAGTCCGGACTCCAGCCTCTATGTACTTGTACAATTTCTGCTCTTTGATAGGCGGCTAGCTTCACTGGGCTGGCACCACCTGCCCTGGATTTCCAATGGAGTTCCAATCTCCCTAGTTACATATAAATGGCTTCCAGGGCTTCTTCTGAGTGTTGGCCTTTTCCAGCACAAAGCCAGTGACCTTCGGACACCTGGTCAGCTGCCCTGGACTTCTGCTGAGCTCTAACTGCACAGAGCTATCCAACTGCTCCTGGCACTTCTCCTAAGCCCCGGCTACACAGGGCCAACTAATAGCAACGCTCTTGCTTCACCCATCTCCATGATGATGTAGCCTTCCAGGGCTCACTAAATGCTTTTAATTTAATTATAGATCTAACTCCCTGAACAAAACAATTCTCTGGGCTGCATTTTTTTGCAAGTGATGTAGCCGATTCGGCCGCGTATCTCCGGCTCTGCTATGGCGTGGACCCACCCAAAGTCCATTAGCTTTCTGCAGGACAAGCCGATCCCAGCAGTGGCTTTTCTGAATTCACCTTTCTAGCTGTTAACCCCCTTAATTCAACATGGCCCAAATCTTTTACGTGTAATAGAATCATAGAAAGAGGCCATTCAGCCCGTCATGTCTGCGCCAAACAAAAAGAGAGAAAAGAAACTAGCAGCTCATTTCAATCCCACTTTCCAGCACCTTGTCCATAGCCTTGCAGGTTACAGCACTTCAGGTGCAGATCCAGGTACCTTTTAAATGAGTTGAGCATTTCAGCCTCAACCACCACGTTAGGCAGTGAATTCCAGATGCCCACCACCCTCCGGGTGAAAAAGTTTCCCTCCCCCCACCCTCTCTAATCCTTCTACCAATCACCTTAGACCTATGCCCCGGTAATTGACAACTCAGCTAGGGGAAACAAGTATTTCCTGTCGACCCTGTCTAGGCTCCTCATAATTTTGTATACCTCAATTAAGTCACCCCTTGGCCTCCTCTGTTCTAAGGAAAACAACCCCAGCCTATCTAATCTCTCCTCTTGCTGCAATTTTCAAGCCCTGGCAACATTCTTGTAAATTTCCTCTGCACACTCTCCGGACCAATTATGTCCCTCCTGTAATGTGGTGACCAGAACTGTACATAAAATTCCAGCTGTGGCCTAACCAGTGCTTTATACAGTTCCATCATTACATCCCTGCTTTTGATTCAATATCTCGTCCAATAAAGGAACGCATTCCATATGCTTTCTTTACCACCTTGTCCACCTGTCCTACCACCTTCAGGGACTTGTGGACCAGTAATTGTCTTCAAGCTGCTTTAGTTGCCTATATCCCATTTGTACAGTGAAACTTTAATCCTCCCAGAACTAAAAATGAACTCTAAAATATTACCATGGGTCATGAACTGGGTATTTTTAACAGTGAGAGGGGATGCAGTGGGTGATTAAGGGTGAGGGGCATTGGACACAGGCATTGAATAGAAAGTTCAAAAGGGAAAGTGTAGGAGAAGTGATGGGACTGAGAGGTTGTTAGGAAAGGGAGGAGCTGAGAGAGAGTGACTGTGATTGGAGCAAGGAGTTTAGGGAAGCATAAAGTGACTGAAGAGAGAGAAAGGAACGGTCAAGAGTCAAATTTTCCCCGAAACATCACTCCTAATTCTGTTGGTGGATCCTTTCCTCATCTCACTGACTAACTCACTCTCAAATAGAAAGAAGAAACACTGAGGGAAACAGTTAATACAGAAAACAGGAACTGGTCCAGTATTTTCTGAAATTTCTAATGTATTGCAAGCTCGAGGGAAATTCAGAATGAAGAATTTAAAGTTTAGTTAAAAAGTAGGTCTTAATAATGATGGAACAGGTTTGTCAATTGGTTTAAATATTAATAAAATAGGTCACAAATTGCTTCAATGATAGAGAAATAGTGTGATCATGAATCAGGTATTTTCTAAATCACCTAAAATACAAATTCTGAACTTCTTAACACGTTATACCATCAGAGGGGACATAAAGGTTTTGAAGCATTTATACAAACGGTAGGATAAGCCTGAAGCAGGAGATTGCAGCTGTCAAATGGCAGAGAATCAGAATATATCCAGAAGCCCCTCATCTCCAACCTGATTCTCTCCTCCATTCCCTCATACTCCCTTCAGCAGCGGCTACACTTCAAAAGGTACTTCATTGGCTACATCTATCTTAACACGTGTTATACATGTTCGCTTTCTGAAGATCCATACATCACACTTTAAAAAAGTTAGTAGATACAAATTGAGGAAAAGGAGATTGGGAACTGGGCTAATGAGAGAGAAGCAAGGAGAAGAAACCATATGATAAGCGTAAAGAGTTGGGGGGAAACTAGATTAAAATACAATGACTCAAAAAGACAAGAACATATTAAACTAATATGGTTTTTCTTTCGTCACCCATATTTGCACAGCAGGGCTAAATGGGATTAAAGAGTGCCTGTTTACACCATACTGAGTTAATACAATAATAAATATTGATGTTTTTTTATAGTGACTTAATAGAAAACAAATTATAACTAATCATCAACTTTGGGAAATAATCATCGTCCAGTGTTTATCTTAAACAGCAGCTAAGTCTCAGGACATCACTGCAGGAGTTCCTCAGGGTAGTGTCCTAGGCCCAACCATCTTCAGCTGCTTCATCAATGACCTTCCTTCCATCATAAGGTCAGAAGTGGGGATGTTTGCTGATGATTGCACAATGTTCAGCACCATTCGCGACTCCTCAGATACTGAAGCAGTCCATGTCCAAATTCAGCAAGACCTGGACAACATTCAGGCTTGAGCTGAAAAGTGGCAAGTAAAATTCACACCACACAAGCGCCAGGCAATGACCATCTCTAACAAGAGAGAATCTAACCGTCGCCCCTTGACATTCAATGGCATTACCATCACTGAATCCCCCACTTTCAACATCCTGGTGGTTACCATTGACCTAAAACTGAACTGGACCAGCCATATAAATAGTGTGGTTATGGGAGTAGGTCAGAGGTTGGGAATTATGTGGAGAGTAACTCACTCCTGACTCCCCAGAGCCTGTCCACTGTCTATAAGGTACAGGTCAGGAGTGCGATGGAATACTCTCCACTCACCTCGATGAATGCAATTCCAACAATACTTAAAAAGCTCCACATCATCCAGGACAAAGCAACCCGCTTGATTAGCGCCCCATCCACTACTTTAAACACTCACTCCCTCTACCATCACCGCACAGTGCCAGTGGTATGTGCCATCTACAAGATGCACTGCAGCAACTCAAGGCTCCTTTGACAGCACCTTCCAAAATGTGACCACTACCACCTAGAAGAACAAGGGCAGCAAACACATGGCAACATCACCACTTGCAGGTTCCCCTCCAAGTCACATTACATCCCGACTTGGAACTATGTAATCATTCCTTCACTGTTGCTGGGGCAAAATCCTGGAATTCTCTTCCTAACATCACTGTGGGTGTACCAACACCACATGGACTGCAGTGGGTAAAGAAGATGGCTCACCACCACCTTCTCAGGAGCAATTAAGGATGGACAATAATGCTCCCTCTCCAGTGACACCCACATCCCATGAAGGAATAAAACAGAATTACATTTATAGGACACTGTTTCCTAGACAGGCAAAATCAGTCACTCACTGTGCAACATCATCAGCTGCTTATATTTATGTAGTTCCTTTATATTTATGTAATACCTTATATTTATGTAGTGCCTTTAACATCATAACATGTCCCAAAGGGCATCACAGGAGCAGAGAGTGTCAGAGAGGAAAAAAGATTTTGGAAGGATATTTCAGAGCTTAGGATTATGTAGCCGAAGGCACGGCCACTAACTGAGAAATAAATATTGCTGAAAAAGACACATGTTGTCGAAGCTTTTCGTCTTGCACTCATCAGGACAATTCGCTAGAATACGAAATGTAAAGGGAACAACAATTTATACTGCATGAGAAGAGATTGCTGATTAGTTGGCAAGTGGACTCTGACTGAGAGAGGCATTGCCACGGAGAATGCACCAGTTAACCGATGACTGACAGTGAACTGCCAAGCTTTGTTTAAATTTGAACCAGTCAGGTTGACTCTGATTGGTCAAGGCATTGCCCTGGGAAAAGAGCCACAGAATGGTTGTTGCCTATTTTGTTTAGTTGAAAAAGGCACAATGTGCTTCTGTCAGCAAAGAACAGGACCCTATGCATTAATGTATGTAGCTTCTAGCACCCATAAGTGAGTCACACTGTGAGGCCAACTGATAATCGTAAATTGGTTGTCAGTGTAATTCTTATGCCAGTCAGGATTGTTTAACAAATTTTGTCCAATCGCAGAATTAAATCTAATGTTGGCTACTGTGTTTTGAATTTCAAAAGCACAGGCTCAATAATAAAAAAGACAAAGTTTCTCAGCATTGATTAAGCAATTGGGAAGTTTTCTAAAACTAAAAAAAGAAGTTGCATTTTCATGGCACCTTTCACAAGCTCAGGATATCCCAAGCATTTTATAGTCAATGAAATGTTCTTTATAATATACCTCCAACAATGCAGCGCTCCCTCAGTACAGGACAAGATGATACTCAAGTGTCTACTGGGAGATGTGAAGCCATAAGAATCTGACCTCGAAGCAATAGAACCGCCAACTGAAACTCGCTGGCACATAGACTAATGTGACTGACTAAAGGGTTCTGAACATATTAGAACATAAGAAATAGCAGTAGTAGACCAGTCAGCCTCTCGAGCCTGCTTTGCCATTCAATTAAATCATGGCTGATCAGATTGTGGCCTTAATGCCACTTCCTTGCCTGTCCCCCATAACCCTAGACTCCCTTGACAATCAAAAATCTGTCTAGTTCAGCTTTGAATATTTTGAATGACCCAGCCTCCACTGGTCTCTGTGGAGGAGAATTCCAAATGCTAATGATCCACTGAGAAAGTAAATTCCTCCCCATCTCCATCTAAATGGGAGACCCCTTGTTTTTAAACTCTGCCCCTTTACATCCCACAGGAGGAAACATCCTTTCAGCATCCAACCTGTCAAGCCTCCTCAACCTGAATCTTTTACACTTCAATAAGATCATCTCTCAGTCATCCAAAGTCCATTGAGTGTAGGCTTAACCTGCTCAACCTTTCCCCATAAGAATACCCCTTCATTCCAGGAATCAGCCTTCTCTGAACTGCCTCCAATGCAAGTAGAAGTAAGGAGACCAAAACAGTATGTGGTACCCTAGGTATAGTCTCAGCAATGTCCTGTACAGTTGTAGCAAGACTTGCCTACTTTTATACCGTTTTCCCTGCCAGTTACCACGTACTTCAGTTTCTCCCTTTTTATTATAATTTTAGTCATCCTTTGCTGGTTTCTAAAACTTTCCCAATCTCCTGGCCTACCACGAATCTTTGCATCAGGGTACACCTTTTCTTTCAATTTGATGTCCCCCATGACTTCATTAGTTATCCACACCCTTCTCGTAGACTCTTTCTTTCTCAATGGAATATATCTTTGTTGAGAATTATAAAATATCTCCTTAAATGTCTGCCGCTGCTTCTCTAACATCTTTCCCCTTTAACCTATTTGTCCAGTCCATGTTAGCCGACTCTGGCTTCATGCCATTGTAGTTGCCTTTATGTAAGTCTAAGATACCAATTATGACCCACATTTCTCACTCTCAAACTGAACTTGAAATTCCTCATGTTATGATCACGCTTACCTAGAGGAATCTTTGCTATAAGATCTTTAATTAATCCTGTCTCATTACATGTTACCAGGTCCAAGATAATCTGTTCTCTGGTAGGCTCCAGGAGTAATTGTTCTAAGAAACTGCCCAAATACACCCTCCAGGCTACCTTTGCTAATTTGATTTATCCAATTGATATGAAGATTAAAGTCACCCATGATTAGTGCAGGACCTTACTTGCAAGCCCCCATTATTCCTTGATGCATATTCTTTCCTATTATGTGGCTATGGGGGCCCTATAAACTACTCCCACCAGTGACATCTTTCCTGCCCTTTTTCTTATCTTCACCCAAACTGAATCTATATCTTGATCTTCTGAACAAAGATCATTTCTCATGGTTATTCTGATCTCATCCTTTATTAACTGAGCTACTCCACCTCCCTTTCCTTTCCTCATATCCTTTCAAAATGTCAAATACCTTTCAATATTCAGGTCCCATCCTTGTTCACCTTGCACCCACATCTCTGGCTATCATATCGTTATCATTTATTTCTATTTGTACTATCAATTCATCCATCTTGTTATGGTGTGAGCATTCTGATAAAGAGGTTTTAATTCTGTCTCATTAATGTTTTTGCCTACTCTGACCTTATTTTCTGGTGCACACTTATGGTTGTATGCTCTGTCCCTTCCTGTAACACGCCAGTTACCCATGTTATTACCCTGTACTATTGCCTTGTCTGTAGAGTAAAGGGTTTACATCAGAAGCATACATGATGTTGATAGAATAATGGTGTCAGATCACATGACTGGGCGGTCTGGAAGGAGGAGAAGCTCCAACCTCATGGAGTGATCCAAATGTGTAAATACTTATTGTAAGTAAAGAGTCATGGTTTTCAGAAACTACAGACTTGAGCAGCATCCTCTGGGAGAATAGACAATCCCCAAGACCCCGTCTAGACCCCAACCCCACAACAAAACATTGTCCTTTTCCTTCAACTTTTTAAATTCTCCCTCACATGAACCCTCCCGCCCTACTATTTAGTTTAAAGCCCCCTCTACAGCCCTAGTGATACAATCTCCAGTACTCTGGTGCCAGCGCAATTCAGGTGAAGGCGGTCGGAGTGGTCAGACTCCCCCTTTCCTGCGCCCCCATGACTCAAAAACCATTTACCCCACATCAAACTTTGAGCCAGTCTCAACTGGCATGATTTTATTTACCCAATGCCAATTTGCTCATTGCCCAGAGATTGCTACCTTTGTGGTTTTGCTTTTTAATTTATCCTCTAGCTGCTCATACTCCCTTAGCAGGACCTCTTTCTTAGTCCTACCAATGTCATTGGTACCTACGTGGACCACGGCAGCTGGATCCTTCCCCTCCCAGTCCAAATTCCTCTTCAGCCCTGAGGCGATGTCCTTATCCTTGGCACCAGGCCAGCAACACAGCTTTCGGGACTCGCACTCCTGGTTGCAGAGAACCATGTCTATACCCCGAACTATACTGTCCCTACTACAACTACGTTCCTCTGAACTCCCCTCAACTGAATGACTCTCTGTACCATGGTGCTGTGGTCACTTTGCCCATCCTCCCTGTAGTCCCTTCTTGTGTCCACACAAGCTGCAAGAGCCTCAAAGCTGTTGGATAATTGCAAGGGCTGAGGCTCCTCCTGTGCTACCTTTTGGATTCCCATACCTATCCCACTCGCAGTCACACCCTCCTAACCCTGACCATGGACCAAATCTGCAGTACCTCTCCTGAGGGGTGTGACTGCCTCCTGGAACAACATGTCCAGGTAACTTCCCCCTCCCTGATTCAGTGTCCGGAACTCAGACTCCAGCTCATCAAGTCTTAGCCGAAGTTCCGCAAGCTGTAAATACTTACTATGATTGTGGTTGTGGTGGATCACACTGTGTCCACCAGCTCCCACGTGCTACAGTTGCTATACATCGCCTGCCCAGCCAGCTTTACCGTGCTTTATTTAACAAATTAGCTTTACAATATCATTTAAGGATATTTGTAGTTATATCTAGTGGTTTAACTAATTAAGTTACATATTTAATACAATACATATATCTCCCCAGTACCAGTTTAAACTACTGCCCAACTTACCAACAACTCCCCTACCTGCTCACCTAATTAATGCTTCTGGGTTTTAGCTGTCACATTCCACTGCAGGTCTCCAGCTCCCTCTCTCAGACCACTCCTTTGTTTTGTAAAAGGTCAGAACAGCACTGCCTCGCTCACTTACCTAATTCCCAAGTTAAACGCTCTCTTGAGCTACAGTCCGTCATGAGCTGCTATCTTCGCACCCGCTTACCCCAGCACTTAAAAGACCACCTGTATTTATACTAACTGATATTGTGTTTCATTGAAGACCATCTAGCAGCTTAACCAGATCAGGACTGGAAAAAGCAGTGCTATTAGAAGAAAGAAGAAATAAAGATTTGAATTGATATGGTGCCTTTCGTGACCTCAGGACATCCCAAAGGGTTTTTACAACCCTTTTACAAGTTTTGAAATGTAAGCAGGATTGTAATGTAGGAAATGCAGCAGCCCATTTTTGCACATCAAGATCCCACAAACAAGCAATGTGATAATGATCAGATCATTGTGGGTTTTGTTTTTTGGTTGTGACAAAGGGATAAATATTGGCTGAGGCGCTGGGGAGATCTCTCCTGCTCTTCTTCAGAATGGTGCCATGGGATCTTTTACAGCCACCTGCAAGGCCAGACAGGGCCTCGGTTTAAATATGATCTGAAAGGCAGCACTTCTGGCAGTGCAGCACTCCCTCAGAACTGCACTGCTAGATTTTGTGCTGCAGCCCCTGGAGTGAGCATTGAATCCACAACCGTTTGACTCAGAGTGCGGCCAACTGAGTCCCAGCTAACACTTTTGTTTAATGTCTGTTTAGTTATTGGAAGAAATGACACTCACTCACAGAGCTCTCTTAGTTCTGCTATTTTGTTAAACTGAGAAATATATCCTCAACAGTATAAACATCAAAATGTTTATGCGTCACAGGCCAATGATAAAAGACAAGGTCAAATGGTTTGCCAACACTTTTCATGATGGTAATTACATTTTCAATAACAGAAAGACCCATGCGGGTAGTCCATAATCATTAGTAACGATTGTGATAACTGCTATAGCAGTAATACATCATATTTTAATGAAACATTTTAAACAGCTGCAGGAAGTTCCAGGAAAGGAAGGTGAACCAGGACTGTGGTAGAGAGCCAGTGTTACAGACCATTAACTGGCTCTTTGTCAACCTCTATTGTTTCAATTGCTATCCTCAGTTATATTTTTGTTAACTTTCTGTGCGCTGTGCTATTATTCAACATTATTCCCTCAATCAATAATATTTTCAATGACATTTACATCCTAAACAAAGTTTTAAACTTAGGTCATATTTTTATCAACATAAGACAAAGAAACTTGTATTGAATTATAGAAATGTGTTGGGTTTGGCTGGAGCTTAATAATCTCAGTGGGATTTTTAAAGTGGATGCAATTGCAATACTATGGTCTGTAGCTAAATACAGTTGATAAATACGCAGCCTAGGTTTCTTACACGCTGCCCATAAGTTCCCCGTGGGCTTTTCTCTGTCGAACCTGCGAACAATCAGGGTGATAACCAACTTACCAGCTGCAGATTGGAACCTAACATTCCAATAGCCCCCAAAACCCACCAGTCTTCTGGCATGATTCCACCTTGACTCCAGCCTGGAATATGGCTAACGTTCCTGAGATGGTCTGGTGGGGAATGGAATGGAAGGCAGGACCAGGGGTGGCTCTACTTCTACAACAACTGCTCGTATTTATTGTTATGACAGTGGACAAAAGGTACCAATGACCTACAGGCAATTTCAACTTTTTAGGGAAGGCGTGTGTTTTTTTTATAAGAATTATAAGTAAAGACACTGAGCAAAAGGTGTCTGATAATGTGCAGTGACCACTCCCTGGAAAATTCCATTGTGGATCATAGTTGATCGACTAGTCCCGAGAGAACGTGGAATGTCACACCTGAAAGATGCCATAGAATTCTTCAAACAGAGGCTTTAAAGGGAGATAGGAAAGATGCAAGAGGCGGAACTTTAACCTCCTGTGGTTGCAGAGGCTAAAGACTGATTGCACGTCTCAGTGGACATCGGAAATCCATCTCCTGTTGATTGATAGCTCAGAACTGGGATGAAAGAACATGGACTCTGGATGTGAGTCATAACTTTATCACTTCCAGAATACATGGGGCAAAATAAGTTTAAAAATCTGAGTTGCTGGCATGTGACTCTGTGACAGCAAGCAGCAGAACAAGTTAGTCAACCCCCCCACCCCCACCCCTGTAGCTTGCAGGCAAAAGGAAATCTCTCTTTCTCTGTTGCTGGAGGCAAAGCTCAGCAGACCTCACAATCTAAGGGAAATAAGACAGCCTTTCAGCCCCCCTGCAGAACCAAATGTCTCCAAACTAACTACGGAACTGCAAAATTCAGCTCTACCAGAATCGCCCAACTTACAGCACATCGTACAGCACATCGTACAGCACATCGTACAGCACATTGTACAGCACATTGTACAACATATTGTACAGCACACTGTACAGCACATCTTACAGCACATAGTACAGCACATTGTACAGCACATCTTACAGCACACCGTACAGCACACCGTACAGCACACCGTATAGCACATTGTACAGCACATCGTACAGCACATCGTACAGCATATTGTACAGCATATTGTACAGCACACTGTACAGCACATCTTACAGCACACCGTATAGCACATCTTACAGCACACCGTACAGCACATCTTACAGCACACCGTACAGCACATCTTACAGCACACCGTACAGCACATTGTACAGCACATCGTACAGCACATTGTACAGCACACCGTACAGCACATTGTACAGCAAATCGTACAGTACATTGTACCGCACATCGTACAGAACATTGTACAGCACATCTACGCCTCACAAACAAGCCAAAGACTGATTTGTATTTTTAAAAACTTTTATTTGGACTCTTAACTTCTCATTTCTGATCTGTGTGTATGGAGGTTGCATTTTTATTATTTTTCTCAGGCTTTTGTAACTAATAAACTTACTTTTTCTTTGACTCAAGAAAGCCTGGTTAAATAGGCTCCTTCTAAGAAAAAAATAAATTTGGACTGGGAAAAGGTGTCCACAGGGGAAAGGTTCCATTTTAAATGAGCCTCTGTTTTGTCCTTTTTGAATATTAGCCTGATTCCGATCTGCTGGTCAGTGAATCCCCTCCTCATGATCACTGGGGCATCACAAATCTCATCGCTGGACTCACTCTATGGGTTCTATGGGGATTTCTTTATTTTGACCCATTTAACATGATAAGCATTCCCATCTCATTTATGACAAGGTGATTGATTTTCCTGACGATATCTCTGTTTAAGGAACATGTTTCTCTTTGTGAATATTTGGAGGAAGTATTCACTCCAGGTGCTTACGGGTTTGTACTGACTCACAGTTTGGTTTTTGATTCTGCTCTGATTCAGCCGCACACAGTTAGTCCAGCGACAGGTTATAGCTGAAGATTTTCTCAACCAGTGAGTAAAATCATTCAAAGCATAAAAGGGAGAGGAACACTGAGTGAGGTGGTGAACAATCTGAAACAAAAATAGAACATCTAACTGCAGGAGGAGCAACTACTTACAATGTAGGATGGTTTCAATTTTAACCAGCTAATCTCACACCAGTGACTCAAATGTTGCTGCAGTGATCAGGAAATATAGAAACATAGAAACTAGGAGCAGGTGTAGGCCATTTGGCCCTTCGAGCCTGCTCCACCATTCATTATAATCATGGCTGATCATCCAACTCAATAGCCTGCTCCTGCTTTCTCCCCATATCCTTTGATCCCTTTCGCCCCAAGAGCTATATCTAACTCTTTCTTGAAAACATTCAATGTTTTGGCCTCAACTACTTTCTGTGGTAACGAATTCTACAGGCTCACCACTCTCTGGGTGAAGACATTTCTCCCCATCTCAGTCCTAAATGGTCTACCCCATATCCTCAGACTGTGACCCCTGGTTCTGGACTCCCCCACCATCAGGAACATCCTTCCTGCATCTACCCTGTCTAGTCCTGTTAGAAGTTTGTAGGTTTCTATGAGATCCCCCCTCGTTCTTCTGAACTCCAGCGAATATAATCCTAACTGAGTCAATCTCTCCTCATATGTCAGTCCCACCATCCCAGGAATCAGTCTGGTAAACCTTCGCTGCACTCCCTCTATAGCAAGAACATCCTTCCTCAGATAAGGAGACCAAAACTGCACACAATATTCCAGGTGAGGTCTCACCAAGGCCCTGTTCAATTGCAGCAAGACATCCCTGTTCCTGTACTCGAATCCTCTTGCTAAGTGTGTTGACTGATGTGTTATATATCTTTGGTCCATCATTTGTTCTAGATAATGCTAATTAAAAGTTCTTAATTTCCTTGCTTCAAGGACTTCAGAAAAGTATTCTAGAATCCATTTAATCTTCATACTCTCATCTGGACCTGGAAAATGTTATTAATTTCGCTTCCAATTTCCACCCCTCCATCATTTTAACATGGTCCATCTCTGACACTTCCCTTCCCTTCCTTGACCTCTCTGTCTCAATTTCTGGTGATAGATTGTCCACCAATATCCATTACAAACCTACCGACTCCCACAGCTACCTCAACTACAGCTCCTCACACCCCACTTCCTGTAAGGACTCCATCCCATTCTCTCATTTCCTTCACCTCCATCGCATCTGTTCTGATGATGCCACTTTCCAAAACAGTTAATCTGACATGTCCTCCTTCTTCCTTAACCGAGGTTTTCCACCCACGGTGGTTGATAGGGCCCTCAACCGTGTCCAGCCCATCTCCCGCGCATCCGCCCTCACGCCTTCTCCTCCCTCCCAGAAACATGAAAGGGTCCCCCTTGTCCTCACTTATCACCCCACCGGCTTCCGCATTCAAAGGATCATCCTCTGCCATTTCTGCTAACTCCAGCATGATGCCACCACCAAAAACATCTAACCTTCACCCACCCCGGCGGCTTTCCGCAGGGACTGTTCCCTCAAGGACACCCTGGTCTACTCCTTCATCACCCCCTACACCTCAACCCCCTCCCACGGCACCTTCCCATGCAACCGCAGAAGGTGCAACACTTGCCCCTTCACTTCCTCTCTCCTCACCGTCCAAGGGCCCAAACACTCCTTTCAAGTGAAGCAGTATCTCACTTGCACTTCCCTCAATTTAGTCTACTGCATTCGCTGCTCCCAATGCAGTTTCCTCTACATTGGAGAGACCAAACGCAGACTGGTGACCGCTTTGTGGACCATCTTCAGTCTGTCCGCAAGCATGACCCAGACCTCCCTGTCGCTTGCCATTTCAACACTCCACCCTGCTCTCATGCCCACATGTCTGTCCTTGGCCTGCTGCAATGTTCCAGTGAAGCTCAACACAAACTGGAGGAACAGCACCTCATCTTCCGACTAGGCACTTTACAGCCTTCCGGACTTAAGTCAATTGAGTTCAACAATTTCAGATTATGAACTCTCTCCTCCATCCCCAACCCCTTTCCGATCCCTCTTTTTCCAATAATTTATAAATTTAAAAAAAAATTATATATTTTTCTTTTCCCACCTATTTCCATTATGTTTAAATGTATTTCCATCCATTGTTTTATCTCCACCTTTTAGCCTATTTCAATCCCTTCCCCTCACCCCACTAGCACTATCTGTACCTTGCTCGCCCTGCTTTCTACCCTTAATGTCACCATTAGCACATTCCTTAGCTAATGTCACCACTGTCAACACCTCTTTGTCCTTTTGTCTATGACATCTTTGGCAATCTCTTCTTTGCCTCTACCTATTACTGGCCCTCTATCCAGCTCCACCTGTCCCACCCCCCTTAACCAGCTTATATTCCACCTCATTTCTATGTTTCGTAGTTCTGTTGAAGAGTCATAGGGACTCGAAACATTAACTCTATATTCCTCTTCACAGATGCTGTCAGACCTGCTGAGATTTTCCAGCATTTTTGTTTTTGTTTCAGATTTCCAGCATCTGCAGTATTTTGCTTTTATCCATTTAATCTTTCTTAGTTTCATCAATGCTGGCGAAAGTGATATTGTTCTCCCAGCCTTTACAGAGCACTTAGCTTCTCCTGTTTAAGATAAACTGCAACCAAATCACCCCTGGAAGATCGGAGTAAACCAAACAGCAAATAAACAAAAAATAACGTTCCAAGTCTGTAATTCATCCAGGGAACCTTGGCCACTGGCTACACAATACCAGGAAACAACGGCCTACGTATGTTTACAATGTCTGTTGCAATCCTCCATCCGGTCTGGTAACACCAGCCAGACTATGCCAAGGGAACAAGGGATGAAGGGGGCTAGCAATGTGTGAATCCTCAAGAAAACCTAGTCCAACACAGTCCCTCAGTATCTTGGTACGTTCAGCATTGCCGAGAGGCTCCAGGGCTCAGTAATGCTGAATCCCACGATATAAGTTAGAGAGAAAACTCACCTCGTGTTGCTGGACATGCCAGAACCCCAAAGTCTTTCTGGTTTGTGATTGGCTGATCTATGCTAAACTCCAGCCAGTACAATGACAGGGATATATGGCTCCGGTGTTAGTCCTCAGCTGCAGTGTGACAGCAGTATCGATATTAGAGCTACCAGCTTTTATATCAATGCTTAGGGCTGGGGCTGCTTGTCATTGCTCTGTGTCTGCTCCAAAGATCCTGTAAAGAAAACAGTGGGAAGGCCCCACACACGGCTCCCACTGCCCATTGAACATAAACACACACACAGTTGGGCTCAATCTTATCGCCAAGGCTGATTCCCTGCTACAAGGAAAGTGGCTGTAAGAGGAATCCTGATTGGGGAAAGGAGGAAAGCCCAGGACACGCCGAATAGGATGAGTCTTACCCCTCCAGGAGATTTAAAATCGTACCTAACTGGGCTCCTTCTAATCCTGGCTTCTCAGCCCAGTAAGATTGGCCTCACAACGAAACTCAGGCCCCGGTTTAAAGGAGTGGATCCAGCCATTTCCAATATCACGGCTGGCTTCCTGTCAACAATGTGAGGTTGAAAAATTAAAAATTGATCATTTAATCTTTGATCCAGTTTGATTGAGGTAAATGAGAAAACCTTGCAAATGCTTTCATAAATAATCTAGCAGTGGTTATCAGAGCTGGCACACATTTGAGTGTATTGAGCAGTGGAACTGATTGGTTTGATATGAGTCCCTAGCCGAGATTTTCCCTTCAATTCTCCTCTGTTAGAAGTGACAGCAGGTGGACAATAAGTAGGCAGTTAAAATCCATTTACCAATTCCTGTTGGGGAGGGAAAGTCAGAAACAGGAGGAGGTGGCGATGGACCTCCCACTCCCACTCCTTATCTTGGCGTGACCTCACACCGGCCAATCAATTAACGGCCGGCAGGCAAGGACTGACACAGTTGGATCTGCTGGTGCCATTTTTAAAGTGCCAAAAGCATCAGAACACAGCCTCAGACCAACTTTGCAGCAGCTGGTGGCACCTCTGCACCTGTTGGGGGCACCTTTGCAGCAGCCTGTGACCATCCTGCCCAGCAGCCTGTGACCATCCTGCCCAGCAGCCTGTGACCATCCTGCCCAGCAGTGCAGCTCTGCTGTTGGGAGAAGGCCAGCGAAGGGGGCAATGTGAACGTCTGAGGGAAGAGGCTCTTGTCAGCACAGTGTAAGGACAATCGCTGGTGGTCCCGTGTTCCAGCAACAACTTCCTGCATGTCCTCCAAGCTTCTTGAGCCAGGTCTTCTTACCCTACGACAAGAGAACTCTGTCTCTAACCAAGAGAGCCGGGATGGATATCCCGGAGGAGGTCAGCAGCCATGGGGATGTCCGGAGAACCTAGCTCCAGTGTCGCAAATCAGTCACTGACCTTCTCCACTCCAGCAGGCTGAGTACCCCACACCTCAGGCCCCTGAGGGGTCAGCTACTGGGTGTGTGAGAGAGTGAGGCTGCTGGGGAGGAAGAGCCCACCATGTCGGTGGCAGTGGGCTGAACAAACCCTATGAAAGGAATGAATGAGGCTCTGTCAAGGATCACAAGTCTGGCACTGGCAACTCTGGCAAGGTTGCTTTAGAGTGACTGATTAGCACATGCATGTCATGGCCACAGAGGCAGGAACTAGACCAACTTAAACATCGTGCCTGGTCTTGTGGGGTGACTAATATTCCTCTTCCATCATCCCACAAAAGCAAAATGCCTGGACCAGCAGCGGGGTCTCAATTCTTGCCATTCTGATGCCCATAGAGGAGGCTCCAGAGCTGACAGGGCAGCAGCTCCAATGTGGACGGTGAGACAGGAGAGCAGTTAACAGAGGTTGATTAGCTTTGTAAGTGGCACAAGAGAGTCTTAGGCGAGCATAAGGGATGGAGTTTATGTGTCCTGCGCTATTGTTACATCAATCTGAACGCCAGCCAATTCTGGAAACCCCCATCTGGAGGGGCAAAAATTATTGATCTTTCTGATTCAACAAGCAGACCAAGCACAGGATCAGAGAGCTACCATCTCCGGGGGAACAGTCACTCATCCCTGAGGAAGAGAGAATCCTCGGAGAGTGCGGAACAGCATCATTCACCACCGCCCTCCACCAGCTCATACCAGAGGGTATGCATTTGTGAATGAATCTTGGGGGGGGGGGTCACAACCTGCTGAAAGTACCAGACACTTGCCTGACTAGTGCACGATAGCCAAAGCCACTGACAGTTGGAATTGTGTGGGAGGCCGGACTCACCCTGAGTCCCAGGCTGACGATGGGTCTCTGGAGTTTTCCATAAGGCGCAGATGCTGGAAGCCCAGCATGAGGTGCTTGAAGACCTGATGGAAGTTCCAGGCGTATACACACCCTGGCTCGGATGGGGAAGGAGTCCATCCAGACCATGATTGCAGCCAATTCCCACGTGTGCATTTGTCTCCTCCACCAAGAGACTGGCGATTCTCCTGGAGAGCCTGATCCAGCAGACCAGTCAGTGGATGCCAGAGGTCCACGCAGACATGAACATCACCTCCTTGTCCGAGTGTTATCCAGCGAGAGGTGGATGAGCAGCCTGGATTCTCCACCAGCTCCTCATCCAGAGCAGGTCAGCAAAGAGGGTCTTCCAAGGCAGGAGGAGTGGCTGCCTTCTGGATCTCGAGTTCCCCTCTCAGGGAGCTTCAAGTATGGATGTGGTTCCTCTGCCAGTGACTCCAGTGCCTCAGGTTGCTGCGGTGAGAGAGGGGGCACCTGCACCATTTGTTAGTGAAATCTATTAAGGGATGTGGGGCAAAGGCGGGTATATGCAGTTAAGTTGCAGATCAGCTGTGATCTCATTGAAAGGCAGAACAGGCTTGAGGGGGTAAATGGTTTCCTTCTGTTGCTATATGCGCTTTACTAATTCAGCATTGCAGAGAGCAGGGGTACAGGCTTCGGACTTGATGTGATCACATGCTTGTATGATCTGCTTAAGAAAATGATTGTTAAAATATTCTTAGAGGAAAAATGTTGGAAAAATCCCAAACCAGAATATTTTGAAAGGATCACATCAGAGACTGAAAAAGTGAAGCTGTAGAGATTGAGTGACATTGTTTAAACCCTGGCACTGCATAAGGAAAAATCACTTATTGCTACACATCACTCTAATCTGTAATTGGCAAGAAGATCTAGTAATTAATTCAAGCAGGATGTTCCTCTGGCAGCATCAGAATCTGCATCGCACCAGTTATACCATACTGATAACGCACCATTTTAACATGGCAGCTGGTACTCAATGCATAACTCTATTGCCTCTGAGTCAGAAGGTTGTGGGTTTGAGCTTCTATCCAGACACTTGAGCACAAAATCCAGGCCGACATTCCAGCGTCACACTGAGGGAGTGCTGCACGGTTGGTGGCTTGTCTTCTGGAAAAGATATTAAGCCAAGGTCTCATTTGCCAGGTTTCTATAGAAGATCCCAAGGCAATAATTTCAAAGAAGGACAGAGGTGTCCTTCCCAGTGTTCTGCTCAATATCCCTCCCTCTGTCAACATCACCAAAGCAGATGAGGGTGGAGTTTCTACACTGAGGGTAATCAGTGACCGAGACACAAATTGTCCCTAATATGGACGTCCAATCCCTCTACACTTCCATCCCCCACCAGGATGGTCTGAGGGCCCTTAGCTTCTTCCTCGAACAGAGGCCCGAACAATCCCCATCCACCACTACTCTCCTCCGTCTGGCTGAACTTGTTCTCACACTGAACAATTTCTCCTTCAACTCCTCTCACTTCCTCCAAATAAAAGGTGTGGCTATGGGTACCCGCATGGGCCCCAGCTATGCCTGTCTCTTTATGGGGTATGTGGAACATTCCTTGTTGCAGTCCTACTCCGGCCCCCTTCCACAACTCTTTCTCCGGTACATCGATGATTACTTCGGTGCCGCTTCATGCTCTCGTCAGGACTTGGAAAAATTTATTAATTTTGCTTCCAATCTCCACCCCTCCATCATTTTCACGTGGTCCATCTCTGACACTTCCCTTCCCTTCCTTGACCTCTCTGTCTCAATCTCTGGTGATAGACTGTCCACCAATATCCATTACAAACCCACCGACTCCCACAGCTATCTCGACTACAGCTCCTCACACCCTGCGTCCTGTAAGGACTCCATCCCATTCTCTCAATTCCTTCGCCTCCGTCGCATCTGTTCCGATGATGCTACATTCAAAAACAGTTCCTCTGACATGTCCTCCTTCTTCCTTAACCGAGGTTTTCCACCCACGGTCATTGACAGGGCCCTCAACCATGTCCGGCCCATCTCCCGCGCATCCGCCCTCATGCCTTCTCCTCCCTCCCAGAAACATGATAGGGTCCCCCTTGTCCTCACTTATCACCCCACCAGCCTCCGCATTCAAAGGATCATCCTCCGCCATTTCCGCCAACTCCAGCATGATGCCACCACCAAACACATCTTCCCTTCACCCCCCTTATCGGCATTCCGTAGGGATCGCTCCCTCCGGGACACCCTGGTCCACTCCTCCATCACCCCCTACTCCTCAACCCCCTCCTATGGCACCACCCCATGCCCACGCAAAAGATGCAACACCTGCCCCTTCACTTCCTCTCTCCTCACCGTCCAAGGACCCAAACACTCCTTTCAAGTGAAGCAGCATTTCACTTGCATTTCCCCCAACTTAGTCTACTGCATCCGTTGCTCTCAATGTGGTCTCCTCTACATTGGAGAGACCAAACGTAAACTGGGCGACCGCTTTGCAGAACACCTGCGGTCTGTCGGCAAGAATGACCCAAACCTCCCTGTCGCTTGCCATTTCAACACTCCACCCTGCTCTCTTGCCCACATGTCTGTCCTTGGCTTGCTGCATTGTTCCAGTGAAGCCCAACGCAAACTGGAGGAACAACACCTCATCTTCCGACTAGGCACTTTACAGCCTTCTGGACTGAATATTGAATTCAACAACTTTAGGTTGTAAGCTCCCTCCCCCATCCCCACTCCCTTTCTGTTTCCCCCTTCCCTTTTTTTTTCCAATAAATTATAAAGATTTTCCTTTTCCCACCTATTCCCATTATATATTAAAATTTAAAAAAAAAACCCACTAGAGCTATACCTTGAGTGCCCTACCATCCATTCTTAATTAGCACATTCGTTTAGATAATATCACCAACTTTAATTTTAACACCTATGTGTTCTATTGTACTATTGTCGTTGACATCTTTTGATGATCTGCTTCTATCACTGCTTGTTTGTCCCTACAACCACACCCGCCCCTCCACCTCTCTGTCTCTCTATATCTCCGCCCCCCACACACACACCTTAAACCAGCTTATATTTCAACTCTTTCTTGGACTCGAAAGCAAGTTCTGTCGAAGGGTCATGAGGACTCGAAACGTCAACTCTTTTCTTCTCCGCCGAGGCTGCCAGACCTGCTGAGTTTTTCCAGCTAATTCTGTTTTTGTCCTAAAATTGTGGGTTGTTTTTAGAAGTGTTTTTTATTCTCATTTTCTACTCGAACTCATTTGCACAAACGTTATATCTTACAGGAACCAAAGTGCCTGAGCAATATGTTAGCATGTATTGTGTTTAAATGTTGGTTTAAAAATATTCCTTGATATGTTTAAGGGTAGTAACTTGATGCAGTTGTACAGCTGGAAATGGGTTTGTCACCAAAAATAAGCAATTTAAATCAGGACATCCAGTCCACCACCTGTGAGTAACCCGATTTTAAATAACTGAAAATGGTGTTAAGCATCTAGACAGAACCGCTTGTTCGTTACACTGGTCTACAACAGCTCACTCCTTGATAAATTATAAAGAATTATATTTAAAAGCTTTCAAAATGTGCCCTCGACCCAAACATCCCAGCTCACTTTTTGGAGGTCCCTCCAAGGCCCAGAAACCAGCGCGAGCAAGCGGAAGCTCCCAGTGATTAAACTTGGCCCGTGGTGAACTTGCACTAAAATTCTACCTAAATTTGAGCCGATTTGGCTGATTTTGGACAAAGTGCCCTGAAAGATAGCTCCAACGGATAGAAACTACAGGCCATGATCTGGCCGTTTATCACATTGCTGATGTAAGCCTTGCTGGGTGAAAATTAGCTGCTGTGCGTCTTACATTACCACAGTGACTACATTTTGAAAGTATCTAAATGGCTCTGAAGTGCTTTGGGATGCCCTGGACAGAACGCTATAGAGATATAAGCCTTTCTTTCCTTGTTGAAATGCTGTGATGTCCATGTCACATGGAATGAATACCTGACAGGCTTTTGTGTTTGGTGTTGTCCCTGCATCAGGCCCACTTCTGCCAGTTACAGCAGTGGTCACAGGGAGTGAGGAGTCCGTCTCCATTAACCTG
The DNA here is from genome assembly GCF_017639515.1 of Carcharodon carcharias. Classification (NCBI taxonomy): domain Eukaryota; kingdom Metazoa; phylum Chordata; class Chondrichthyes; order Lamniformes; family Lamnidae; genus Carcharodon; species Carcharodon carcharias. The sequence goes on from NW_024470685.1 coordinate 666,409, forward strand.
ACAGTGCAGCCCAGTGGATTTCTCAGTTCCATCGAGTGTGGCCCTTTGAATTTCATACGATCATTATCAACTTGCTGCCGAGTTTGACAAATTACTGCTTCACCTCCCACTACTGTGTTTGAAGATGGAATTGTTGGGAGATGCCAAAAAATCTGGATGATTTACTGAGAACGTTCGTCTTCTTATCACTGAATGGATTCCTGTATCAAAGCTGGGCAGCTGAAAATGTCTATTTCTGGGTGTTTCACTTACTCCAATATTTAATCCAATTTTTGTGCTTTTTGTAAAGAAAATTTTGCCAGCATGTGAGAGATTGGTAGATTCACTAATCACCATTGTACTAATTGTAATGGTCAGATCTCTGATGAACAGCTTACTAATCGCCAGTTATTGTCCTGTTATGACCGGGTTACATTAACCAGTTGTTTCCCGGTGCTTGAACCTTTCGTTCCCTCTCGCTCCGCTGGTACCAGTGTAAAGAGAACATTATTCTGGGGAATTGAATATCAAATGTTGCAACTGAACAGGACATTCTATAAATAGAGCCTAAATCTTCTCAAAACTGGTCCTGTTGTGTTTTCAAGGATGGTGCCAATAGTCACATTATCACAAAGTCCCTCTGGGCCCCAGTGTCGGTGTCACTAGACATGATTCACAGCGAGATAATAAATCAAGTGTGGCAGCTCCACACAGCAGTCAGACCCATATATGGGTGTAAAGAAACAGGTCCCACCTACAGTCCCCACCCCCCCCCACCAACAGCTCTAGCCCCACTCTCAGCCCCCCACTCCTTACTCTCAGCTCCCCCCCAACCCCCAGCAACTATACCAGTCCCCACACCCACCTCTAAGCCTTACCCTCACATCCCCAGCCCCAACCCAAGCCCACTCCCAACTCCCAGCCGCCAACCTCATGCCCCATCCCCAGCTACCTGACTCAGCCTCTACACCTGGACCTTGCCCCCCACCCCAACTCTCAACCCCACTTCCAGCCCCATTCCTGGCCCAGCCCCCCCACACACACACACATACCCTCGCTGAGGCAGTTCTTAAAGCTTTTCCCCTCAGGCTGACCCAAGACAAGGTTAAAAAGATATAATTGTGGGCCGCATACACATTAAATTAACCCATCAATGCTCGAAGCTGGCAATGACCTTGGTACAAGCAGGAAGGCATTTGACCCAGCTCAGTGCCTCCTCCACGTTGCAGATCTGTCAGTGTTACACAGCGCTTTGTAATATTAGATACACTTTTAACATCTCATCTGTCGACACATTAACCTCGTAAGGAGCACTTCATTTGATGGAGGAGTTAGGTCATTTGTTTAAGATAAGGAAGCACCATGTTTGTGGTTAATGTTTCTGGACACCATGGAAACAAAACAGTAAATAGACATCAAAAAGCCCACAATGAATTTTAATATAGCCACTGTGGGGAATTGGGAATCATTAAGAGAGAACGATATCTTGGCATCAAACAATTATATGATGCATTAATCTATTAATAAAACTCCAGAACCCTGAAATGACTGTCAGCAATGTTAAGGAGTTAACTGATCAGTGTCTCTTCATGTTTCACTGTGAGTTATTAGCTGGTTAATCCTCCCAATCATTCAGCTTTTTCCTGGTGTCACACTTTTGCCTGTGTACAGAGGGCCATTGAGTGCAGCAGAGACACACTCAGTTTGATCCTCATCCACTGAGGACTCAGTTAAACAGCTGAAAATGCTCTGACGAGCTCTGGCTACAGCTTAATATCCCTTAAGAATGAGGTTTTGTGGATGGTGAGAATCCAAGCCTGCTGATCGGACATTCCTGCTGGAGTGAGTTGGAGATGGAGGGACAGACTGCCTGGGTTTTGCAGCCAATCCCCTTGAAGCCTTTCATCTTCCTGTGTTCTCAGTCCATCAGGTGAGAGGTGAGCAGGTTTGGCAGGAGGTAGCAGTGCCCAATAACCTCGGGGGTGGTTCAGATATATTAAAAATATGGGATCAGGGATCATCTTGGGAAAGGCAAATCCGAACCTCTGACCCCAAAACTACTCCAACCACCTGCCCCAGCCCCAGCCCTAGCCCTTTGACCCAAACCCAGCCCCCAAGTCCCTAATTCCCCAATCACCCCGTCTCCTTCCCTCACCTGCCCTTTTACCTCCTCGTTTTGCACCATCTAATTCCCAAAGCATTCAGTCCTGATGGAATAATAATTTACTTGTACTTTTCTCAGTTTAGTGTACTGTATTCACTGCTCTCAATGTTTGTGATAAATTTTTCTGTACCCCATGGAAACAAAACAAGAAATAGACATCAAAAAGCCCTCAATGAATTGAAGTGAATCTCCCCTACAGTGGGGAGACCAAGCGCAGACTGGGTGACTGCCGAACATTTCCATTCAGTCCGTTAACATGACCCGTGAGCTGCCAGTTGTTTTAATTCTCAGCTGCACTCCCGCCCTGACCTCTCTGCCCTCAGTCTGCTGCACTATTCCAATGAAACTGAACGTGAGCTGGAGGAGAAACACCTCATCTTTCAATGAGGCACTTTACAACCTTCTGGACAATTGAACAATTTCAGATTGTTACCGCTGCTGCCATTATGTTGGGCAGCATCTGCCATTGTCACTGACAGCTGCTTTAGTGAACTCTTTCACGGAATGTGGGCATCGCTGACTGGGCCAGCATTTATTGCCCTTCCCTAATTACCCTTGAGAAGGTGGTGGTGAGCTGCCGCCTTGAACCGCTGCAGTCCATGTGGTGTAGGTACACCCACAGTGCTGTTAGGGAGGGAGTTCCAGCATCCAGAGACAGTGAAGGTGTGGCCATATAGTTCCCAGTCATTTTAACCCCCTTTTGCTTCACACCATTATCCCTTATGCCATTTAATCACTCCTCCATACCACCCTATCACAGACCTACCCATGTTCTTTCCTTGCTTCTGTTCCTGATAAAAACCTTTACCATTTCCAATCAAAGATCCTCACCCTGAAATAGGGACAGTCTTCTCTGCTAAACAGAGGCACTTGTGCTGAGTTAAACCACTGAAATTGAAATTGGGTCAACATCTTCCTGCCCTCTTCTGGGGTTTCTGTGGGGATCGGGCAGGGGCTGATTGCAGGCTGATGGGGAATCCCAGTGAATCTATTAGATAAGCAATTAAGGCAGTTAAAAAGCCAATGAAGAACTGCTTTGCCCCTCAATTTTGGGTTTCCCAGCCTGGGCACATGTTTCTCACCTGTCAGCAACTCACCAGGGTCATCGAGGTACGTGCACAGTGGGAAAAGCTTCTTCAGTGAAACTGACAGGCTGGGAAGGCTTTGATCTATGAAACTGAAGTGTTCCAGACATGGTCAGCTGAGAGACTGATGCTCAAAGCCCTTCTCTCTGGGTGTTTTTTCACTGTTTGACAGGTGATTGCCTACTTCTTGGAAGATCTGTCCAGCACTTCACCCAGCTTCAGCTGCATTCTCTGCGGCCAACCTTCCTCGTGATGTGGGAGAAGTGTCTGCAGTTCCACCTTGCATCTCTGCTCACACCCGTTGACATCAGGTCTACCAGCAGCACCAACTGCCTTTTCCATCCCCTCCACAAGGCAGAGGGGATGGACACTGGAATCCAGCTGGGAAGAGGCATGACCCCCATACAGGATCTAACAGATCAGCTCTTTTGACATGTGTGAGCACCAGTGTCTCAGGAGACTCAGGCTGTCCTGGCAGTCACTGCTGACATCTGCAGCTTCCTGGAACATGACCTCCTTCCCAGTGGACCAGTCGGGAATACGTTGCCCATGGCCTATAAGGTCCCTATCACTGGAGCTCCAGACAATGTGTGCAGCTGCAAGATGTGTTGTTCTGAGGAGTGCTGTGTGGGCGAATGCTGGGGAAGTCACAGTGTGGGGCTTGCTAGCTGAAAGTGTTCTGCCACTCACCTTCCTGCCCTCCTGAGCTGCTGGAACCTGTTTCTAGGTTAAAGGGGCCACACTTCAGCTGCTGACTTCCTTGGCCACTTCAGTCCACCGCTGCTTGGTTGGAGAGCGTGTTCTCTTCCTCCCATCCTTGGGTGAGCTCAGCTCACTGTGGATCCTGCAACAAGACGTCCAGGTAAGAGGGAGACCAGGGAACAGCCTTCCCAGGTTTCCTCTCACTTCCTGTGGTTGCTGGAGACTCAAAAATTCAACTCCTTGTGACCCATGTCATCATCCTTTAATTTGAATTCCTTCCTTGGCAGATCCAGCACATCAACCTGTCTTCCCTCAGTGATTGGGGAACTTCGGATGTTAATGCTACTGCTTTGGAAAAGAGCCTCACGAGGGAGTTGGATTCTTGACCTGGAAATGGTCCTGTTGTTCTGACAGGGACTAAGTGCAGAGGCTCTCACCTGTTAACTCTGTTTCTCCCTCCAGAGATAACGCCAGACCTGCTGAGTATCTCCAGCATTTCTTGTTTTCATTTCAGATATCCAGAGTAAACATGTTGCATTCCCAATACTAAAGAGACCAAATCCATGCAAGTAGTCTAGAATTGAATTATAATGAGCCCACACGAACATACGAGTTAGGAGCAGGTGTAGACCATTCAGCCCCTCAAAATGCTCTGCAATTTAATAAGATCATGGCTCATCTGATTGTGACCTCAACATTACTTTCCTGTTGACCCCCTTTGACTCCCTTGTCAGTCAAGAATCTATCTAACCCAACATCCACTGCTCTCTGGGGAAGAGAATTCCACAGACTAACGACATTTCAAGAGAAAACATTTTTCCCCATCTCTGTCTTAAATGGGATCCCTTCATTTTTAAGCTGTGCCCCCTAGATCTAGACTCCCCCACAAGAGGAAACAACCTCTCAGCATCCATCCTGTCAAGTCCCCCCGGTATATTATGTGTTTCAGTAAGATCATCTCTGATTCTTCTAAACTCCACTGGATACAGGCCCAGACTGTCCAAGTTTTCCTCACAAGATAAGCTTCTAATGCAGCTATTGGAAAAGTTAGGGAGCCACTCCAACATTAGATATAGCACCAGCTGGAGCAGGATCATTTTGTGGCTGAGCGTAAAGAGGTATTGAACCACAACAACCACAATGTGCATTTGCATTTCGTTTTTAATGTTGTAAGCACCCCAGAGCATTTAAGAGTGTAAACAGACAACAGAGAGATTAAGGCAGATCCAAAAGCTTGGTTAAGGAGCTAATTTAGTATCTTCAAAAAGGAGGGGACTGGGGGATTGAGAGGTCTAGGGAGGGAGCTTAGGGCCCAGGCACCAGAAGGTATGTCCATGTGAAACAATAAAAATCGGGCTGCATAATATGCCCAAATTGGAGGAATGCAGACATCTCAGGGGCTTGAAGAGCTCAAAGCATTACAGAGATAGGGAGAGGCGGTGCTATGGAGAGATTTGAAATTGATGATGAGATTGAGGCACATTCTGACATGCAGCAGCCAACCATTTCCCTTGTTCCACTCACAGGAAATTCACTTAGATGGACTATTGGTTTAAGCTACCCTTCTACCCCTGTGGGAGTTCTGGAGTAAAATAATGATTTTTTATGCTTGTATGGATCAGCTTGCACATAACCAAACTGGAATCCCTTTCTATTCACAAAGTGTCCGGAAATGGGGCTAAGGGCCTTCGTGTCCAAGACCCATGTTCCTGGTAAGCCCCGCACATAGTGTAAAGCTGCAGCATGGTACAAGTGCGGAGGTCTCAATATTGCTGATTAAACAGTGGAAATAATGAAGGCATTGGTCACTTTCCTCATGTATTTTTGTGTTGGTGGTGAAATTTGACAGTGGTGGGAAACGTTCTTGTTTTTTCTCCATTGACTTCAATGGGAAAACTATCTGACACAGGGTAAAACAAGTTACTGACCTAGCGCCGCTCACCGACGCGTGGTGATGTCAAGCGTGTGTCCCGACATCTCCGCGCATCATTCAGATCTTCAGTTCAGTGGGCGCGCACCGCAGTTGGCTGTGCACCTGCAGAACTGTCCAAGGACTATTAAGGCCATTTAAATACCAATTAAAATAATTAGCGGAGCTGCCTGTCCAGCCTTCAGGTTGTTGGGGGTCAGGCGAAGAGCCCAGGCTTCAAACCTCATCCATGGGCAGGATAAGGTTTCTTGAAGGCTTTTAAAGTTTAATAAAAAATTTTTTAATAAAATTCATAGACATGTCCCAGCTCGTGTGACACTGTCACATGAGGGGGACGTGTCTTAAAATTTTTTTTCTTTTATTTAAATTTTTAAAAATCAAACTAATCTCCCTAAGGTAGCTCCGTGCCTCGGGTGGTGTGGGGGGGGGTGTGGTATCTGCGCTCTTTTGCGTACAGGCCCTGTCTCAGCCTACTCTCCCCACCCGCACAGCGCTTTCAGGTGCGTGTCTCGCTGGCAGGCCTCAGTTGGCCCTCCCATGTAAAATGGCGGCACACAGCCTATCGTGGGTGGTGATCAGCTGTGCGCCCACCCGAGCCCACTCCCGCCCAAACCCCCTCACCGATGGGGGGAAAATTCTCCCCCTGTATCACTCCCTGGCATATAACTCAAGCTGTCGCTTGTAATGGTCAAAATGTACACAAATTTAACACAGAGCTCTCTTTGACAGGCACAAACATTGCCTTTCTCTCAACTGGACTTGTGTGAAGGTCACGGCCATAGAGATGGTGTAAGTCCATGTGGGAAGACAGACCTGATCATGTATGTCTCAGTGAGAAAACATTTTCAAACTGTTTTTTCTTTCACAGGATAACAGCGTTGCTAACTGGGTCAGCATTTATTGTCCCTCCTTAGCTGTCCTTGAGAAGGTGGTGGTGAGCTGCCCTCTTGAACCGCTGCAGTCCATGTGTGACTATTGCTGTATTGGCAGACACAACAAGTGCACAGCAAGGTCCCACAAACAGAAAATGAGCAACGTGAGCAGCTACTGCAAAATCAAAAGATGCTGGAAAAACTCAGCAGGTCTGGCAGCACCTGCGGGGAGAGAAACAGAGTTAACGTTTCGAGTCCATATGACTCTTCTTCAGAACTCAGCTAATTTAATAATAAGTGAGCAGCAAATCTGATTCGCTGATATTGTTTGAGGAATAGAATTTGGCCAGGAGATGGGTGGAAAGTTCTGCTTTTCGTAAAGTATTTTACATCCATGTAAACAATTAGACCTTAACCTTAATCTTTGTATAATATCTCATCCAAACGATGGTGCCTACTCCCTCAGCACTGCACTGAAATGTCAAGATCTGAGTGAAAGGCGAACGTGTTACCCTCAGCAGGTGCTGAGGGTGCATGTGGACTGACTGCCTGAGCTGTAAATGTTCTTCCTTCCCATTTCACATCTTCCCCTGAAGCAAATGGAGGGAGAAGCCTGTGAGGTGTCTATTTTCTGAATTCCAATTGTGGCAATTTAAATTCCAACTGTGAGCAAGTCACAGATGCAAAATACAAGGCACCAAAAGTCTAATGATGACCATGAAACCATTGTCGAGTGTTGTAAGAACCCATTGAGTTCACTAATGTCCTTGAGGGGAAGAAATCTGTCATCCTTCCCTGGTCTGGCCTACATGTGACTCCAGACTCACAGCAATGTGGTTGACTCTTAAATGCCCTCTGAAATAGCCTAACAAGCCATTCAGTTGTATCAAGCCGCTATGAAACCTCTAAGGAATGAAACCAGACGGACCTATTGGCATTGACTTAGGCACCAGAAATGACAACAGCCAACTCAGCCTTGTTGACCCTGCAAAGTCCTCCTTACTAACATCTGAGGGCTTGTGCCAAAATTGGGAGAACTGTCTCACAGACAAGTCAAGCAACAGCCTGACATAGTCATATTCACAGAATTATACCTTACAGATCATGTCCCAGGCACCATCATCACCATCCCTGGGGATGTCCTGTCCACCGACAGTTGTAGAATGGCCAATTGGCCATTTAGCAATAACCTGCTCACTGACGTTCAGTTTGGGTTCCACAACAGGGCCACTCAGCTCCTGACTTCATTACAGCCTTGGTTCAAGCATGGACAGCAGAGCTGAACTCTAGAGGTGAGGTGAGAGTAACTGCCCTTGGTATCAAGGCAGCATTTGACAGAGTGTAGCATCAAGGAGCCCTAGCAAAACTGGAGTCAATGGGAATCAGGGTGAAAACTCTCCCCTGATTAAAGTCAAGCCTAGCACAAAGGAAGATGGTTGTGGTTGTTGAAGGTCAGTCATCTCAGGTCCAGGACATCACTGCAGGAGTTCCTCAGGGTAGTGTCCTCGGCCCAACCATCTTCAGCTGCTTCATCAATGACCATCCTTCCATCATAAGGTCAGAAGTGGGGATGTTCGCTGATGATTGCACATTGTTCAGCACCATTCGCAACTCCTCAGATACTGAAGCAGTCCATGTCCAAATGCAGCAAGACCTGGATAATATCCAGGCTTGGGCTGACAAGTGGCAAGTAACATTCACACCACACAAGTGCCAGGCAATGACCATCTCCAACAAAAGAGACTCTAACTAATCACCCCTTGACATTCAAACATTCCCATCACTGAATCCCCCACTATCAACATCCTAGGAATTACCATTGACCAGAAACTGAACTGGACTGGCCACCTAAAAAATTTGGCTACAAGAGCAGGTCAGGGGCTGGGAATCCTGCGGTAAGTAATTCACCTCCTGACTCCCCAAAGCCTGTCCACCATCTACAAGGCACAAGTCAGGAGTGTGATGGAATACTCTCCACTTGCCTGGATGAGTGCAGCTCCCACAACACTCGAGAAGCAGCCCAACACTCAAAGCAGCCCACTTGATTGGCACCCCATCCACAAACATTCACTCCCTCCACCACCGACGCACAGTAGCAGCAGTGTGTGTACCATCTACAAGATGCACTGCAGGAATTCACCAAGGCTCCTTACACAGCACCTTCGAAACCCACAACTACCACCTCTAGAAGGAGAAGAGCAGCAGACACATGGGAACACCACCACCTGCAAGTTCCCCTCAAAGCTACTCACCTTCCTGACTTGGAAATATATCGCCGTTCCTTCACTGTCGCTGGGTCAAAATCCTGGAACTCCTCCCTAACAGCACAGTGGGTGTACCTACACCACATGGACCGCAGCGGTTCAAGAAGGCAGCTCACCACCACCTTCTCAAGGGCAATTAGGGATGGGCAATAAATGCTTTGATATATTTTGAACATGCACCAAAATCAGTGAAAACTCAAAGCGGAATCTCGTGCAGTGAACAATGTGTGAAAACTGCTCAGGTACCCTGACTCCTACAGGAAGTGAGTGATGAAGGTTCTGTTAACTGGTGAAAGTTTTATTTACACTGCCTTTAAATGTGACGCCATTAATGCCTTCTCTTGGAGTCCTTATGATATGGGTAAACTCGGAACACTCCTACTGAAAAACCCAGGAAATAATTTCAATGAGGTTGATTAATTTCTGTGGGTGTAAGGTTAACATTACATGAGATGTGTTGAAATTGAGACCTAGACTTACCAAAATGGCAAGATGTCTGGACCTTCTCAGCCAATCAGTCTTGATGCTACCAAAGTACTGGGTTGGGGAGTCAGCCCTCAGGATCGTTTTAAGATCCTATTCTGGGTTGTAGCAGGAGCCTCTATGTTCCTGTGCTCAGTTTTAGGTGTGGATGCAACAAATTCCTTTCATCAATCACTCCCTGTGCTCGCTGACCGACATTGGGTCACAGTTGCACCTCAGTTTTAAAATTCTCTTCCATATATTCAGAACCCTCCATGGCTTTGTCTCCCTGTCCCCTCTGATCTCTGTGCTCCTTCTATTCTCTGATTTTTATAGCTCTTCCATTATTGGCTGTGCCTTTAGTTGCCGGTGTGTTTAGCTCTGGAATTCCCTCTCGAAACCTCTCTGTCTCTCTACCTCACTTTTTTCCTTTGAGACACTCTTTAAAACCTACCTCTTTGACCAAGCTTTTGTTCATTTGCCTGAATATCATCCTATACGGCTGAAATTTTGTATGATACCGCTCCTGTGAGGCATCTTGGGATGCTTTACTACCTTAAAGGCACTGTATAAATTCAAATCCTTGCTATTCTGGCTGGTACAAAGGTGGCATTAACTGCAGAGGAGTGGGATAGCCTTGAAATGAGATAGGGATTCGGAAATAAGAGATACCGATATGTGAGTAGAGAGTTCCAAAGGAAATTTAACACAGCCACAGGTCTGATCAAGCTGTCACATCTGGAGGTTCCTCTCTGAATAATGTTGCTTCTATTTTGGATAGTTGACCAAAGGCTCAGAGTTAATGTTTTGAGTCTGTATGACCGCTCTGAAGAAGAGTCATATGGACTTGAAGCGTTAACTCTGTTTTTCTCTCCACAGATGCTGTCAGACCTGCTGAGTTTCTCCAGGATCTACTGTTTTTGTTTTACATCAAGTATTGTTCAGGTCTCAATGAAAGTGGCCTTGACTATTTCTTAGATTCTTGACCTGACTGCCTCCAGTGGAGCGTTCCTGAGGGATAGGCTAGCTGCGCTGTTAAAGCCTGTGTAAATGCAGTCATCATGCAGACAGGAGGACCCCCAGGCTTAGTGACAGGAGGTAAAACAGAACAAGGACCAAAAGGACAGAGAGCTAGCTGAGGCAGATGTGTGGCTGGCAAAATATTCTCTCAAGGAATGATTGACTGAACTTTCAGTTCAAAGTAGTCCTTGAGTCCCTACATGAACCCTCTGACAGTATTTTCTGTACCACACTTGATCTGTAAAGTACCCTGGCAACTTGTGTATGTCTCCAACACAGAGATCCACACGTCCTTTCTGGCAAATTAAATGTTCCACAGAATGTGCACATAGTTGCTTTTCCCGTGTTCCTGCATCAGTGTTTGGTGATGCTCAGTGTTAGGACGAGCACTGTTTCAATGACTTGGATTCTAAAATTTAATGTAAATTGGCTAAACTTGTGGATAGTAACCTTTATAAACAGAAAAATTTGCATATAATATCTTTAACATAGTAAAACATCCCAAGACATTTCACAGGAGTGATTATCAAACAAAATCTTTGCACCCAGTCACATAAATAGATATTAGAACAGGTGACCGAAAGCTTGGTCAAAGTGGTACACATGAACATATCAACATAGGAGTTAGGAGCAGGAGTAGGCCTCTCAGCCCCTCGAGCCTGCTTTGCCATTCAATAAGATCATGGCTGATATGAATGTAACCTTACCCCCACATTCCTGCCTACCCCCGATAACTTTTCATCCCATTGTTAATCAAGAATCTATCTGGCTCTGCCTTAAAAATATTCAAAGACTCTGCTTCCACCACCTTTTGAGGAAGAGAGTTCCAAAGACACTCCACCCTCTGAGAGAAAAAAATTATCCTCATCTCTCTTAAATGGGTGACCCTTTATTTTTAAACAGTGACCCCTAGTTCTAGATTCTCCCACAAGAGGAAACATCCTCTCCACATCCACCCTGTCAAGACCTCTCAGGATCTTAAAGGTTTCAATTAAGTCACCTCTTACTCTTCTGAACTCCATTGGACACCTGTCTAACCTTTCCTGATAAGACAACCCACCCATTCCTGGTATTAGGCTGGTAAACCTTCTCTGAGCTGCTTCTCATGCATCTTTCCTTAAATAAGGAGATCAGTACTGTACACAATGCTCCAGATGTGGTCTCACCAATGATCAGTAAACAATAACATTCTATTAGCTTTCCTAATTCTTGCTGTACCTGCATACTAACCTGTTGTGATTTATACCCTCTGAATCTCAGAGCTCTGCAATCTCTTACCATTTAGATAATGTGCTTCTTTTTTATTCTTCCTGCCAAAATAAACAATTTCACATTTTCCCACACTTTGGTCCATTTGCCAGATCTTTGCCCACTCAATTAATCTATCTATGTCCCCTAGTAGCCTCTTCATCTCCTCTTCACAATTTACTTTCTTTTTAAAAAAAAAATTAATTCATTTGTTTTATTCATTGGATGTGGGTGTCACTTTTAGTGCCCATCCCTAACTGCCCTTGTTCAGAGGGCATTCAACATGTAGAGGGAGTCACATGTAGGCCAGACCAGGTAAGGACAGCAGATTTCCCTCCCTAAAGGATAATAGTGAACCAGATGGGTTTTTAAGACAAGCGACAATGGTTTCATGGTCAATATTAGACTTTTAATTCCAGATTTTTATTGAATTCAAATTCCACCATCTGCCATGGTGGGATTCAAACCCAGAGCATTATCCTAGGTCTCTGATTACCAGGCCAGAGGTAATACCACTACACCACCACCTCACCCTTTTATACCTAGCTTTGTGTCTTCAGCAAAATTAGCAACCATTCCTTCAGTCCCTTTATCCAAGTCATTTATATAAATAGTAAAAAGTGGAGGTCCCAGCACTGATTCCTGTGACACACCACTCATCACATCCTGCCGACCTGAAAAAGACCCATTTATGCCAACTCTCTGTTTCCTGTTGACCAGCCAATCTTCTCTCCATGCCAATATGTTATTCCCTACACCATGAGCTTTTATTTTCTGCAATAACTTTTGATGTGACACCTTATCAAATGCCTTCTGAAAAACTGAGTACAGTTTATCCACCCCTTTACCTACAGCACATGTCTCTCCTTCAAATAACTTCAATAAATTGGTTAAACAAGATTTCCCTTTTACAAAACCATGTTGACTCTGCCTGATTGCCTTGAATTTTTTTCTAAGTGCCCTGCTATAACATCTTTAATAATAGCTTCTAACATTTTCCCTATGACAGATGTTAGGTTAACTGGTAGTTTCCTGCTTTGAATAAAGGAGTTACATTTGCTAGTTTCCAATGCAATGGAACTTTCCTCGAATCTAGGGAATTTTGGAAAATTAAAACCGGTGCATCACTTCTTTCAAGACCTTATAGTGAAGACCACCCAGACCTGGGGATTTGTCAGCCCGCAGCCCTAACAATTAGCTCAGTACCACTTCTCTGGTGATTGTAATTTTCCTGAGTTCCTCCCTCCCATTTCCTGATTTACAGCTAATTCTAGGATGTGACTTGTGTCCTCTATAGGGAAGACCAAAGCAAATATTTATTTAATTCATCCATCATCTCCCTACTTTCCATTATTAGTTCCCCAGACTCACTTTCTACAGGTCCAACACTCACTTTGTTAGCTCTTTTCTGTTTTAAATATCTATAGAAACTCTTACTATCCATCTTTTTATTATTAGCTAGCTTTCTCTCATACTCTAATTTTGCCCCTTCTTATTAATCTTTTTGTCATTCTTTGCTGTTCTTTATATTATTTCCAACATTCTGACCTGCCACCTGTCTTTGCGTAATTATATGCTTTTTCTTTAAGTTTGATTCTGCCTTTAACTTTTTTAGTTAATCACGGACAGTAGGAATTTTTCCCACTTGGAATTTTTCTTTCTCATTGGAATGTATCTATTCTGTGCATTCTGAAATATTCCTTTAAATGTTTGCCACTGAACCTCTACTGACCTATCCCTTAACCTGATTTGCTAGTTCATTTTAGTTCCACTTAATACCCTTATAATTGCACTTATTTAAGTTTCAAATACAAGCCTTGGACCCACTCATCTCTCCCTCAAAATGAATGAAAAATTCAATCATATTATGATTGTTTCTACCTAGGGGTCCGTTCACTATGAGGTTATCAGTTAATCCTATCTCATTGCACAATACGAGGTCTTGTATAGCCGGCTCTCTGATTAGTTCCAGAATATGCTGTTCTAAGAAACTACCCAGAAAACGTTCTGTGTACTCACCTATGCTACCTTTGCCCATCTGATTTTTCCAGTCTATTAGATTAAATTTCCGCATGATTATCACTGTACCTTTCTAACAAACTCCCATTATCTTTTCCCTTATACACTGCCCTCCTAATTGTAGTTACAATTAGGGACCTGTACACCATTGCCAAAAGTTACTTTTTGCCTTTATAATTTCTCTTCTCAACCCAAACCGCTTCTACATCCTGGTTCCCTGAACTTAGGTCATCCCTTTCTAATGTGCTATTCCCATCATTAAATAACAGAGCCACCCCTCCACCTTTACCTAACTTCCTGTCCTTCCTAAATGTCATGTATCCTTGAATATTCAGGTCCTAATCTATGTCTCTGTAATAGCTAGCAGATCATATTTATTTCTATTTGCACTAACAGTTCATCTGTTTTGTTTCAAATGCCATGTGCATTTAGATACGGAGCCTTTAGTTTTGTGCTTTTATTATTTTTGTAGCGTCGATCCTTTTCTGCTGATTTACGTTTAGATTTATACTCTCTGTCTCTTCCTATCACACTTTGTTTATCATTTCCCATATTAATACCTGTCTCTCTTGCCTTGTCTCTACACTTTGGTTTACCACATCTTCCCAAATTTGATACTTTGCCCCCTTCATTCAGTTTAAATTCCCCTCTACTTCCCTAGTTAGGCAGCTCACGAGGATACCAGCCCCAGCAAGGTTCAGGTGTAGACCATCCCAAAGATACATATCCCACTTTCACCAATACTGATGCCAGGGCCCCACAAACTAGAACATACTTCACCCTTATCAGTCTTTCAGCCATGCATTCATTTCTCTAACCTTATTTGTCCTATGCCAATTTGCATACGACTCAAGTAACAATCCAGAAATTATTACCTTTGATATTCTGCTTCTTGATTTGGTGCCTAGCTCCTCATACTGACTATGCAGAGCCTCCTTCCTCATCCTGCCAATGTGTTGGTACCTACATTGACCACGACCACTGGATCCTCCCCCTCCCACTGCAAGTTCCTCTCCAGCCCTGAGCAAATGTCCTGAACCCTGGCACTGGGCAGGTAACAAAGCTGTCTGGCCTCCCGATCTTTGCTACAGGGAACAGTGTCAATCCCCCTCACTATACTGTCCCCTAATACCACTATATTCCTTTGTGCTCCTCCTACTTGGATGACTTCCTGTACCCAGGTGCCATGGTTAGTTTTCTCATTCACCCTGCAGCCCCCACTCTCATCCAGACAAGCTGAGAGAATATCAGACCTATCGGACAATTTCAAAGGCTCACACTCTTGCCCTCTGGGTCCCCTTACTTGCCTCACTCGTAGTAACACTGTCCTGTCCCTGACCACTGACCAAATCAGAAGATCCTATCCCAGTGAGTATGAACACCTCTTGGCACGAAGCATCCAGATAACTCTCCCCCTCCCTGACGTGACACAGTGTCTGCAGCTTGGCCTCCAGCTCAATGACTCTGAGCTGAAGCTCCTCGAGCCGTAGCCACTTACTGTAGATGTGTTTGCCCTGGATCCGACTGGTATCCAGGAGCTCCCATAGGCTGCAGCCTTGACACATCATCTCTCCTGCCATCCTTAAGTGCCTTAATTAATTACCTAATTATTTTATTTAATTGTTTATCTTATTTTATTTTTTATTAAGCTTATCACAAATCCCTGCACTATTTTAAACCTTAGGAATAGAATAGACCTTGACCACTTACCAGATAGTGAACAAATAGCTAGCTTCGTCCCCAGTAGTAGAGCAAGAACCAGTTCCCACAGGGTGAAAAAGTTAGAAAAAGCAAAGGAGCACCTCCCTCCCCTCTGCACCGAATTCCCTCAGCTCACCAAACTCTCACACTCTGTTGAGACTCAGGCAGGTAGGTTTTAACCAGTTTCTTAAAGGAGGGAAGAAAGGCATGATAATGGAAAGGTTTGGGGAGGGAATTCCAGAGCCTTGAGTCTTAGCACTGAAGGCATGGCAGCCATCGGTGGAGTGATTAAATGGAAGATGATCAAGAGGGCAGAATTAGAGGAGAACACAAATCTGGGAGTGTTGTAGGACTGAGAGAGATTACAGAGATTGGGAGGGGTGAAGGTAAGGACTGGGGGAAAGAAAAATGAAAATTTTGTCATTGAGGCTGAAGAAGGAACTGATGTAAGTCAGTGAGCACAGTAACTGATGGCTGAGTGGAACTTAGCACAAATTAGGATACAGATTGCTGGGTCTTGTATGAAATCAAGTTTCTGAAATGTGGAAGATGGAAAACTGGTCAGGAAAGAATTGAAATAGTCAAGTCTCGGCTTAACAAAACCTTGGATGAGCTGAGATGAGTGTTAAGTCAGGGAAAGTTATTGAAACAAGGCAGTCTTGGTGATGGAATGGATATATAGTCAGAAACTCACCTTGGGATGAAATACAACAGCATGTTCACTAACAATCTGATTAAGATTCAGTGGGAGGGATAGAGTCCGTGGCTAGTGAATGGAGTTTGTGATTGGGATTGAAGACAATGGCTGGATAGGCCTGAGCTAGAGATTTTGTTCAATTCTGGACACCATTCTTTAGGGGGGATGTCAGTCTTTGGAGTGGATGGTAGCAGGCGTGCGGGATTTCAGATTGATGGGGCTGGATTGAATGGATTTTGCCAGAGTGGGTTAGGTGGTGGGCAGGCCCACATAATAGGGGTGGAGGCCAGGCTTCCCATTCCCACCAGCAGGAAATCTGACTCCAGTAAAACAGCAGCTAGACTGGGCAGATCCAGGAAACCCATTCTTTGGCTAATTAGGCTCATTAAAGAGCCATTTAAAAGTCATTATCTCTGAGCCCACCAGGGCTAATGTCCTGTAGGGAAGGAAATCTGCCGTCCTTACCTGGTCTGGCCTACACGTGACTCCAGACCCACAGCAATGTGGTTGACTCTTAAATGCCCTCTGAACAAGGGCATTTAAGAATGGGCAATAAATGCTGGCCAAACCTGATGGCCTAACTAGTGATGCCCACATCCCATGAACGAATAAAAAATAAATAAATTTAGTCATGGTTCAGGAATTCTCTTGGACTTGCATGGGTCTCCTCCATTGAGACATGGATCTCCTTTTGGTTCTCCAACACTGCCCATGGATTGACTGAAGAAGTTGGGTTTGTTCTCCTTAGAGAAGAGAAGGTTAAGCGGTGATTTGATAGAGACATGAGCAATCATGAGCAGTTTGGATAGAGTAAATAAGGAAAAACTTTTTACAGTGACACAAGGGTCGATAACCAGAGGACATGGATTTAAGGTGAACAGGAAAAGAAGCTGATGGTACATGAGGACAAGGAATTTACATAAAGAGTTAATCTGATGTGGAATGCACTGACTGAAAGGGCAGGGGAAGCATATTCAATAGTAACTTTGAGAAGAAATTGGATAAATACTTGAAGGGAAAAAGGGTTACAGGATTGTGGGGAAAGAGCAGGAGGGTGGAACTATCAGGTAGTTCTTTCGAAAGGTGGCACAGGCACAATGGTCTGATCGGCCTCTTTCTGTGCTGTGTGATTCTGTATCAAACTAGGAGGGGCAGTGGAACTGAAAGAGGCAGTTCAGAACCTGCAGAATGAGCTAAACAGAAAATGTGAGCAAGCACAGGTGACAGTTAATTCTTTACCACTGCAGTGGAACAGTGCTCATGTAGCTGAAAGCCTGGCTTCTGGAGGTGGTACTATCCATCAGAGAGGTCAAATCTTCTGACCTACTGCTGCTCAATGACATTGGGGTAACTTCGTTCTTTGGGGAAGACTTGCTGCATTGATAACCGAGGGTCTGAGCAATTCACACTGACGGTATTGTGCTCCATATTTCTTCGTTGCTGACACTCCTTCTGAAGCATGGCTTTCTGATGATCCCAATCTGCTGTGAATGGGAACAGTTGGGTCATTCCATAAATGTTTTTTGCTCTATTTCATGAATGACCTCTGCTGACCCTCTTCACTCCACTATCATATTGTTGTCTTTATGATGACTATCATTAGCGAGGGAAATACAGGAAAATTTGTATGTATCCAACCTCTATCTGTGCCATGTCTGTGCATCACATTCTATTACTCCAGTAAGGAAAATTAGGAGAGTTGGTGACAATAAGTAATGGCTAATGCATAAAATTACTGCATGTTATTGTACACTAAGTATTTGTTAGATGTAATGCAAAGAGGAATTTCACCCATGAAGAATTGATTCTGTTGAAGTAAAGCAAATGCTACATTACTCATTCCTTAGGGATGAATACCAAGGAAAGCAATTGGCCGCTCGGTCCAATACAAACTAATAAATTCCCTCTGCAGAGCTCTGTGGGACTCGCATAAGTACTGAGAATAGAGGCACTCACATATCTGTCTCCCTGGTGAGTTCCTACTGAGACATATTTCGTGAAGCGTATAATGAGCCAGGCCTTCAGTTATTGATGCAATAAGACACAGGGAAGTATCTGACTCCTGAAATGTCCTCTGTTGGTATCTGGAATGTCCCTGTGGTCTAAGTGCTAAGGGGGCTGGTGAGCATTACTATTGCCGGTGCTGCAGCATGAATGATTAACTTTACCTGCTCTGGTTTCAGTCACAGTATCGTGCATGGGTCTTCTGGTTCGCTGAATTAGTTGGCCGACCCCTAGGATAGATTGTTGTGTCATCTCCCACAATGATATGATGCAGGTAACAACAGTCAGGGCACAATGAGAGTGAGGATGCTGGTTTCTTTAGTACACCATATGTAATAATGTGATAAAGACTGGATTTTAGTAGCACAGCAAACATTCCCCTCAATCACTTTAATATATACACTGCAGAACAGAAGCTACCTTTAACAAGCTCTTCACAGCCCATTAGCAAACTCTGAAGAAAGTGTTTTTCTTTGATACCTTCCTTAATCTTAGTTTGAAAATTTAGACTTTTGTGAAATTAGTGTTATTAAAAAAAATCAAAAATCATTGACCGACTTTTGCTCCTCACTTTAAATAGAAAGGTAGAACGTAATGTACTTGGATATTCTGCATAATGGTTTCAAATTAACACCGGTTCAAAAAGACATTTGAAATATTAGCAGCACATTATAAGGAGCTAGAATTAAAATAATTTAGACACCGGAAAAAGTAAATAAACAAAGAGAGTTCATTTTATTCTGACAAGCTGCAATGTGCATAGTGAGGGAAATAAAGTGACGAAGGAAAAGGACTTTATTCAGAACTCAAAGATCTGTAAAGATGGAGAGGTTATTGCAGTGTGCCCCATGCTCTATGGTGATGCCATATGAAGAGCATTAGCACTAGCTCCCAGCAATGTTTGAACAGAGTACAATGGAGGTTAAAAAGCAGGAAAACTAGATGGAACAGGGAGACTGTAGTGAGAGAGGGGACTGTAGGGAGCAGGTAGACTATAGGGAGTGGGGAGACTGTAGTGAGGGGGAAACTGTAGTGAGGGGGAAACTGTAGTAAGTTGGGATACTGTAGTGAGTGGGGCAACTGTAGTGAGAGGGGAGACTGTAATGAATGGGGGGGACTGTAGCGAGTGTGGAGAGTGTAGTGAGTGGGGAGAGTGTAGTGAGTGGGAAGACCATATTGAGAAGGAGACTGTAGTGAGTGCTGGGAATGTAGTGAGAAGTAGAATGTGGTGGGCAGGGAGACTGGAATGAAGGGGAGACTGGAGCAAGTGGGAGACTGTATTGAGAATGAGACTGTAATGTGTGTGGAAATTGCAGTGAGGAGACTATAGTGAGAGTGAGACTGTAGTGAGCAGGGAGACTGTAGTGAGTGGGGAAACAGTAGTGAATGGGGAGATGGTAGTGAACGGGGAGACTGTGGTGAGTGGGGAGATTGGAGTGAGCATTGGTGACGGGTATTTGAACTGTTACTAACTACAAGTAATTTCTGCACCGGGGATCCAAATCCCTTCACCCTACCACAGTTTCTGCCCTCTTGCTCTTGAGAAAATATTCCATTTTACTGACCTCCATTCTAATGCGAATGGCCCTTGCTGAAATCTTAAACCACATTTCACGTTCACATCTCCAAAATTTGCTGGTCCTCACAATTACGGCCCCTGGTATTTACTGAGGTGGGATTTCCAAGTATGAAGGAGTCTCTCTGGTTCAGAAATCTGTTTTTTAGTGGAAATGTGTGTTTTCTTGGACAGCTGCCTGGTTGGCCGATCTGTCTTCCTATTGGGCGGTGAATGCTGCAGAAGAGGCTGCAGCTGAGGAGGAGGTGGATCAACCCAGAGGACACATGGAAATCTGGCTGCTGTTAAATCAAGAATGGAAATCAAATATCAGCCACTTCATTAAAATAATAACATGGGCCACCCACCCACCTCCTGGGAATAGTGGTCGCTCTCCATCTGATCCTCCCTCCGGTAAAACCAAAACTGGCCAAGTTCCAGATGGGTTGTGTCCTGGTTTGAGCTATTTTACAGTTTAACTGTATTCAGGGTAACGTGGCAAACTAGATAAAAGGTTGGCTTTGTAACAGGAAACAAAGGGTAATGGTCAATGGATGCCCTTGCGAATGGAAAGTTGTCTCAAGTGGTGTTCCACAGGGCTCGGTGTTGGGACCCTTGCTGTTTGTGTTATATATTAACAAGTTGGACGTGAATGTGGGGGGCACGATTGGGAAATTTGCAGATGACACAAAGATTGGCCGAGTAGTGGATAGTGTAGAGGATAGCCATAATCTCCAAAACGATATAGATGGGTTGGTGGAGTGGGCGGTAAAGTGGATTTTTAACATAGAGAAATGTGAGGTCATACATTTAGGGAGGTCAAAAGTTACAGGGATTACACAATAAATGAGAATATACTAAGAGGAGTAGATGAAGTGAGTGATCTTGGCGTACAAGTACACAGGTCCCTGAAAGCAGCAGTTCAAGTAGACAAGGTTGTAAAGAAGGCATATGGAATGCTCTCCTTCATTGGCAGAGGTATAGAATATAAAAGTAAGGATATAATGTTGGAATTGTATAAAACACTGGGGAGACCACCACTGGAGTATTGTGTGCAGTTCTGGTCACCACATTACAGGAAGGATGTAATAGCTCTGGGGAGAGTGCAGAGGAGGTTTACAAGAATGTTGCCAGGGTTAGAAAAGTGTAGCTACGAGGAGAGATTGGATAGGTTGGGGTTATTTTCCTTAGAACAAAGAAGGCTGAGAGGTGACTTGACTGAGGTGTACAAAATTATGAGGGGAATAGATAGAATGGACAGGATAAAATTGTTTCCCTTGATGGAGAATTCTAGAACCAGGGGACATAGATTCAAGATAAGTGGCAGAAGGTGTAGGGGGACATGAGGAAGAACTTTTTTACGCAGAGGGTAGTGGGTGTCTGGAATTCCCTGCCCAAGTTGGTGGTAGAGGCAGAAATGTTAAACTCCTTTAAGAAGTACCTGGATCTGCACCTTAAGTGCTGTAAGCTGCAGGGCTATGGGCCGGATGCAGGAAGGTGGGATTAGAAAGGGCACCTGGGTGTCCTCGGGCTGGCATGGACAGGATTGGTCGAATGGCCTCCTTCTGTTCTGTAACTTTTCTATGGTTCTATGATTCTAACATCCCACCTGACTCAAACTCACCTGGTTTGTGGAGTTAAAGTTACCCCCTCTGTCTCATCTACAAACTTGGATATAAAAATGTCTATTCCATTTTCCGAGTTATTGATATAGAATCATAAATTGCAGAAGAAGGCCATTCGGCCCATCGTACCTGTGCTGGCTCTTTGAAAGAAGCATTCAATTTAGCCCCATACTGTAGGTTTTTCCCCATAACCCTGCAAGTTAATCCTCTTCAAGTACTTGTCCATTGCTCTCTAGTTCCTACGGAATCTGGTTCTACCAGTCTTTCTGGCAGGGCATTCCAGAATCTTCTTGTGAAGAAGTTTTTCCTCCTTTTTCTCCCTCCATTTCTTTTGCCAAATGATCGAACTCTATGACCTCGGATACTGACTCCTTTGCTGGAAGAAAGGCCTTTCTCCCAACTCACTCCGTCAAAACTCACCATAACGCTTGGCATGAACACTTCAATCACTGAAAATGGTTCACCTTCAAGGATTAAACATTCTGGGAGACATTGTGTTTTAAAAGACACTGATTTTCAAAGGATTAATGCAAGAACTCTGCTTTTCTTGGGAGAGATATCTACTTCCAAGAAAAGGTCATTAAACAGTTGAAATAAAGATGAAACTTCTTGACACTGGTGCACTGTGTACAAAAGTGGTGGTGGTTGGGTTGGGGGGGGGGGTGCGTTGGTGTGGTGTTGTGGAGGGGGAGTGGGGTGGTAGGAGGAGGGGTGTTCACATGGTGGTTTATGGTCCTGAAAAAACCATGCCTGGAAAAACTGTGTTCAAAGTTGTGTTTTTTGTCTTTGCTTTTGAGAAGAGAAGGACCAACTGCTTGAGAAGGAAGAGAGCAGCCTTTTTGCAGCCCAGAACCAGCCCACAGCTGGAAGTGAATATAAGCTGCTCCTAAGTTGCTCTATGTGCTGGCATTGAGTACCCTTGAGGGTTCCTTGAGCCAGCCTGAAAAACAGTGCAAGAGCCACCAATGGTTTCATGGGTCAGTGTTGAGAGACCAGCTGTATAATCCAAACTCCATGTCAGGGATTCCACCATCCCTTTGAACCATTGACATTCGACAATGGCAGAATTCCTCTATTTTTAGTTATTTTATTTTATTTTTTTGTGTGTGCATGTGACTTAGGGTATTTTGAAAAAGTAATTAGTATACCTTCAATTTCATGCTGTGTGTTAATAAGATTTGCCTTTCTATTCAGCAAGACTGATTTTATAATAATCTAATAATTTTGTTTATTGAAGAAACCTGGTTATTGAGTGGTCATTCTGAGATTAAAGTGAAAGCACATATTTGGCCATATAACTAGTTGGAAACATCATTTTACTATATGTTGTGAACTGTGGAGTAGCAAGACTAGAGACAGACAGTGCACTCCTCCCATCCTGGTCGTAACACTCTGGAAATAACTGCAGGGGAGGTGATGTATTGCAGCTGCACTATGTGGGTGCTGATGGACGTCAGTGTGAACCAGGGCAAACACACCTGCAGTAAGTGCTTGTGGTTCAAAGGGCTTCAGCTCAGAGCCATTGAGCTGGAGGCTGAGCTGCAGACACTGTGACACATTAGGGAGGGTGTAAGTTCCCTGGAAACTTTGTTCTGGAAGGCACTTTAGAATAGGCTTAAAAGCAAAATACTGCAGATGCTGGAAATCTGAATTAAAAACAGAAAATGCCGGTCAAGCTCAGCAGGTCTGGCACAATCTGTGGAGAGAGAAACAGGTTTAACATTTTGAGTCTGTACGACTCTTCTTCAGTGCTAAAGAGCAGTAGAACTGTGATAGATATTAAACTGTTTAAGGGGGTGTGGGGCAGGTGGAGCAAAATAGGTCAGGAATAGGTGGGAGCTCAGGAAAGGTTGACAAAGATGTCATGAACACAAGACAAAGTAAGTGTTAATGGTAGTGTTAAAGAATAAAGAAGGTGCTGATGGTGGCATAAAGGTAAGATAGCAAAATGTGTTAACAACCAATCAGCACTCTCTTCACATACAGTATAAATTGTTGTTTTCCCCTTATATTGGTATTCTTGCGAAGTGTCCTGATGAGTGCAAGATGAAAAGCTTCGACATTTCTTTTTCAGCAATACTGAAGTTCTGTACTACCAAACAACTATTTAAAAAGACAGAGTTAAAGTCTCTGGGTGGAATTTTCTGTGCCTGTTGGCTCCTGAACGGACAATATGGCAAGGGGGTAGAGATGAAGGTCCAGCTGTGTTTGGGAGAGGAGCATGTACCTGGTGGGGGGTGTGGGTGGTGGGAGAGAAAGGTCTAGGATCTATTGGGAGTGAAAGAGGTTTCAGGGGGTGTTAGGAGGGGTGGAACAAAAGAGTCAGGGTGAGGTTGGGAAGGGGAGAATGAAAGTGTCAGGTGGACTGAGTTTGTGGGGAGGGACTACAGAGGTAGGAGGAGGTAACAGGGGAAGATGGCAACTAGGGAGGTAGGTTTAAAGGGCAAGGAATGTGTAAGGGAAGGAGCTTGGAGGACGGCAGGAATGCGGAGGGGGAAGGAGTTCACAGGGAAGAAGAAATCATGGGGAGGAAGGAGTAAGGGTGGAGGAAGAAGTAAGGGTTGAGAAAGGAGTTGGGAAGGGGGGAGGAATAAGACTGGAGGGAGAAGTAAAGGTGTCTGAAGGAGTCCGGAGAGGGGAAAGAATAAGGGTCTCTGAGGGAGTCAGGAAGGGGGAAGAGCTAACCGGGGTCGTTGGGGTAGTGGGAATGTGGGGAGCAGAGTCCGGGAGGGAGGAGTTCCATGGGGGGAAGGACTCTGGATGGGGGGATGTCCAGGTGAACATGCAAGGGAGGGCTCTGATGAATCCATGTCAGCCTCTTGGGGAGCGAAGTGAGGGTAGGCATGGAAGGAGGGAATGCTGAGAATAACTGAGGGCAGAGTGAGGTAGTAGGCTGGGAGGGTGCGTGGGTGGGGGTGAGGGTGCGGTGGAATCGGTAGAAGGAATGGTGTGGTATTTAGTGGGGAATCAGAGGCAGACACAGAACCTGGGGGTGGGAAGGAGGAGGTCAAGGAGGTGAATGTGGGAGCGGGTGGGACTTTCTGGAAGGAAGGGAACATGCATGTTCACCTGGACATCCCCGAAGGAAAGGGGTGTACCTGGTAGGTCACAGAGGGGAGGTGGATAATGCTGGGGGAGGGGGGGTCGACAGTGATGGGGGAAAGCAAATGGGTGACTGGGGGAGGGGAAAGGATTGAGGAGCACAGGAAGAAACATAGCAGGACCATGCTTTCCGAATCAAAAATGAAACAAGAGTCGTGGTGGATGGGATCAGGTGCTGCATGGGAGTGTGATCAGTGGGTGGACGGAGATGCAGCTCAGCTCAGATGGACAACTGAAAGGGAACCCCAGCAGCAGCATAGAAAATACTCAGGACATTGAGGTGAGTGTGAAACGTGAAGGATCCGTGTGTGTGGGAGAGTGTTTGCACGAGGCTCCGAGAGACCCTGTCACACACACACTTCACCCTCCACAATCACTCCTGGGCCGGCTATGTGCAGCTGAACAGCGAGTGGGGGGGTTGCATTGGGAGGAGTGGTGAAGCCTGTCAATGAAGCTGAAAGTGAAAGTGAATATATTTCCAAATTGTAAAGAGACAAAATGTGTTCACCCATGCAACCAACAGTGATCACAATTACTTAACTTTTCATCACTTTAGACTTCTAGGTGCTGCCCTGACATCTGCAGCAGGGGTGGGGACAATCTGGGCAATGGTTGGCCCTGTTACCTCTGATGCCTTTGGCAAAGGACATCTGGGTCCTCTGGCTGTTCTCCTGTAGGCCAGCCCTTTGAGGTGACAGAAGACGAGGTTGAAGAGTTCACAGGCAAAGGGGACTCAGAGGGAGGAGTTCCACTGAGCCTCAGCCTCTGAGATTCCTGAGTGGATGACCCAGGGGTCCAGTTGCTTCTCCTCCCTCCCGAGGGCCCCGCCCTGACTTCTTGAGGGATAGGAACATGTGGAGGGACTTCGAGGTGCCCCATTACCCTCTTGCATTGCCACGACAGTAACTTTCCCATGGCTACCACAATGGAATGCAAGTCTGCACACATCTCTGCATTCTCCTGGACCAGGGTCTCCATGGCATCTGCCATCATCCCCATGGAGACCTCCATACATGCAAACATGTGCACTACTTCATCAGAGAGCAGGCAGATGCACTCCTCTGACTCATGTGCCACTTTGTTGAGGGCTTCTAACAGGTCTGCGTGATGTTCCCCCATCTCCTGCTGACTCTCTACGATGAGTTGGAAGAGCCAGAGGCTCGTCATCTGACTCAAACCTCAGGATACCTCTTCCCCAGCAGTCCTCTGAGCGCTGAGGAGCTCAACTGAACCTGCTTCCTCCTGCTGCGGACATGTATCCGTGCAGTGACCACCAGATTGTGAACTCGAGCCTGCTCTAGATCTAGGTCCCACTGAGGTGTGTGTCTCTGCGCTGGTTGAGGGTGTGGGTAAGCGCTGTGATGGGTCTCCCAGGCTGCTTATTTCCAACTCTTCAATGGAGCAGGTGTCCTTTTGGCTGGAGGCGAGGAGGTAGATGAAGCTGAGGGACTGGCTGGCTGAGGGTGTTAGTCGCTTGGCAGAGCTCCCTGTGAACCAAAGTAGAGATAATTAGTGCAGGGCAGCAGAGTCAAAAGCAGGAGAGAGAGCACTCCCAGTTGTGTTGAGGGAGGGATGATGTGGTGTAGGATCCTCACAAGGGTGTTTGCCACCAACCTCACCATCGCCACAGGCAGGGTCCACACCCTCACCAGTCAGTGCGATGGCTGCTCCTCAAAGTGAGTGAGGGGCCTAATGTGGGCCACTCCATCCCTGGGTCTGGGACCTCTCATTGCTGTTGGGAATTGAAAAGGAGTGTGAGAGGAGTCAGGAGTTGGTGAGAAGCGTGAGAGGAGTCGGGAGTTGGTGAGAAGCTGGAGAGGAGTCGAGAGTTGGTGAGAAGCGTGAGAGGAGTCGGGAGTTGAAGAGAAGCGTGAGAGGAGTCGGGAGTTGGTGAGAAGCGTGAGAGGAGTCGGGAGTTGGTGAGAAGCGCGCGAGGAGTCGGGAGTTGGTGAGAAGCGCGAGAGGAGTCGGGAGTTGAAGAGAAGCTCGAGAGGAGTCGGGAGTTGAAGAGAAGTGAGAGAGGAGTCGGGAGTTGAAGAGAAGCGCGAGAGGAGTTAGGAGTTCAAGAGAAGCGTGAGAGGAGTCGGGAGTTGAAGAGAAGCGCGAGAGGAGTCGGGAGTTGAAGATGAGCACGAGAGGAGTCGGGAGTTGAAGATGAGCACGAGAGGAGTCGGGAGTTGAAGAGAAGTGTGAGAGGAGTCAGGAGTTGAAGAGAAGCGCGAGAGGAGTCGGGAGTTGAAGAGAAGTGTGAGAGGAGTCGGGAGTTGAAGAGAAGCGAGAGAGGAGTCGGGAGTTGAAGAGAAGCGCGAGAGGAGTCGGGAGGTGAAGAGGAGCGTGAGAGGAGTCAGGAGGTGAAGAGCTGGGAGAGCAGCTGTGACTGAGGGAGTTTGGTGAGGAGGGAACGAGGTAATCCTTTGAGTTCCGTGAATACAATTGGGTAAGTATTTATTACTTTTATTGCTTATAGTTTTTAAGGTCTTATTTTGTGGTTCATCATTTGTAAGGGCTACATTCTGTAACAACAAGGAGCAGGGAAGAAGGGCCTGAGAGTAATTGATATTATTTGATATTAAGTATCTTCCAAAAGATTTAATTTAATTGAAAGGGGTAAGTCATGGCAGGAGAGCTCAAAGCCATGGTGTGCGCCTCCTGCTCTGTGTGGGAAGCCGGGAACATTTCCAGTGCCTGGGGCCAGCAAGTGTGTGGGAAGTATCTTCAGCTGCAGCTCCTGGAAGCCTATATTTTGGAGCTGAAACAGCCGCTGGGAACACTGTGGAGCATCCGCGAGGCGGAGAGTATTGTGGATAGTGTGTTTAGAGAGGTGGCTAAGAGTCCACATGAAGGGAATGGGTGACCACCAGGCAAAGCAAAAGGACTGGGCAGGCAATTATAGACCAATTAGCCTGACGTCAGTAGTGGGGAAAATTCTAGAGTCCATTATAAAAGATTTAATAGCTGAGCACGTGGAAAACAGTGGCAGAATTGGACAGAGTCAGCATGGATTTATGAAAGGGAAATCATACTTGACAAATCTACTGGAATTTTCTGAGGATGTAACTAGTAGAGTTGATGAGGAGGAGCCAGTGGATGTGGTTAATTTGGACTTTCAGAAGGCTTTCAACAAAGTCCCACATAAGAGATTAGTGTGTAAAATTAAAGCATATGAGATTGAGGGTGGTGTATTGAGATGGATAGAAAACTGGTTGGCAGACAGGAAACAAAGAGTAGGAATAAACGGGTCTTTTTCCGAATGGCAGGCAGTGACTAGTGGGGTACCGCAGAGATCGGTGCTGGGACCCGTTATTCACAATATATATTAATGATTTAGATGAAGGAATTAAATGTAATATGTCCAGATTTGCAGATGACACAAAGCTGGGTGGGAGGGTGAGCTGTGAGGAGGATGCAGAGATGCTTTAGTGTGATTTGGACAAGCTGAGTGAGTGGGCAAATGCATGGCAGATGCTGTATAATATGGATATATGTGAGGTTATCCACTTTGGTGGCAAAAAACGGAAGGCAGATTATTATCTGAATGGCTATAAATTGAGAGAGG
Source organism: Carcharodon carcharias (assembly GCF_017639515.1). NCBI lineage: Eukaryota > Metazoa > Chordata > Chondrichthyes > Lamniformes > Lamnidae > Carcharodon > Carcharodon carcharias. The sequence goes on from NW_024470685.1 coordinate 694,394, forward strand.
GGAATGTGCAATGAGACCTGGGTGTCCTCATACACCAGTCACTGAAGGTAAGCATGCAAGTGCAGCAGGCGGTAAAGAAAACAAATGGTATGTTGGCCTTCATAGCGAGAGGATTCAAGTACAGGAGCAGGGATGTCTTGCTGCAATTGTACAGGGCCTTGGTGAGACCTCACCTGGAATAGTGTGTGCAGTTTTGGTCTCCTTATCTGAGGAAGGATGTTCTTGCTATAGAGGGAGTGCAGCGAAGGTTTACCAGACTGATTCCTGGGATGGTGGGACTGACATATGAGGAGAGATTGAGTCGGTTAGGATTATATTCGCTGGAGTTCAGAAGAATGAGGTGGGATCTCAGAAACCTATAAAATTCTAACAGGACTAGACAGGGTAGATGCAGGAAGGATGTTCCTGATTGCGGGGGAGTCCAGAACCAGGGGTCACAGTCTGAGGATATGGGGTAAACCACTTAGGACTGAGATGAGGAGAAATTTCTTCACCCAGACAGTGGTGAGCCTGTGGAATTCACTACCACAGAAAGTAGTTGAGGCCAAAACATTGTATGTTTTCAAGAAGGAGTTAGATATAGCTCTTAGGGTGAAAGGGATCAAAGGGCATGGGGAGAAAGCGGGAGCAGGCTATTGAGTTGGATGATCAGCCATGATCATAATGAATGGTGGAGCAGGCTCGAAGGGCCGAATGGCCTACTCCTGCTCCTAGTTTCTATGTTTCTATGTTGTGAACCAACTTCTCCTGCATGGAAAATCTGGAGAGAGTGTGAGCGGGACACATGGCGCTGTGTGGAATGTTTGTGTGGAGAGAGGAGCCAAGGACAGGATGAGGACATAAGCCTGATGGAGGTGTTGGGGTGTGTGAGAGAGTTAATGGTGTTGCCTATTCAGGTGTGAGAGCCCTGTGGGTGTGCGATGGGTTTGTGAGTGTGTGAGTTGAGAGTGATGAGAAGAGTGACTTACCCTGGTGGAACAGAGGAGACCATTCATCCTATTGCGGCACTGGCTGGCTGTCCTTTTTTGCAGGGTATTGGCACTGATCACAGCTGTCAGCGCCTCCCATGCTGGATTAGTGATGTTGCTCCCCCTGGTGCAGCCAGACCTGGGGTAGAGGACATCACGGCGTGCCTCCACAACATTCAAAGCTCACTCCAGCGATGCGTCACTGAATCGGGGGTGTGCTGTAGTCTTCCTGCCTATCGGGACCATGCCTCCTGTGTAGCAGTCCTGGGCTGGAAGCACTGAGAGGTGTGAGCACTGCTGCACTTTAACTATGTTGCCAGGTCTGATGAGGTGGTGAGGTGATGGCAGGTGAATGTGAGCCTACTCGCCATCGAAACAGTGTGTTTCCTGGGAATGCATGACTAATGAGGCGGGATTGGGACAATACGGCACGAGAGCCCACCATTTCGACCAGCGGGTAAACCATTCTTTTCAAAATTCTTATGAATTTTTAGCACAGATAGAAATAAGTATGTATGACCCGATAGCTATCACAGAGACATGATTGTAAGCTGACCAAGGCTGGGACTTGGATACTGACATCTTGAAAGTTGGGAAAATGTGATGGGGTAGCTCTGTTATTTAAGTGAACCAGATAGTTTTTTTACAACAACTGATAATAGTTTTATGGTTACAAATTCAGAAACTAGCTTCCAATTCCAGGTTTTATTACTTGAATTTGAATTCCAGCAGCTGCTATGGTGGGGTTTGAACCTGTGTCCCTAAAGGATTAGCTTGGGCTTTGGGATTGTCAACCTTGGCAGGGAGAATAGAAAGATTGCAGAACTTAGTGGTACAGAGGTTGTCCTGGTACATGAATCATAAAAAGTTAGAATGCAGGTGTTGGGAGGGTGTTGGTCACAGAACGGTATGCCTTAAAGGAGTCTCCATAATCTTCTGTAGGTTCACTGTAAGTCTTTATTAACTACTAGAACTATTTACACATGTACAGTAAAGGGTACAAGCTCAGCACTGTCTCCATGCTTAGATCTATACACTTCTCTGCTCAATACCACACTGATCCTGGATCTGGGTCATGTGCCTTCTTACATCACTGTGTGGGCGGTGCTGTACTCAGTCTCACATTAACACAATATGTGCCAGACCCATATACTTCACCTCCCCTCAAGTCTTTATCCAATACTTTTGGAGTTATACTAGTTTATTTCATGTCTTAGATTGTTACCAGTCCATCCTGTTACATCACTGTTACTACATTCTCACTATCTCATCTCCTTACTTCAAGTCCTTGAATTTAAAGTTTTAGATGGTTTAGAGGCCCCTTCCATATCTCATCCACCGTTCTGTTGGAGGAGTGGTCGGCTCTATTGTCGCTGGTGTTCCCTGTTGGTCTGGAGGTTGAGCTGGTATCTGCTTATCTTCATCAATAACTTTCTAGTGTGGAGTGGGAGAGGCCAGCCTAGGGATAGGGCGGAGATTCCTCCTGCTTCACCTGACCATGCCTTCCGCATTGCCAACCTGGTAGGACTGAGGTTAGTCCTCGTTCTCTAATGATGGTACCTTCTCTCTCAAGATCTTTAAGTGTTGTCACACTTCCGTAGCTGTGGTAAGTGTCTGGTGCTGTGCCTTCTGTTGTAGGTGGAAGATTGCTATTTTGTTTGGATGTCCAGCTAACCCTTGATTACCAACTCTGATATGATTAGAAGCTGTGTGCGGATTTTCCTGCCCATCAGGGGTTGGATGGGGCAGATTTCGTTGTAACTGGGTGAACCTGTCTGTGAGCAGTGCTGTGGAAAAGTTCCTCTTTGAGAAAGCTTTTACTATTCAGACCCCTCTCTCAGCACTGCCCCCGCCATTTGACTGTGGGTATCTCGGGGAGCTGATGCGGTGGTGGAAGCCAGATGTGGTGGTGAAGTGTGCAAAGTATTAATTCGGAAATTGTGGGCCATTATCAGACATGGGGTGTCGTGGTTTACAGACATCTCTTTCAGCAGCTTAATTACTGCCTCTGTATCAGTCATATGTAGTTGCTCACCTCCACCCATCTGGAGAAGTAACCGCCCCCCCACAACTATAAGGAACAATTTGCTGTTGAAGATGAACAAGCCAAGGCCCAGCCTCTCCTGCGGCCTGGTGGGGAATTGTGTGGAGATGAGGGATTTTCTTTGTCCTGACTGTGTAACTCACACACCTGGCAATTTGCAATGGTGTCCTCAATCACCCCGGAAATGTCTGGCCACCAAACAGTGGATTGGGTCTGTGTTCTGTGCCTGGCGATGCATAGGTGGCCCTGGTGTATTTTTTGAAGGATCTCCAGCTGCAGGGAGAATGGGATGACTGGCCGCTTGTCATAGACCAGGAGGTCACCCATAACCATAAAGTGCTTTTTAAAAATTAGTTCATGGGATGTGGGCTTCACTGACTAGGCTAACATTTATTGCCCATCCCCTAATTGCCCTTGAGAAAGTGGTGGTGAGCTGCCTTCTTGAACCACTGCAGTCCATGTGGTGTAGGTACACCCACAGTGCTGTTAGGGAGGGAGTTCCTGGATTTTGACCCAGCGACAGTGAAGGAATGGCGATATATTTCCAAGACAGGATGATGGGTGACTTGGAGGGGAACTTCCAAGTGGTGGTGTTCCCATGCGTCTGCTGCCCTTGTCCCTCCACGTGCAGAGGTTGCTGTCAAAGGTGCTGAACATTGTGCAATCATCAGTGAACATCCCCACTTCTGACCTTATGATGGAAGAAAGGTCATTGATGAAGCAGCTGAAGATGGTTGGGCAGAGGACACTATCCTGAGGAACACCTGCAGTGATGTCCTGAAGCTGAGATGACTGACCTCCAACAACCACAACCATCTTCCTTTGTGCTAGATATGACTCCAACCAGTGGAGAGTTTTTCCCCGATTCCCATTGGCTCCACTTTTGCTGGGGCTCCTTGATGCCACACTCGGTCAAATTCTGCCTTGATGTCAAGGGCAGTTCAGCTGTTTTTGTCCATGTTTGGACCAAGGATATAATGAGGTCAAAAGCTGAGTGGCCTTTGCAGAACCCAAACTGAGTGTCAGTGAGCAGGTTATTGCTTTAAGTGTTGTGTGATAGCACTGTCAATGACACTTTCCATCGGTTTAGTGATGAACGAGAATCGACTGATGGAGTGGTAATTGGCTGGGTTGGATTTGTCCTGCTTTTTGTGGACAGAACATACCTGGGCAATTTTCCACATAGCTAGGTAGATGCCAGTGTTGTAGCTGTACTGGAACAGCTTGGCTAGGGGCGCAGCAAGTTCTGGAGCACACGTCTTCGGTACTGTTGCCGGAATACTGTCAGGGTCCATAGCTTTTGCAGTATCCAGTGCCTTCAGCTGTTTCTTGATATCACATGGTGAATTGATTTGGCTGAAGACTGGCACCTGTGATGCTGGGGACCTCCAGAGGAGTCTTCTGTTGCTCGAACCAAGATTGTGTGGTATCTCCGTTTGGTCTCTGTTGAGACCATCCTTTTTGGAAGTATCTGTGGATGCAGGGACACACACCTTATTGCAGATTTTCTCCTGATGGATCTGTTGGAATTTATTTGTGGTCGCTGGTAGATGCTTTCTCATTGATTGGGAGTAAGCTTCCAGTCCCTCAAAAATTTGACATCCTGTTTTGTTGGGAAGCCCACTGCGGACCTTGAAAGTGTGTCTCCTGTTGTCTGATTTTTAACTTGGCCATATACTGTCTCATAGGTGAATCTCATGAGGTGCAGGCAAAACATCTGGAGTGTGGGAGGCATTTTTGCTAGTTCCTTCTCATCCAAGGGTTTATGGTCTGTTTTGATTGTGACCTTGAGGCTGGTGATGTAGTCAGAAAACTTCTTACAAGTTCACATGACTGCAGGGGCTTCCTTTTCTATGATGGCGTATCTCACCTCCAAGTCCTACAGCCCTCCAGAACTGTAGTACACCAGTCGGTGACTTCCATCCAGTTGTATGCTGAAAGAGGACCACCCTGAGGCCTATGGATGAAGCATCTGTTGCTATGGTGCGGTAGTGGGCAGGGCTGGAGTGCAGTGGGCCAGAATGTTAGTGGAAGGCAGCATTGCCTCAGTGCGAGTCAATACTTGCGCTTGATGTGAGTCCCAGCACCACCACTTGGCCTTTCTTAAGTAGGTGCCTCATGGGTTCTGTGACCTGTGCCAAATTAGGTGAAAACTTTGCCAGTTGGTTTACCATCCCCAGGAGACACTAGAGGTTGGGGACTAGGGGTGAGGTGGGGAACTGTCCGATAGCCTTGGTCTTTTTGTGGGTCTGTAGTGATGCCTTTATCGCTGACCATGCACCCAGGAATCAAATTGATGTTTTGGAAACCTCACATTTGTTGTTCAGCGTCGCTTCCTGCAGGCGCTGTACAAACTGCTGTCAGTCTTTTGTCATGTTCCTCCACTGTTGCACCGTGAACTGAGATATCATCCACATGGCAAATAGCCCCCTGAAGTCCCTGCAAACTGGCCAACATTGTACATTGGAATATTTCTGGTGCTGATTTAATCTCAAATGACAGGCAGTTGTAGCAGAATATGTTGTCCGGAGCTGGGAGTCCTCATTCGGAAGAGGTTGTCAGAATCCAATGTTTGTATCCAGCTTTGAAGAAAAGCCATGCTGTTCGAGAGCTTGGTCAAGCTTTCATCCCCCTGAGCACATGGGGTGGAACTCTCTGGCTTTGGTCTTGTTAAGCTATATCAGAGCGGTGAAACTCAAGAGAAAAAACTTAGCTTTAGATCGGCAGTCAGAGGCTGGAAACATCGGTAGTGGGCAAATTAGTAGAATCAATCCTGAGACATAGGATTAACTGTCATGTGGAAAGACATGGACTAGTCAGGGATGGTCAGCATGGGTTTGTTAAAGAAGGTCTTGCCTCACAAATTTGATTGAATTCTTTGAGGAAGTGACAACAAGGGTTGATGAAGGTAGTGCAGTGGATGTTGTGTACATGGATTTTTGAAAGGCATTTGACAAGGTCCCACATGACAGATTGGTCAGGAAAGTAAAAGCCCATGAGATTCTGGATAATGTGGCAAACGAGATAAAAGGTTGGCTTTGTAACAGGAAACAAAGGGTAATGGTCGATGGATGCTCTTGCAAATGGAAAGTTGTCTCAAGTGATGTTGCACAAGGTGTTGGGACCCTTGCTGTTAGTGTTATATATTAACGTTTTGGACGTGAATGTGGGGGGCACGATTGGGAAATTTACAGATGACGGAAGATTGGCCGATAGTGTAGAGGATAGCCATAATCTCCAAAACAATATAGATGGGTTGGTGGAGTGGGCAGTAAAGTGGCAGATGGATTTTAAATCGAGAAGTGTGAGGTCATACATTTAGGGAGATCAAACAGTTACTGCGCTTACACAATAAATGGGAATATACTAAGAGGGGTAGATGAAGTGAGAGATCTTGGCGTACAAGTACATAGGTTCCTAAAGGCAGCAGTGAGAGGGAGAGAGAGAGAGAGAGAGGGAGAGAGAGATAGGTGTATAAAGATGTAAATAAAAAGAATCAGAAGAGTGGATAGGTTTGAATGATGAATGGAGAAAATAATACACGTGAAGAAAGAAGTAGGAGGGAGAAACTGGCCCTGGAGAACCTGAGAAGGAAGGAATTTTCAACTACACCGCAAGTAATTATTTGAGAAGAAACATGATGGTGGTGAGAGGCCACACAATGCGTATCTAAGGACATTGCATGAAGCACCATAGGATGGGAATGGAAAGTGCTTGTGACTGAATCCTGGAGAAGGTAATATCTACGTTTTTAAAAAGACATTGGTGGGGACGGTTCCTTACTCTGCTGTGACTTTCAGATTCACAATGGCAAAATTTTTGTGGCTTGGCGGCTAATATTTTGCTAACATATTTATCAGTTTGGAACTTCAACTTCTGTTTGCACAACTGCTCCTGGAGATTGTTTGCAGATGAAATGCACTGCAGTTAGAAATGTAAAGAAGGCATATGGAATGCTCTCCTTCATTGGCAGAGGTATAGAATATAAAAGTAAGGATATAATGTTGGAATTGTATAAAACACTGGGGAGGCCACAACTGGAGTATTGTGTGCAGTTCTGGTCACCACATTACAGGAAGGATGTAATAGTTCTGGAGAGAGTGCAGAGGAGGTTTACAAGAATGTTGCCAGGGTTAGAAAAGTGTAGCTACGAGGAGAGATTGGATAGGTTGGGGTTATTTTCCTTAGAACTAAGAAGGCTGAGAGGTGACTTGATTGAGGTGTACAAAATTATGAGGGGAATAGATAGAATGGACAGGATAAAATTGTTTCCCTTGATGGAGAATTCTAGAACCAGGGGACATAGATTCAAGATAAGTGGCAGAAGGTGTAGGGGGGACATGAGGAAGAATTTTTTTACGCAGAGGGTAGTGGGTGTCTGGAATTCGCTGCCCAAGTTGGTGGTAGAGGCAGAAACTCTAAACTCTTTTAAAAAGTACCTGGATCTGCACCTAAAGTGCTGTAAGCTGCAGGGCTATGGGCCGGATGCAGGAAGGTGGGATTAGAAAGGGCACCTGGGTGTCCTCGAGCTGGCATGGACAAGATGGGCCAAATGGCCTCCTTCTGTTCTGTAACTTTTCTATGGTTCCAGCTGCCAGTAGGCCCCGGGACTTCTGCACATGAGCTGTCCAGCAGATGGCCGCACGTGCACAGTTACTGATTTTTTGTGTTCGTGCCGGGAACCGTCCCTGCATACCTGCACAGAAGGAAAGGAAGCCAAGAAGTAAAATGGCGCAAAACTGCATGTCAGGTGACCTGAACCAGACCGCCATTCTGCAGCAAGTGTCCCAGAGAGCAGGACACGGGGAGGGGCAGGTAGAAGGTCTCAAACCAAGAAGAAGGTCCAAAACCAGGGAGTGGGGCAGAAAGAGGTCCCAGAAGAAAGCCCCAGGCAGGGACAAAGAAAGGGATCAGAGATAGATCCCATTGAGTCAAGATAAATGACAGGAGCAGAGGAAAAGGCTCTGAATTAAAGATAGAGAGCTGTGGGGAGCAGACTTGAAGCAAAATGGGCTCGAGAGAAGCCCAGAAGATCCAGGAGGGCAGCCGAAGGTTGGTGACTCAATGTTGGGGGTGGCGTAAGGACAAAGGTACCCTTTGGAGCAGTGGTGTTCTGCTTGGCCTGGCCAAAGATCTGGAAAGATGCTTGGAATGTGAACCTTGAGTGTACCTGGAGATCCAGGGGTCAGGAACCTCAGAGAGCGAGATTGAAACCCTGGAGGTGGATCCTTGTGGAAGCTGTCCAATTCTGACCAATGCTTGGAGAGAATTCCAAGGTGAGTTCTTCAAATGTAGAGATTGGAAACCCTCATGAGTTTCAGTGAGACTGATTGGCTTCGGGTGTGACTAGCGCCTGGGTGGGTTGTTGTGAATCCCATGAAATGTGCTTTGGTCACATCTGATATTTACTTTGGGGTGTGTTGTGTCTGACCACAGTTCACCAGTTCATTCACATGTACTGCAATACTTACCCTGAATATTATAGTATAAGATAGATATAGTAAATTGTTTGATCTTTTAGAATTTGTATGCATCTGTAATGATGTAGCTGGGATGAAGGAATCGGGAATATTTGAATCATTTTCTTGTGTGTGTATTGAGACCTTTCCAACCATTTTGTCCGGTGTAATGTGGTTCATTTTTTCTTGTTTAATAAATATTTTCTTCTTTGAGTTAAAAGTTCACCAGCAGAATCCTGTGAATTTGTTCAGTAACTTTCCTCCACAGTTTCGAAATAAAGAATGAGGATCTATTAAGCCAGGTTTCACTCTTTTCCAGTGTTAACATCAGCCGGGATCTTAACAGGCAGGTCGATGCCAATTGGGATGGACCCGTTCAATTTTGCGACTGGGCCCACCCCAGAGCCCCATATGGCTCTGTGACTGGGGAGATGACTCCCATGTTTGTCATCTCACCCAGCTGCTGCTGTACCTGCTTCATGAAGGGGTGGAGGACTTTTACTGGAGTGGAAAGGCACACGGGTTTAGCATCCTCCCTCAGTGTGATTCTGTACACACTTTATAGACGTCCCAGTCCTTTAAAGAGCTTCAGGGTCTCACTTCTGTATTTGGAGCTAGGGCCTTGTTGGTGGACCTTGTCAATGTTTTGCCGGAGGTTCAGTTTGACACAGGTGTTGTGAGCAGTCCTGGTTACAAACATACAAACAGATGAAATAGGAGCAAGGGTAGGCCATTCGGCCTATTGAGTCTGCTCCGCCATTTAATAAGATCATGGCTGATCTCCTTGTTTTACTAATTACACTTTCCCATCTACCCCTGATAACCTTTGATTCCCTTGCCTAACAAAGATCTAGCTACCTCTGCCTTAAAAATATTCAACAACCCCGCCTCCAGTGCCTTCAGGGGTAGAGAATTCCAAAGTTGCACAGCCCTCAAAAAGACTTTCTCCACATCTCTGTCCTAAAAGGGTCACTCATAATTTTAAAACAGTGCCCGCTATTTCTGGACTCACTCACAAGAGGAAACATCCTTTCCATGTTTACCTTGCCAAGGCTGTTCAGGGTCTTATATAGTTCAGTCAAATCACCCCTCACTCTACTAAACTCCAATGGAAACAGGCCCAAACTGTCCAACCTTTCCTCATAACACAACCCACTCATTCCAGGTATCAATCTAGTAAACCTCCTCTGAACCGCCTCCAATGCATTTACATCCCTCCTTAAATAAGGAGACCAAAACTGCACACAGTATTCGAGGTGCGGTCTCACCAATGCCCTGTATAACTGAAGCATAACATCCTTCCTTTTATGTTCAACTCCTCTAGTAATAAATGATAGCATTCCATTAGCTGCCTTGATTACCTGCTGTACCTACATACTAACTTTTTGTGACTCATGCATGAGAACACCTAGATCCATCTGCACCTCGGAATTCTACGGTTATTCTCCATTTCAGTGTTAGTCTGCTTTTTTATTCTTCCTGCCAAAGTGAACAACTTCACATTTTCCCACATTATACTCCATCTGCTAGATTTTTGACCACTCACTCAACCTATCTTTATCTGTCTGCAAACTTCTTAAGCCTTCTTCACAACATATTTTCCTACCTATCTTTGTGTCATCTGCAAATTTGGCTACCATGCCTTCGCTCCCCTCTTCTCAGTCATTGATGTAAATTGTAAAAAGTTGAGACCCCAGTACAGACCCCTGCAGAACTCCACTCATCACATCCTGCCAATCAGAAAATGACCCATTTATGCATACTCTCTGCTTTCTGCCAGCCAACCAATCTTCTATCCATGCTAGTATGTTATCCCCTACACCATGAGATTTTATCTTCCGCATAACCTTTGATGTGGCACCTTATCAAATGCCTTCTGGAAATCCAAGTACAGTATGTCTACAGGTTCCCCTTTATCCACAACACATGTTACTCTTTCAAAGAACTCTAATAAATTTGTTAAACATGATTTCCCTTTCACAAAACCATGTTAACACTTCCAGATTACCTTCGGTTTCTCTAAGTGCCCAGCTATAACCTCCTTAATGATCAATTCTAGCACCTTCCCCATGACAGACATCAAGCTAACTGGCCTATACTTTTCAGTTTCTGTATCCCTCCCTTCTTCAAAAGAAGGGTTATATTTGCTGCTTTCCTGTCTGATGAAACATTCCTGGAATCTAGCAGATTTTGGAAAATTAACACCAACGCATCTATTACCTCATTCGTCACGCTTTTAAGAACCTTGGATAAATTTCATCTGGATCTGGAGACTTGTCAGCCCACAGCTCCATCAGTTTGCTCAGTACTGCTTCCCTAGTGGTTGTAATTTCACCAAGTTCCTCTCTCCCCTCCACCCCTGATTTACAGATATTACTGGGATGTTTTTGCATCCTCTATAGTGAAGGCAGAAGCAAAATATTTGTTCATTTCATCCACTATTTCTTTATTATCTATTATTGACTCTCCATTCTCATGCTCTAGAGGACCAACACTCACTTTACTTACTCTTTTCCTATTTAACCTGCCTGTTTTGACATTTCTAGCTAGCTTCCTCATACTTTAATTTCGTTCTTCTGAATAACATTTTAGTCATTCTCTGGATGATGAACAGGGTCGCTTGGATTATTTTGTCCTTATACCTCAGGGTTGCCTGCAGTGTGCTTTTCACTGGAAGTTGTAATCCTCCTGCCACATACAGGGGTGTTGTGGGTGGCATCAGCCATTGGGTTTGCCAGCCATGCTTCTTTGTCAAACTCCTGTATCTAATTTAAACTCTGCTAGATGGCAGAAATGTCCGCATTCCAAAATGAGGAAGCAAGACCTTTGACCTCACCCAAAAAGCATGGCAGTGAATCTTCTGGCTTTGCAGACTCCACCTTGTGAATCATTTTGGGGCCTTCTGTGCATTTCAGAGTTTTTGCCTTGCACAGTTTGCCATCGTGTCCAACCCTGTTGGACTGGAAGCATTGGGCTGCACCTACAGGACGTTGATGTCACTTGTGAGGGAGCTTTGCTCCACAGCGTTGGCATGGTCACTCTGCCGGCCGGTCCGAGAATTGCTTTCCCCCGACTCAGAGCGTCCCTGTGTCTTTGTGGCCTGACAAGCTGGACTGGGGGCTGACCTCTGCCCCACATTTTATTCCCTCCCCTTAAGATTGTCCTGTGCTGCTCACGGAGTTCTGACTGTCTAACTATCTGGATTGCCTTTTCCAGGGTTAGATCTTCCTCTGCTTGTCCGAGGTCAGAGAGTGCATCGTCTGTTACTCATACCACTGTTTCGTCTCTGAGTTCAGACTTTAATTCTCTGTATTCACAACCTTCTGCCACCCTGTACAGGTCACTGATGAATGAATTGACTAGTTCCCCTGGTAGTTGGACTCTCTGATTGAAATTTGCTCTTCTGAGTATTTTATTGCTTCTTAGACTGAAATAAATGTTGAATGAATTTAATACCTCTTTGAATTTTTGGATAATTTGATAATTCCCTGTCTTACAATGAAGTCGTCTGCAATCGGGCCTATCAAATAAATTAACGTGTTTACCTGCTCCAATTCTGAGTTTTTATTTAAACCTGAAGTGATGCTGTATCTTAAGAATCTTTTCCTCCAAAGTCCCCAACTTTGTGATTGATCTGAGCCTTGGATTAGTCCAAATTGACATGGAAGTGTGGAATTGTGATCCATGTTCAAAGCTTGTTAGAAGTGTAGGTTCTGCTTTAAAAGCTGTCTGGATTTCAATATGGCATTACTGTTCACTCCGAGACAGAGGGATTTCCCGCGCTTGCTGGTTTTGGCAGGCTTTGCAATAACGTTTTTCTTGAAAAAGAAATCTTAATAATGGCTGCCTGTGACTTTCCTTGTTCAGCTGTTTACTTATTAAATTTCAGGTCAGCCGAATTGGAGCATCTACTGCTTTTTGCTGAGCTAGAAAGTTGCAATGTTCCCGGAACATTTAATTAATTCATTTTCTTTTCTTTTGGATGAGTTCAGGCTCCGACTTGGAATCAGGTTTTAGTGATGGGTTTCTTTCAAATGGCATTTCTGACACTTAAAGGATTTCTCAGAACTTGCTGCAGCCAGGAATTTAAAAAGATTGAGCTCCCCCTTGCAGTTTCTATCGGCTCTGCACTCTGAACCTAGACTTGCAAAGGAGATTCAATGGAGTCTTCTGCTGCAGTAACAAATTTTAAATCTCTGCCTTCAGCTTCCAGGCCTTTCTCTGGAGCATTTTCTGGCTATTGTCTCTCTGTGCCTCTGCTTCTCTAGAAGCTTCCTTTCAGGTCAGAATCAGAATAGTTGATTTTTCTCATCTTCCAGCATTTCAGTCTGTCTCTGCATTTTAGCGAGGTTTTTAATCTGGGTTTTTAATTCCTTTGCTGCCATCATGTTGGGTGTGTGTTGGTTACAGAACGGTACGTCTTAAAGAAGTCTCCATAGTCTCCTGTAGGTTAACTGTAAGTCTTTATTCAAAGCTGAGTTAGGCAAATGGTTGATAGACAAGAGAGTCAAGGGTTATGGAAGGGCAGACAGGGAAGTGGTGTTAAGACCACAACCAGATCAGACATGATCTTATTGAATGAGAGAGCAGGCTTGAAGGGCTGAAAGACTTACACCTGTTCCTAATTCCTAGGTTCCTACATTATTATGTTCCTGTTACTGTCTGTTCATTATTTACTGGGCCAGATCTTCTGTACTTATGCTCATGGTGTGTGTTGGGACCCTGAATAAATCCTGACACATGGCCATGCACTGTGATTGCCCAGGAAGATTAAACCTCCAATGGGCTGATTTGCCCTGCCTGGAACCCTCAGGAATGCCTCTTACACAGATTTCAGTGCAGATATGCGCTACTTACCCAGATACCTACTCTAGAATTGTTACACTGTTTAATCTCTGGTGTATCTCAGGTAACAGTATAACCAAACCCACCACCCCCCACACATGTCCCACTATTCAGATCCGACAACTCCCAACCCAACCCCCCAGCCTCCACTGGCCTGACTATCCACTCCAGTCCGACTCCTCACCCTTCCAACCCAACCACAATTTCCCTCGACCCAACAACCGAACCCCATCCCACCACCCACCCACTCACTCACTCACCCACCCACCCATTCACTCACCCACTCTCAATCACCCTCTCACTCACCCACCCACCCTTTCACTCACCCACTCTCAATCACCCACTCACTCACCCACCCACTCACTCACCCATCCATCCATTCATTCACCCACCCACTCACTTCCCCACCCACCCATTCAGTCACCCACCCATCCATCCACCCACTCTCATTCATCCACTCACTCAGCCACCCACTCACCCATCCACTCAACCAATCATTCTCACTCACCCACCCACTCACCCACTCACCCAATCACTCACACTCTCACTCACCCACCCACTCACCCACTCACCCAATCACTCACACTCTCACTCACCCACCCACTCACCCACTCACCCAATCACTCACACTCTCACTCACCCACCCACTCACCCACTCACCCAATCACTCACACTCTCACTCACCCACCCACTCACCCACTCACCCAATCACTCACACTCTCACTCACCCACCCACTCACCCACTCACCCAATCACTCACACTCTCACTCACCCACCCACTCACCCACTCACCCAATCACTCACACTCTCACTCACCCACCCACTCACCCACTCACCCAATCACTCACACTCTCACTCACCCACCCACTCATCCACTCACCCAATCACTCACACTCTCACTCACCCACCCACTCACCCACTCACCCAATCACTCACACTCTCACTCACCCACCCACTCACCCACTCACCCAATCACTCACACTCTCACTCAGCCACCCACTCACCCACTCACCCAATCACTCACACTCTCACTCACCCACCCACTCACCCACTCACCCAATCACTCACACTCTCACTCACCCACCCACCCTTTCACTCACTCACCTGTCCAAGCTCTCACTCACCCACCCACTCACTCACCCACCCACCCATCCACCCACTCTCAATCACCCTCTCACTCACCCACCCACTCACTCACCCACCCACCCATCCACCCACTCTCAATCACCCACTCACTCACCCACCCACCCATCCACCCACTCTCAATCACCCTCTTACTCACCCACCCACTCACTCACCCTCCCACCCATCCACCCACTCTCAATCACCCTCTCACTCACCCACCCACCCATCCACCCACTCTCAATCACCCACTCACTCACCCACCCACCCATCCACCCACTCTCAATCACCCACTCACTCACCCACTCACTCACTCACCCACCCACCCTTTCACTCACTCACCTGTCCAAGCTCTCAGCCACCCACCCATTCACTCACCCACCCACCCATCCACCCACTTTCAATCACCCTCTCACTCACCCACCCACCCTTTCACTCACCCACTCTCAATCACCCACTCACTCACCCACCCACTCACTTCCCCACCCACCCATTCAGTCACCCACCAATCCATCCACCCACTCTCATTCATCCACTCACTCAGCCACCCACTCACCCATCCACTCACCCAATCATTCTCACTCACCCACCCACTCACCCACTCACCCAATCACTCACACTCTCACTCACCCACCCACTCACCCACTCACCCAATCACTCACACTCTCACTCACCCACCCACTCATCCACTCACCCAATCACTCACACTCTCACTCACCCACCCACTCACCCACTCACCCAATCACTCACACTCTCACTCACCCACCCACTCACCCACTCACCCAATCACTCACACTCTCACTCACCCACCCACTCACCCACTCACCCAATCACTCACACTCTCACTCACCCACCCACTCACCCACTCACCCAATCACTCACACTCTCACTCACCCACCCACTCACCCACTCACCCAATCACTCACACTCTCACTCACCCACCCACTCACCCACTCACCCAATCACTCACACTCTCACTCACCCACCCACTCACCCAATCACTCACACTCTCACTCACCCACCCACTCACCCACTCATCCAATCACTCACACTCTCACTCACCCACCCACTCACCCACTCACCCAATCACTCACACTCTCACTCACCCACCCACTCATCCACTCACCCAATCACTCACACTCTCACTCACCCACCCACTCACCCACTCACCCAATCACTCACACTCTCACTCACCCACCCACTCATCCACTCACCCAATCACTCACACTCTCACTCACCCACCCACTCACCCACTCACCCAATCACTCACACTCTCACTCACCCACCCACTCACCCACTCACCCAATCACTCACACTCTCACTCACCCACCCACTCACCCACTCACCCAATCACTCACACTCTCACTCACCCACCCACTCACCCACTCACCCAATCACTCACACTCTCACTCACCCACCCACTCACCCAATCACTCACACTCTCACTCACCCACCCACTCACCCACTCACCCAATCACTCACACTCTCACTCACCCACCCACTCACCCACTCACCCAATCACTCACACTCTCACTCACCCACCCACTCATCCACTCACCCAATCACTCACACTCTCACTCACCCACCCACTCACCCACTCACCCAATCACTCACACTCTCACTCACCCACCCACTCACCCAATCACTCACACTCTCACTCACCCACCCACTCACCCACTCACCCAATCACTCACACTTTCACTCACCCACCCACTCATCCACTCACCCAATCACTCACACTCTCACTCACCCACCCACTCACCCACTCACCCAATCACTCACACTCTCACTCACCCACCCACTCATCCACTCACCCAATCACTCACACTCTCACTCACCCACCCACTCACCCACTCACCCAATCACTCACACTCTCACTCACCTGCCTATTCATTTATCCACCCACACATATATTCACTTACCCACCCACCCATTCATTCATCCACCCACTCACCCACCGACTCACCTACCCACTCTCAAGCACCCACCCACGCACTCACCCACCCACCCAGTCAGCTATCCACTCACTCACCCACCCACTCACCCACTCACTCACCCACCTACTGACCCACTCACCACCCGACCCCAGCCACCCACTCATCACCTTCCCTACTCACCCGCTCACCCACCCGCTCACCACCTACCCAACTCATGCACTCACCCACCCACCCATTCGCTCACCCACCCACTCACTCATTCACCCAGCACTCACTCGCACTCACCCCACTGAGAGACTTGAGACATTTAAAAACTTACCTGAATTGAGAAGCTAATGCTGAAAGAAAGTGGGAGGGGACTGCCTTCTGTGCTGCTTCTCTTCCCCAGCTTCCTGCTGGGTCACTGCACCGAGGGTTTGGTGTTCCAGTTGAAATTGGATGTCCCCAGCTAGAAGAGTGCTGAAAGGTAAGCATGGAATGATCTCCACAGTCAGCAAGGATGCGCACAGCATCACCATTGATCAGAACATCTGGCTCACCAAGTTGCAAAGCTTTGCGTCGTTTGCAAACTTTGAGATTGTACTCCCTATGCACAAGTCCAGGTCATCTGTATATCACAAGGCAAGCAATACTCTTAATACTGGCCCCTGGAGCACTCCACTAGATATTTCTGTCCAGTCAGAGAAACATCAAATTATCACAATTCTCTACCTCCAGCCTGTTATCCAATTATATACTCAAGGGACAGCCATTCCTTTAATTCCACTTTTCTATTTTCCAAACAGTTTTTATTATGATGAAAAGCCAAGGCCCTGATACAGGTTTGGGGAATGCCACTTGTTGCTTTCCACCAGTCAGAGTACATTCTCTGTATCCCCACTTTCTGACTCCTGCCACCCAACCAATTTCCCACCAAAGTCACAAGATTAATTCCAATTCCATGTGCTCTCATATTTGCTGATAATCTCTTCTGCAGATCTTTTCTAATTATTTCTGGAAGCTCACAGAAATAGGAGTCGGCGAGAACAGCGGGGGCTAAAAGCACGGAGAGAGTGAGAGGAGTAGAGGTGTAAGGAGAATGTGAAAGGAGGACCCTGGGACAGGCAGTCAGCAGCACCTAGAGGAGAGAGTGAGAGGAGGACCCTGGGACAGTCAGTCAGCAGCACATAGAGGAGAGAGTGAGAGGAGGACCCTGGGACAGGCAGTCAGCAGCACCTAGAGGAGAGAGTGAGAGGAGGAACCTGGGACAGTCAGCAGCACCTAGAGGAGAGTGTGAGAGGAGGACCCTGGGACAGAGAGTCAGCAGCACCTAGAGGAGAGAGTGAGAGGAGGACCCTGGGACAGGCAGTCAGCAGCACCTCGAGGAGAGTGTGAGAGGAGGACCCTGGGACAGTCAGAAGCACCTAGAGGATTGTGTGAGAGGAGGACCCTGGGACAGTCAGCAGCACCTAGAGGAGAGTGTGAGAGGAGGACCCTGGGAGAGGCAGTCAGCAGCACCTAGAGGAGAGTGCGAGAGGAGGACCCTGGGACAGGCAGTCAGCAGCACCTAGAGGAGAGTGTGAGAGGAGGACCCTGGGACAGTCAGCAGCACCTAGAGGAGAGTGTGAGAGGAGGACCCTGGGACAGACAGTCAGCAGCACATGGAGGAGAGTGTGAGAGGAGGACCCTGAGACAGGCAGTCAGCAGCACCTAGAGGAGAGTGTGAGAGGAGGACCCTCGGACAGGCAGTCAGCAGCACCTAGAGGAGAGTGTGAGAGGAGGACACTGGGACAGTCAGCAGCACCTAGAGGAGAGTGTGAGAGGAGGACCCTGGGACAGTCAGCAGCACCAAGAGGAGAGTGTGAAAGGAGGACCCTGGGACAGGCAGTCAGCAGCACCTAGAGGAGAGTGTGAGAGGAGGACCCTGGGACAGTCAGCAGCAGCACCTAGAGGAGAGTGTGAGAGGAGGACCCTGGGACAGTCAGCAGCACCTAGAGGAGAGAGTGAGAGGAGGACCCTGGGACAGGCAGTCAGCAGCACCTAGATGAGAGTGTGAGAGGAGGATCCTGGGACAGGCAGTCAGCAGCACCTAGAGGAGAGTGTGAGAGGAGGACCCTGGGACAGTCAGCAGCACCTAGAGGAGAGTGTGAGAGGAGGACCCTGGGACAGTCAGCAGCACCTAGAGGAGAGAGCGAGAGGAGGACCCTGGGACAGGCAGTCAGCAGAACCTAGAGGAGAGTGTGAGAGGAGGACCCTGGGACAGGCAGTCAGCAGCACCTAGAGGAGAGAGTGAGAGGAGGACCCTGGGACAGTCAGCAGCACCTAGAGGAGAGTGTGAGAGGAGGACGCTGGGACAGTCAGTCAGCAGCACCTAGAGGAGAGTGTGAGAGGAGGACCCTGGGACAGACAGTCAGCAGCACCTAGAGGAGAGTGTGAAAGGAGGACCCTGGGACAGGCAGTCAGCAGCACCTAGAGGAGAGAGCGAGAGGGGCACCCTGGGACAGGCAGTCAGCAGCACCTAGAGGAGAGTGTGAGAGGAGGACCCTGGGACAGTCAGCACCAGCACCTAGAGGAGAGTGTGAGAGGAGGACCCTGGGACAGTCAGCAGCACCTAGAGGAGAGAGTGAGAGGAGGACCCTGGGACAGGCAGTCAGCAGCACCTAGAGGAGAGTGTGAGAGGAGGATCCTGGGACAGGCAGTCAGCAGCACCTAGAGGAGAGTGTGAGAGGAGGACCCTGGGACAGTCAGCAGCACCTAGAGGAGAGTGTGAGAGGAGGACCCTGGGACAGTCAGCAGCACCGAGAGGAGAGAGCGGTGGAGGACCCTGGGACAGGCAGTCAACAGAACCTAGAGGAGAGTGTGAGAGGAGGACCCTGGGACAGGCAGTCAGCAGCACCTAGAGGAGAGTGTGAGAGGAGGACCCTGGGACAGGCAGTCAGCAGCACCTAGAGGAGAGTGTGAGAGGAGGACCCTGGGACAGTCAGTCAGCAGCACCTAGAGGAGAGTGTGAGAGTAGGACCCTGGGACAGACAGTCAGCAGCAACTAGAGGAGAGTGTGAGAGGAGGACCCTGGGACAGTCAGCAGCACCTAGAGGAGAGTGTGAGAGGAGGATCCTGGGACAGGCAGTCAGCAGCACCTAGAGGAGAGTGTGAGAGGTGGACCCTGGGACAGTCAGTCAGCAGCACCTAGAGGAAAGTGTGAGAGGAGGACCCTGGGACAGGCAGCAGCACCTAGAGGAGAGAGTGAGAGGAGGACCCTGGGACAGGGCAGTCAGCAGCACCTAGAGTAGAGTGTGAGAGGAGGAACCTGGGACAGGCAGTCAGCAGCACCTAGAGGAGAGTGTGAGAGGAGGACCCTGGGACAGTCAGCAGCACCTAGAGGAGAGTGTGAGAGGAGGACCCTGGGACAGTCAGCAGCACCAAGAGGAGAGTGTGAAAGGAGGACCCTGGGACAGGCAGTCAGCAGCACCTAGAGGAGAGTGTGAGAGGAGGACCCTGGGACAGTCAGCAGCAGCACCTAGAGGAGAGTGTGAGAGGAGGACCCTGGGACAGTCAGCAGCACCTAGAGGAGAGAGTGAGAGGAGGACCCTGGGACAGGCAGTCAGCAGCACCTAGAGGAGAGTGTGAGAGGAGGATCCTGGGACAGGCAGTCAGCAGCACCTAGAGGAGAGTGTGAGAGGAGGACCCTGGGACAGTCAGCAGCACCTAGAGGAGAGTGTGAGAGGAGGACCCTGGGACAGTCAGCAGCACCTAGAGGAGAGAGCGAGAGGAGGACCCTGGGACAGGCAGTCAGCAGAACCTAGAGGAGAGTGTGAGAGGAGGACCCTGGGACAGGCAGTCAGCAGCACCTAGAGGAGAGAGTGAGAGGAGGACCCTGGGACAGTCAGCAGCACCTAGAGGAGAGTGTGAGAGGAGGACGCTGGGACAGTCAGTCAGCAGCACCTAGAGGAGAGTGTGAGAGGAGGACCCTGGGACAGACAGTCAGCAGCACCTAGAGGAGAGTGTGAAAGGAGGACCCTGGGACAGGCAGTCAGCAGCACCTAGAGGAGAGAGCGAGATGGGGACCCTGGGACAGGCAGTCAGCAGCACCTAGAGGAGAGTGTGAGAGGAGGACCCTGGGATAGTCAGCACCAGCACCTAGAGGAGAGTGTGAGAGGAGGACCCTGGGACAGTCAGCAGCACCTAGAGGAGAGAGTGAGAGGAGGACCCTGGGACAGGCAGTCAGCAGCACCTAGAGGAGAGTGTGAGAGGAGGATCCTGGGACAGGCAGTCAGCAGCACCTAGAGGAGAGTGTGAGAGGAGGACCCTGGGACAGTCAGCAGCACCTAGAGGAAAGTGTGAGAGGAGGACCCTGGGACAGTCAGCAGCACCGAGAGGAGAGAGCGGTGGAGGACCCTGGGACAGGCAGTCAACAGAACATAGAGGAGAGTGTGAGAGGAGGACCCTGGGACAGGCAGTCAGCAGCACTTGGAGGAGAGTGTGAGAGGAGGACCCTGGGACAGGCAGTCAGCAGCACCTAGAGGAGAGTGTGAGAGGAGGACCCTGGGACAGTCAGTCAGCAGCACCTAGAGGAGAGTGTGAGAGCAGGACCCTGGGACAGACAGTCAGCAGCAACTAGAGGAGAGTGTGAGAGGAGGACCCTGGGACAGTCAGCAGCACCTAGAGGAGAGTGTGAGAGGAGGATCCTGGGACAGGCAGTCAGCAGCACCTAGAGGAGAGTGTGAGAGGTGGACCCTGGGACAGTCAGCAGCACCTAGAGGAAAGTGTGAGAGGAGGACCCTGGGACAGGCAGCAGCACCTAGAGGAGAGAGTGAGAGGAGGACCCTGGGACAGGGCAGTCAGCAGCACCTAGAGGAGAGTGTGAGAGGAGGAACCTGGGACAGGCAGTCAGCAGCACCTAGAGGAGAGTGTGAGAGGAGGACCCTGGGACAGTCAGCAGCACCTAGAGGAGAGTGTGAGAGGAGGACCCTGGGACAGTCAGCAGCACCTAGAGGAGCGTGTGAGAGGAGGATCCTGGGACAGGCAGCAGCACCTAGAGGAGAGTGTGAGAGGAGGACCCTGGGACAGGCAGTCAGCAGCACCTAGAGGAGAGTGTGAGAGGAGGACACTGGGACAGTCAGCAGCACCTAGAGGAGAGTGTGAGAGGAGGACCCTGGGACAGTCAGCAGCACCAAGAGGAGAGTGTGAAAGGAGGACCCGGGGACAGGCAGTCAGCAGCACCTAGAGGAGAGTGTGAGAGGAGGACCCTGGGACAGTCAGCAGCAGCACCTAGAGGAGAGTGTGAAAGGAGGACCCTGGGACAGGCAGTCAGCAGCACCTAGAGGAGAGAGTGAGAGGAGGACCCTGGGACAGGCAGTCAGCAGCACCTAGAGGAGAGTGTGAGAGGAGGATCCTGGGACAGGCAGTCAGCAGCACCTAGAGGAGAGTGTGAGAGGAGGACCCTGGGACAGTCAGCAGCACCTAGAGGAGAGTGTGAGAGGAGGACCCTGGGACAGGCAGTCAGCAGCACCTAGAGGAGAGTGTGAGAGGAGGACCCTGGGACAGGCAGTCAGCAGCACCTAGAGGAGAGTGTGAGAGGAGGACCCTGGGACAGTCAGCAGCACCGAGAGGAGAGCGCGGTGGAGGACCCTGGGACAGGCAGTCAACAGAACCTAGAGGAGAGTGTGAGAGGAGGACCCTGGGACAGGCAGTCAGCAGCACCTAGAGGAGAGTGTGAGAGGTGGACCCTGGGACAGGCAGTCAGCAGCACCTAGAGGAGAGAGTGAGAGGAGGACCCTGGGACAGTCAGCAGCACCTAGAGGAGAGTGTGAGAGGAGGACCCTGGGACAGGGAGCAGCACCTTGAGGAGAGTGTGAGAGGAGGACCCTGGGACAGGCAGTCAGCAGCACCTAGAGGAGAGTGTGAGAGGAGGACCCTGGGACAGTCAGCAGCACCTAGAGGATAGTGTGAGAGGAGGACCCTGGGACAGTCAGCAGCACCTAGAGGTGAGTGTGAGAGGAGGACCCTGGGGCAGTCAGCAGCACCTACAGGAGAGTGTGAGAGGAGGACCCTGGCACAGGCAGTCAGCAGCACCTAGAGGAGAGTGTGAGAGGAGGACACTGGGACAGTCAGCAGCACCTAGAGGAGAGGGTGAGAGGAGGACCCTGGGACAGGCAGCAGCAACTAGAGGAGAGAGTGAGAGGAGGACCCTGGGACAGGGCAGTCAGCAGCACCTAGAGGAGAGTGTGAGAGGAGGACCCTGGGACAGGCAGTCAGCAGCACCTAGAGGAGAGTGTGAGAGGAGGACCCTGGGACAGTCAGCAGCACCTAGAGGAGAGTGTGAGTGGAGGACCCTGGGACAGTCAGCAGCACCTAGAGGAGAGTGTGAGAGGAGGACCCTGGGACAGGCAGTCAGCAGCACCTAGAGGAGAGAGTGAGAGGAGGACCCTGGGACAGTCAGCAGCACCTAGAGGAGAGTGTGAGAGGAGGACCCTGGGACAGGCAGCAGCACCTAGAGGAGAGTGTGAGAGGAGGACCCTGGGACAGACAGCAGCACCTAGAGGAGAGTGTGAGAGGAGGACCCTGGGATAGGCAGTCAGCAGCACCTAGAGGAGAGTGTGAGAGGAGGACCCTGGGACAGGCAGTCAGCAGCACCTTGAGGAGAGAGTGAGAGGAGGACCCTGGGACAGTCAGCAGCACCTAGAGGAGAGTGTGAGAGGAGGACCCTGGGACAGACAGTCAGCAGCACCTAGAGGAGAGTGTGAGAGGAGGACCCTGGGACAGACAGTCAGCAGCACCTAGAGGAGAGTGTGAGAGGAGGACCCTGGGACAGTCAGCAGCACCTCGAGGAGAGTGTGAGAGGAGGACCCTGGGACAGGGAGCAGCACCTAGAGGAGAGTGTGAGAGGAGGACCCTGGGACAGGCAGTCAGCAGCACCTAGAGGAGAGTGTGAGAGGAGGACACTGGGACAGTCAGCAGCACCTAGAGGACAGTGTGAGAGGAGGACCCTGGGACAGTCAGCAGCACCAAGAGGAGAGTGTGAAAGGAGGACCCTGGGACAGGCAGTCAGCAGCACCTAGAGGAGAGTGTGAGAGGAGGACCCTGGGACAGTCAGCAGCAGCACCTAGAGGAGAGTGTGAGAGGAGGACCCTGGGACAGTCAGCAGCACCTAGAGGAGAGAGTGAGAGGAGGACCCTGGGACAGGCAGTCAGCAGCACCTAGAGGAGAGTGTGAGAGGAGGATCCTGGGACAGGCAGTCAGCAGCACCTAGAGGAGAGTGTGAGAGGAGGACCCTGGGACAGTCAGCAGCACCTAGAGGAGAGTGTGAGAGGAGGACCCTGGGACAGTCAGCAGCACCTAGAGGAGAGAGCGAGAGGAGGACCCTGGGACAGGCAGTCAGCAGACCCTAGAGGAGAGTGTGAGAGGAGGACCCTGGGACAGGCAGTCAGCAGCACCTAGAGGAGAGAGTGAGAGGAGGACCCTGGGACAGTCAGCAGCACCTAGAGGAGAGTGTGAGAGGAGGACGCTGGGACAGTCAGTCAGCAGCACCTAGAGGAGAGTGTGAGAGGAGGACCCTGGGACAGACAGTCAGCAGCACCTAGAGGAGAGTGTGAAAGGAGGACCCTGGGACAGGCAGTCAGCAGCACCTAGAGGAGAGAGCGAGAGGGGGACCCTGGGACAGGCAGTCAGCAGCACCTAGAGGAGAGTGTGATAGGAGGACCCTGGGACAGTAAGCACCAGCACCTAGAGGAGAGTGTGAGAGGAGGACCCTGGGACAGTCAGCAGCACCTAGAGGAGAGAGTGAGAGGAGGACCCTGGGACAGGCAGTCAGCAGCACCTAGAGGAGAGTGTGAGAGGAGGATCCTGGGACAGGCAGTCAGCAGCACCTAGAGGAGAGTGTGAGAGGAGGACCCTGGGACAGTCAGCAGCACCGAGAGGAGAGAGCGGTGGAGGACCCTGGGACAGGCAGTCAACAGAACCTAGAGGAGAGTGTGAGAGGAGGACCCTGGGACAGGCAGTCAGCAGCACCTAGAGGAGAGTGTGAGAGGAGGACCCTGGGACAGGCAGTCAGCAGCACCTAGAGGAGAGTGTGAGAGGAGGATCCTGGGACAGTCAGTCAGCAGCACCTAGAGGAGAGTGTGAGAGGAGGACCCTGGGACAGACAGTCAGCAGCAACTAGAGGAGAGTGTGAGAGGAGGACCCTGGGACAGTCAGCAGCACCTAGAGGAGAGTGTGAGAGGATGATCCTGGGACAGGCAGTCAGCAGCACCTAGAGGAGAGTGTGAGAGGTGGACCATGGGACAGTCAGTCAGCAGCACCTAGAGGAGAGTGTGAGAGGAGGACCCTGGGACAGACAGTCAGCAGCACCTAGAGGAGAGTGTGAGAGGAGCACCCTGGGACAATCAGCAGCACCTAGAGGAGAGTGTGAGAGGAGGACCCTGGGACACTCAGTCAGCAGCACCTAGAGGAGAGTGTGAGAGGAGGACCCTGGGACAGGCAGTCAGCAGCACCTAGAGGAGAGAGTGAGAGGAGGACCCTGGGAGAGACAGTCAGCAGCACCTAGAGGAGAGTGCGAGAGGAGGACCCTGGGGCAGTCAGCAGCACCTAGAGGAGAGTGTGAGAGGAGGGCCCTGGGACAGGCAGTCA
Source organism: Carcharodon carcharias (assembly GCF_017639515.1). NCBI lineage: Eukaryota > Metazoa > Chordata > Chondrichthyes > Lamniformes > Lamnidae > Carcharodon > Carcharodon carcharias. The sequence goes on from NW_024470685.1 coordinate 719,373, forward strand.
GCAGCACCTAGAGGAGAGAGTGAGAGGAGGACCCTGGGACAGTCAGCAGCACCTAGAGGAGAGTGTGAGAGGAGGACCCTGGGACAGTCAGCAGCACCTCGAGGAGAGTGTGAGAGGAGGACCCTGGGACAGGGAGCAGCACCTAGAGGAGAGTGTGAGAGGAGGACCCTGGGACAGGCAGTCAGCAGCACCTAGAGGAGAGTGTGAGAGGAGGACCCTGGGACAGTCAGCAGCACCTAGAGGATAGTGTGAGAGGAGGACCCTGGGACAGTCAGCAGCACCTAGAGGAGAGTGTTAGAGGAGGACACTGGGACAGTCAGCAGCACCTAGAGGAGAGGGTGAGAGGAGGACCCTGGGACAGGCAGCAGCAACTAGAGGAGAGAGTGAGAGGAGGACCCTGGGACAGGGCAGTCAGCAGCACCTAGAGGAGAGTGTGAGAGGAGGACCCTGGGACAGGCAGTCAGCAGCACCTAGAGGAGAGTGTGAGAGGAGGACCCTGGGACAGGCAGTCAGCAGCACCTAGAGGAGAGTGTGAGAGGAGGACCCTGGGACAGTCAGCAGCACCTAGAGGAGAGTGTGAGAGGAGGACCCTGGGACAGGCAGTCAGCAGCACCTAGAGGAGAGTGTGAGAGGAGGACCCTGGGACAGACAGCAGCACCTAGAGGAGAGTGTGAGAGGAGGACCCTGGGACAGACAGTCAGCAGCACCTAGAGGAGAGTGTGAGAGGAGGACCCTGGGACAGACAGTCAGCAGCACCTAGAGGAGAGTGTGAGAGGAGGACCCTGGGACAGTCAGCAGCACCTCGAGGAGAGTGTGAGAGGAGGACCCTGGGACAGGGAGCAGCACCTAGAGGAGAGTGTGAGAGGAGGACCCTGGGACAGGCAGTCAGCAGCACCTAGAGGAGAGTGTGAGAGGAGGACCCTGGGACAGTCAGCAGCACCTAGAGGATAGTGTGAGAGGAGGACCCAGGGACAGTCAGCAGCACCTAGAGGAGAGTGTGAGAGGAGGACCCTGGGGCAGTCAGCAGCACCTACAGGAGAGTGTGAGAGGAGGACCCTGGCACAGGCAGTCAGCAGCACCTAGAGGAGAGTGTGAGAGGACACTGGGACAGTCAGCAGCACCTAGGGGAGAGGGTGAGAGGAGGACCCTGGGACAGGCAGCAGCAACTAGAGGAGAGAGTGAGAGGAGGACCCTGGGACAGGGCAGTCAGCAGCACCTTGAGGAGAGTGTGAGAGGAGGACCCTGGGACAATCAGCAGCACCTAGAGGAGAGTGTGAGAGGAGGACCCTGGGACAGTCAGTCAGCAGCACCTAGAGGAGAGTGTGAGAGGAGGACCCTGGGACAGGCAGCCAGCAGCACCTAGAGGAGAGAGTGAGAGGAGGACCCTGGGAGAGACAGTCAGCAGCACCTAGAGGAGAGTGCAAGAGGAGGACCCTGGGGCAGTCAGCAGCACCTAGAGGAGAGTGTGAGAGGAGGACCCTGGGACAGGCAGTCAGCAGCACCTAGAGGAGAGAGTGAGAGGAGGACCCTGGGACAGTCAGCAGCAA